>NC_091847.1:59496398-60096398 GCF_037783145.1 Equus przewalskii | reverse complement strand
ATTTCTTGTAAGGTAGGTCTAGTGGTGGTGAACACCCCCAGCTTTTGTTTATTAGGGAAAGTCTTAATCTCGCCATCATTTCTTAGGGACAACTTTGCTAGATAAAGTACTCTTCATTGGTAGCTTGTTTCAGCACTTCAAATATATCATTCTACCTGTCCTCTGGCCACCATGAGGGAACCTGATAAAAGATTCTTCTCACTGGGTTTCTTCACTTTAGAAATCTGAGGTCTTTATTTGAGACATTGGTTGATTTATACATTTCCGCTAAAACTCCTCACAAAATGTTTTCTGCTCACTGTTTAAAATTTGTGAAATTCTATGGTGCTTTCATATGATGGACAAAACTAAAGACATTGGCGTTCCTTGGTTACTTCAGACCACAGCCACAGCCTTCGTAACGCCACCTACCTAGTTTTTGAATCCTGAGTGGTCTGAAGCTCTCCTAGATCTGAGATTCTCCTGTGCAGGTCAAGTGGAGAAAAGCACCTTCTTTGCCAAGGAAACATAACCCAAATGTTCCCAAGGCGCCAAATGTTGTGGGTACATATGAGGACACATCAACATCCAGGCCCAAATTATAGTCACCATTTTCCCCCATATACTCAACCAAACGTCCAACCCCCTGAAAAATAGTCCCTTCCACCTTCCTAAAGTACGTTAGTATATTCACCTGGGTACAGACACAAATCATTCTGGCTCTCTCACACAAAAACTGCAGCTGGGGTGGGCTGCTCTGAGTTGACTGCCCCCCTCCAGAGCTACAGACCTGTACCTACCACCCTGACTAGTGCTGGGACAGCTGGCTAGTCTCCTGTGTGATGAGAACTTCACCAGCTCCACTCTTCTTCCAGCAGACATGGTTAAATGTGTCTGAACACCAAACGTGACAGAATTTGTGGTATTTGACCAGGAGGATATTTGGCCCTTAAATAACTCTGTTACTGACAATGGACCCCAGGGAAGTATGTTTCTTAAAACTTTGCAAGAAGGTCATTTTGAACCTCAGATCAGATTGTGCTCCAAGCTCCACTCTGAACGCTGCCAATCAAATTCAAAATGGAGGATAGAAAGCTCTCTCCCTTTAGTCAAATTATCATTATTATTATTTTGCTGAGGAAGATTTGCCCTGAGCTAACATCCCTTGCCAGTCTTCCTCTTTTTTGCTTGAGGAAGATTTGCTCTGAGCTAACTTCTATGCCAGTCTTCCTCTATTTTGTATATGGGTCACTGCCACAGCATGGCCACCCACAAGTAGTGTAGGTCCATGCCTGGGAACTGAACCTGGGCTGCTGAAGCAGAGCACACTGAAGTTAACCATTAGGCCATGGGGCTGGCCCCAAATTGTTTGTATTTTGATGCTTTGTGCTCTAAACATATTCTCGGGGAAAACTTGTCTTGAAAAAGTCATTTTTCACTTAAACAAATAAACAAAATAACAATACACAAGAAAAGGCAGTAAACACAAGTGTCCATCAACAGATGAAGGGATAAACAAATGTGATATATACATACAGGGAATATTATTCAGCCTTAAAAAGGAAGGAAATTTTAACCCATGCTACAACATGGATGAACATTGAAGATATTATGCTAAGTGAAATAAGCCAGTTATGAAAGGACAAATATTGTAGAATTCCTCTTCTATGAGATTTCTAGAGTAGTCAAATTCATAGAAACAGAAACTAAAATGGTGGTTGCTAGGGGCTGGATTTGGGGGAGAGGGAAACAGGGAGTAAGTGTTTAATGGGGACAAAGTTTCACTTGGTGAAGATGAAAAAGTTCTAGAAATGGATGATGGTGATTGTTGCACAGCAATATGATTGTACTTAATGCTACAGAAATGGACACTTAAAAATGGTTAAAATGGTAAATTTTTATTTTGTATATTTTACCACAATAAAAAAAGCAGTTAAAAATACTCCCCAGAAGTAACCACTGTTATTTTTCTTGTGTGTTCCTGCAGGAATCTCCCTATGCATATGTGTACATGTATGTATGTATGTATACCTAAAAGTATATATGCATATATATGTGTGTGTGTGTGTATTTTAATGTAAGGAATTCTGTAAGCAGCTTTATTTGCTTCTTCTATCTTAGACCTATTTTCAGATCAAAACATATAGATCCACTCCATTCCTTTAGATGGTATCAAAATATACTCTTATCCTGGGGCTGGCCCCGTGGCCGAGTGGTTAAGCTCATGCGCTCCGCTGCAAGCGGCCCGATATTTCGTCAGTTCGAATCCTGGGTGCAGACATGGCACTACTCATCAAGCCACGCTGAGGCAGCGTCCCACATACCACAACTAGAAGGACCCACAATGAAGAATATACAACTATGTACTGAGGGGCTTTGGGGAGAAAAAGGAAAAAAAAAAAATCTTTAAAAAAAAAATATACTCTTTTCCTGAAATAGTTAATTTTTTTTTTTTTTGGAGGAAGATTAGCCCTGAGCGAACTGCTGCCAATCCTCCTCTTTTTTCTGATGAAGAACTGGCCCTGAGCTAACATCTGTGCCCATCTTCCTTTACTTTATATGTGGGACACCTACCACAGCATGGCTTGCCAAGTGGTGCCATGTCTGCACCCGGGATCTGAACCGGCGAACCCTGGGCCACCGAATCGGAACATGTGAACTTAATCGCTGCACCACCGGGCCGGCCCCAATAGTTAAATTTTTGATTAGAGTCCTGTTGCTGGACATTCAGGATATATACATATGCATATATTATTTTTTAAACAAACAATACACCAGTGAACATCTAAACATACGTCTTTGGGCACTTGGGTAAATATATATGATGGCTTTTAGGTGAAAGGGTATCTGTTTTAATAGTATTGGTAGATATTGTCAAATTTCCCTCCAAAGTGTTTGCACCAGTTTACACTCCCACCTGCAGTGTAAAAACCTCTGTTTCTCCACTCTCCAGCAATGGATATTATCAAATTTTTTAACCTTTGTCAATTTAGTGGATGAAAAATAGTGTCTGTGAGGTTGAGCAACTTTTATATGTTGATTGATTTGCAAGAGCTTTTTATACATATTAACAAAATTAGGGTTTTTTTGTCTATCATATATTTGGCAAAAGCTTTCTAAATTTATCATTTGTCTTTATACATTTTTGAAGCCATGAAGAACTCCTAAATAGTTACATAGACACAAATGCATCCACTTTTTCAAGATTAAAAAAATTCTCCATGTCACTTCTAGGACTTTTATGGCTTCATTCTTTACTTTTAAATCATTGATTTATTATTTTGGTATGTGGATCATGGCAAAAAAAACTTGGCTCTTTTATGAAAAAGTAGTTATTCATTAAACACTTTGTGAAGCGTTATGGTATTGCCTTCCATTTGTCATAACTTAATCTGTATGGCAAACAGGCGGGGAAGCAGGTTCAACAAGTTCCAGCCACTTGCCCAGTGACACAGCTGGCAACTGGTAAAGTGACAAGACTTCTGCCCTCACCTTCTGGGAAGCAATGATCCAAATAGCTAATTTGTTCACAGAATTTATGACAAGAAGGGACCTCTGCTTTCATGCTCTGTCACTTCCTTCATTTCACACATTTACACAGAAGAACTGAGCTCTAGAGACGTTACATGAGCGGGAGAAGCAACTTTAAAAACCTGTTAGAACTCCTGACTCCCAGCCCAGTGTAGGGTTTTTCTTCCAAAAGAACACATTCTCACACTTTCCTGGGTCAACACAAAAGGATGTGCAAAACATTCTCCACAACGCTGCTCGGTCATTGTGCCTACAGGGACTTCGAGCCCTATGGAGTGCTCCTTTCACACTGTGAGGGGCTGTGGGCGCTGTTGGCAGGAGTGCCGAGTGGGACCCTCACCCCAGGATTCAAACGAGGGCTCTCAACCTGCGGTGGGACTGACTGGGCGCCGAGGGCCCCCTGCAAGAGGTGGTGACCTCGGTTCTGTATATGTGTGTGTGCGCGCTTTTTCCTGGGGAAATAGTTCATTTTCATCAGATTTTCAAAGAGCATGGGTAGGAGGTTAAGAATTCTTGCGCTGTATAACATATATAAAATATTTGTGGAATGAATGCTTGCATTGGTATTTCTTCTGGAGAGATTCCTTTCAATATGTACCATTTCTTCTTGAAAGATTTCTTCATTAGAAACTCTCCTCAATGAACAAAAGCAAGAATCTATTATTTTACCGTCAGCAAGTGTGTAAACATTAACTAATTGTTTCCTTTCCCAGAGCTCCCTCTTCCCTTTTTCTGGAATCTCTCAAGTTTGAGAGGCAAAGTACTCCTGAACGCCAGGGAAGCTACACAGGCGAGTTGTGGCCTGAACACTTCGGGGGCTGTGTGTTCCCCCAAACATAAAGTGTCAGCTGCCCTGCTGCCTGGAATGACAGCCGTCCATGTCTTCAATCACCACAGTCGCTGGGGAGAGGGAAGGAGAGAGGAGATGGCAGAGCCTGAAAACTTGCAAGTGTGATAACCACACTTTAAATCAATCTAGAATGCAGCCTTTTTCCCCCCTAAGCTGCAAGCATTTGAAACACTCACTGGTGTCTTTGGGGGTGGGAAATCAGCATAACTTCCTTCACTCACAGTCAGGTCTTCCAGCATCCCAGTGGGGTTTCTCTTTGAAATAAGAGTTGTGTGTGTGGAAAGGATTCAGGAGCAAAGCTTGGATGCCGAGAAGAAAAGCAACCAGCCGCTTTCCCATCCAAAGAGTAACCAAATACAGCTGTAACTTTAGACGGAGGTGCTTGGGAAAATGATTTTATTATTATTTCTTATTTTTAAGAAGCAAGTGTACATTGCTAAGGAAAGAACCAGAAACGTGGCCTGGGAAATCCAGCTTTGATGATACAATCCAATGTATTGTTAGTTGATTTTTTTCTTAGAGAAAGAAACCTCACAATTAATAATTTTTTAAAAGATAAAATGATTAAATATCAACTTGGAAATACAAACCAGAGATTCCCAGACACCCAGGGGGTGCAATATACTTACAACCTGTTCTAATTCCTTCTATATTAGCTACATTCAAATTTGAGCAATTATTAAAGGAAGCTAAAATTCTCTTGTGTTTTGTCTACCTCTGGGAGCTATAACAAGAGCTCAGCTGAAACAGGAAATATACAATAAATCCCCCTTTTATGAGTGGAAGTGAACATATTTTATGGTGTTTGCAATAGTCATATAACTTTGTAGGAGAAACAAGTAAGTTACATTGTAAATTATGTATTACTAAGTAGTCCCTGCTGAATAATAACCTGTTTTGTATATTTGCCACCTCTTTGTAATCGTAGCTTGTGTCTGCACTGTAGGTAGCACATAATCAACTGTGATACTGAAATGAAGAGAAAAGACACATTTGACATTAAGCATGGGAAAGGTTATGTGTAATGGGATTTCCTATGAGCAAGTTAGACCAATAATGGTATATTGTATTTTATTAGTTTGAATAGAGAAAAGTTAGGTGACTTAAAAACTAGGAAATGTTTTAGGAATATGGTTTATTAGCTCAATATTTTTTCAAGGAGTCTTTAATTTATGAGGCTGGGCATTAGAGAAGGGCATAATCAATGATACGAGTGATGCCCACACCTTATCTTTCTTTTAGCTCATTCAAGAGAAATTCAGTATAGTTATTCTTTGGTTACTGTCACCAGAAAGCTAACTCTTAAAAAAGAGAAAAGAAACAACCTTATTTTTACTGGTCACAAACCAAATTCAAGAAAATTAAAGAATCAGAAACAATTTCTTTTCATGATACCTTTACACTGAACCTTTTGGCATACATACCTTTCTACTCCATGTGCTTCTTTATAGAGTATACTGTAATGCAAAATGGGCTCCATAATCATTCCTTCCTACTCGTGTGTAATATCTAGACCTTCTGTCATGTATCAGGTGGAATCCCAATCTCCTACAGCTGAAAAAGAATATTTCCGTATTTATTTCTCTAAAACATTCATCTTAAGAGCCAGCATTCTACAGAGAGGATATTATGCCAGAAACATTCAACTCTAAGGTGATATTCCCTAGTGGAGGCGACCACATTTCCTCCTTTGTTATTAAACTGGGCACACAGGCCCAGATGGAAAAAATAAGAAGGAATTGGATGCCAAAACAGATTTTCCTATTCCCTGTGCTAGCCAGCCATCAGGCCCCGGGTTGATGGACTAGATCCTATTTTGCTTGCCATATAAAGATGCAGTGTGGAATTAGGTTCATCTTCACTTCAAAAATCTGAAAATGTTTCCCAGAAACAACCACTCAGTGCCTGATTCTCACGTTTCAGCTGATGGGTGGCCCCGTGCCCTAGAATTTGCGTGAAAAGTCAGATGTTCCTTAAGAGGTCCTGGGAAACCAAAAGCTGCCAGGTCAGTTGTCCCTGAGTAACTTCGAGGCTGAGGCCTGGGATGGCGCCTGTGACTTTGTTCCCACATCATCAGGCCATATGTCACAGGAGATATAGCTCGGCCTACACCAGAGCCCAAAGGGCCTGAGACTACTTTTGTAGACTTTGGGCTTGAAAAGTATAAGCACATAACAATATGCATAATGACTTCTTTCTTTGAGAGTAAGTGTGGTGTAGTCTATTATTTGGTTTATATATGTTATTTTCTCCTAGTGTCATAAACGTAAATAATTTTTTCATATTATAACGTAATACTTGTTTATGGAAGAAAATTTACATCTTTATTGAAGAAAATCCATGTTTATTCAGGAAAAATACAGATAAGCAAAACACACAAATGTTAAAATCACCCAAAATCCCATCTTTATTAACATTTAATCTAGATCTAGATAAACATATCTATATACCTATATAGATATACATACATATGTACATTATAGAGCTGTATGTATTTTTATATCTATATCTACATTTGTATGTATAAATATATCTACATCTCCCTCTATACATTTATCTATTGATCAATTGATCGGTCTGTCTCAATATCTCTATCTATATAGTCTTATATGAGACCATGCAGTACCCACTGTTGGATACCTTTTGAAAACTTAACGTATCGTGAGCATTTTTCCTCATTTTCTTCTGCTGCTATATAGTCTATTAAGGCATTTTTAATAGTCGAATGCCTGGTATTCCATGTATCATACTTTGACCAATCCCCTATTATTTATTGGGATAGATTCTCTGAAGTGGATTTATGAATCAAAATTGTAAGGCTTCTGTTGTTCAATGACACTGTCTTCCAGATGGTCTGTTCCTATTTCTACTTCTACCAGCAAGGTTTGAGAGGGACTGCTTCCCTGTCTCGTTACCAAACACTACTTCAAGCTTTTAGGGGCTATTCTTTATCTGGATGGCTGCAACTGCTGCGCGGACGTCCACTTAACAATGTCTTCTACATCAGGCCTGGGAGTGAAGAGGGTTGCTATAGTTGGTTTAGTGAAGAATATCCAGTATTTGGTTGACGTAGGAAACTAAGATTAGGTCAAGCAAACACCGAGAATAGACTCCTCGTCAGCTGACTTCCCAGTTATGTTTCTTTCTTTTAGCTATGTGGCAAAATGTCATTTAACTATACATTCAAAGAACTGTTATTTTCGTTAAGAATGGCATGGTTCGTTTTGTAATATTCAGAAATTTCGTCAGTTCAGGGTTTTAAAACAAATTCTTTTTTTTAATTTTATTTTTTTCCTTTTTCTCCCCAAAGCCCCTGGTACGTAGTTGTATATGCTTAGTTGTGAGTCCTTCCAGCTGTGGCATGTGGGACGCTGCCTCAGTGTGGCTCGATGAGCAGTGCCATGTCCGCGCCCAGGATTCGAACCGACGAAACACTGGGCCACCTGCAGCGGAGTGCGCGAACTTAACCACTGGGCCACGGGGCCAGCCCCCTTAAAACAAATTCTAATCTACAAGAGTTTAGTGCAAGGCAACTTCCAGTCACCAGGACAAAATAGGTTTTAAAGAGACCTGTAAAAAGAAACTAAAATAAATTCCTAGATATCAAAATATCCTTTAAAACAGAATTGGTGAGTAAAGTATAAATTAATAAAAAACATATAGATTGAATTTTCTGATAATGCTCATTGACTCAAGGGAATTGTATTTGTTGGAAAATGCATTTGGCTAAACACAAAACATTTGAAAAACAGCTTGAAGTTTTTGCTCAGTCTACAACATGCCAGAATTTATGCAACCCTAATTTTTGTTACATTTTCAAATAATAAGCTATGGTATTTAGTAGTGCCTTCATAAACTCTGCATCTATGAGGAGCTAGCTCTAAGAGGTTGCTATATAAATTATATATAAACTATATAGACTAACCAATGCTGCACACTTAAGGATAGATTTACTCCAGGGGTTACTGAAAATGGAATAATCTGTATTGGATTGACGTAGAACATCAACAAAAACACATGAAAATGCACGATGGAAAGAAAGCATTTAGTGACAGAGGTAGGCAGGTCTGGGCAGAGGTGGGCATCTCGTGGGTCTACCACTCCTGAGGTGTTCTTGCCATTCCTGCACGTGTACTCACATCTATTCACTTTGTCTTCCTTCACGCTCTCCTCTACATTCCTTCTCTGTTTCCCTCTTTTCTTTATAGTTCAATATTTTCTTGTTCTTTTATCCCCTCTCTTTGTTTTAGGTTAACTGATATTTCCACAGCCTTGTCCAGTGGAGGAGAAAGAGGAAATCTTCTTCTAATTGTGATTCCTTATTTGACTCACTTTATCTCCAGTGGAACGTTGCTGTATGTTTCTCTGATATAACACAGGCAAACATATGACGGAAGGAAATCTTGGTACTCAGCCGGCAGCATCATCCTTCAGCTCTAGATGGTAAAAGGAGAAGACTGCCCCTGGAGGAGGCTCTGAAAGCCCTGGAGGCAGGCTCTGAAAGCCCTGGGTTCAAATCCAGCTCTACCACTTACCAGCTCTTTGCTATTGGGCTGACTTAAAACTCACAGTGTTTTATTGAGGATTAAATAAGATAATATATCTCAAGCACTTAGCACAGAACTTAGCATACAGAAAAAATTTTAGGAGGTGGGATAGACAATTGTTTGGGATTCCATTTAAGTATCTTGATTCCATTAGGTGTCATTGGGGGTTTCTTTGCCTCCTTAAAAGTCAAACGCCTTTTCACTATCTGCAGAAAATCCAATACCTTCCCAACAAATGTCCATGAACTCCCGAGAGCTTATGGTTGCGGTCACCTATGGCTACAGTCTCCTGCTTCTGCCAAGTTATTTGTTAGAAGAGTGTCTCACTATCCCACAAATTTGTCCGTGTTTTGTGCCACTTTGACCCTGATGTGACACTCAGTGATTTTCTTTAATTTCTATACACACACACAAAAATTTCTTTAAAAATATCTATTTGTATGTGGAAAACTTGACTGAAGTTTTGGGTAGAAGGATTGACATCCCAGACACATTGACTTACACATTAAATGGCAGATATTCTTGATTTTGAAAGTGGCTGTTTCTGAAAAAGTGGGCTCTAGTTTCTGTAAAATGATGATGAATAATAATACCTAAATCATAGAGTTGTTGTGAGGGTTAAATGAGATAAGCCATGAGAAACACTGAGAACAATGCCTGGCATGAGGTGGTTAGCCATTACTTTTACTCTTGCTGTTACTATCATATTATTGTTATCTGGCCTGCCACTATGTGGCTTGACCCTCCCCTCTCTTCTTTATCTCTTCTCTTTTTTCTGCCACCCACATTCCTGTTTGCTGTCTTGGTAGCTGCTGACCTTTAGCTCTGGCATTCATCCAAGGTGTTTATGAAAACGTTTCCTAAACAGACAGGTTCCTTTCCAAGAATTCTGCTGCCAGCTAAGGTAAAACGTTGGGGTTTTTATGTTTTTTGCTTGTCTTTTTTTTTTGCCCTACGACCTACAAATTTCAAGCTTGTAAAATGAATTTATTTAAGAAGGCTAGTTCCAGATATATCCTGGCTTCAGATCAGATTCATCCCCTGTCCTAAACCACTTGCACCTACTAACTACCCAGTTTACTTATTGACCAAATAGTGTGTTTCTCGTCCTCGACGGCAAGGCTATGTCTAATACATTTTGCTTTGACGCAGAGACTTGCATGTAGATGGATGTAAGAAATCATAACTGATCAATTCCGCTCCTTTCTCCACCCCAGTAATGTGTGTGGCTTACTCCTTTCCTTGTCGGGTCGTCTACAAGACTGTCAGGATCAGGTGATTTCTGGCCAAGAAACAAATTAGATTCATTTCATTCCCCAATGAATTCTAATGAAAACTCACAATAAAATCAGGGGCAACTCCAAGAGGAGACGTTGGACAAGAACCAAGCCCGGTCTGTAAGGACTCACACTTCCGGTGGCTCACAGGTAGGCTGTGTGAAGGTCACTTGCATTTTACCCTATCGAGCTGAAAAATTGCCACTATTGGGACAGTTGGACATGTTTTATTGGCAAAATAAATTTTCCCTTTGTGCCTCCACATTAATAGGTTGGTTCAGTAATAAATATGTGAGAACTTTTGTTTGGAAAAAAAGCTGATTGAATGAATAGATGGAACAACACTGAGTATATTCATTTCTGAGGAAGAAGAATATTAAAAAAAAAAAACAAAAAGAGCCAGCAATCTGGTAGTATGGAAAGTTTTAATTCATTCACTCCCCACAGAGGGGAGAGAGGTGACAGCGGTTACACGGGACCCCCTGTCTGCCCCAGCTGAGCCCACTGGCAGAGGGGCATTCTGGGAGCGCTTCCCTGCGGCTCGGCCCCCAGCTTCCCGAGCTCTGAAGAGACCTGCTGTGAGAGCAGGTGGTCTGTAAGGTTCCCAGTGTGTGTGCGTGTGTCTGCTCACGTGAGTGTGTGTATCTGGATGAGCTGTGCCCCCGCGCAGCAGCGGGGGTCTGGATGTGTGTGTGGAGGAGGCGGGGTGGGGGTGGTGCTCTTTTCATCTTCATGTCTAGCTGAGCCTTTTCCACCAGCTTTGATGCATTTGGCGTTTTAAATTATCTCCCAGGTATCCTGCCAGCCTCCGGCGTAATAGTTTAGGACCTTTTATATGAAAGAGGACGTTTATGTAATTCTTAGAATTCAAAGATCAATTTTCACCATCTGCAAAACCGGTGGATTTGACACCTACTCTGCTCTTCTTGATAACTAAGATATTCCTATTTCACTTTCCTTAAAAGGAAGGAGGAAAATGAATGGTATTTATTAACATAATAAGCTGTAATGTATTAATATTTACTGAAGACTAACACCTCCAGGATGAGCAAAAAAGCCCCACCCCCTGCTACCTAAGTCTGCCTTGGCAGAGCTCCTCAGCTGAGTTATTACACTAGAGCTAAGAAAGACCGTTCCATTTGGAAGTGGTTAGAAGAACAGTATAATGAGGGGCAACTTCTTAGTGTGGAGTTTACTCAGATAGAAGCAGAGTAATAAACACTGCTGACGAGGAGGAAAGTCAAGGATAGAAGACAGAAGGAGGGGAAAAAGGGAGGGAAGGAGAAAAGCAGGAAGACAAGGGAGAAGGAAGAGAAAGTTGTGTTGTGTGGGGGATTCTAGAGCCCATAAGGGCTTATTCAGGACTCACTGTGGAGGGGGTAAGGCCCGGGAATGGAGGGGATCAGATATTTGCTCACTTTCTGATTATGGCATTGATTCACCGGATTCTAGGGGTCACAAAGGCAAGTGGTAGGATTGGTCTGTCATGGCTGTACACTCAGGGCCAAGACCAGTGCCTAGAATAGATATTTCATAAATCTTTATTGAATGAGCAAATTCATTATTTTCATAAAGACAGATCACTTTATCCCTGTTTTCCCTATTTTAAAATAGATTCCAAATTTTCTTCATCCAGCACGCTAACGTGTGACTGACAGGTCTGCAACAAGGGCTGAGCTCAGCCGGCTTTTCAGGAATCCCCAACAGGGGAGAGTTGCTGGCATGGGCTTGAGCTCCAGCTAGACGGGCCCAGATCACAGATCTGCCTGCCCTTTCCAGTCCAGGAGAAGCAAACAGTGGAAAGTCTGGGAGCGAGAATTTCCAATGCAGTTGGGCAAATCCCTCCACTCACACTTTGCAGAAACCGTAAAGGTGGTCTCCTTAGAACGAAGGGTACCATTGGGCAGTCCGCCTCATCCAAAGCCAGAGATCATCTCACTGACAGGCACTAGAACTATTATTGTGTGGAAAAAGTGTAAGGTGAGTTCCCTGGGTTTCTAGTGGAGATAAGAAGCTCTTCCACACAGGAGGATGGGCGATTATTAATGAGCTATTTCCTTTGATAAGAAAATATAAGTAGTGAGTTCAAAATGCGGCAGGTGGGGAAAATGTCCAGGTTATGTCTGGGCAGGGCAGATCCCATGAAACCTGGAGGTGCTTGGACAGGCAAAGTGCCCTCCTGGCAAAGGGGTGGGGGATTTTTAGGATAGAAGAGATGCTTTTGAGGACAAAAATAAGTAATAATAGCTAACATCTATGAGGCCTTCCTATGTGCCAGGCATGTTCTGAGTTTTACAAGTATTATCTCATTTAATCCTCACAACAACCTCTTAAGATCAAGAACTATTGTGACTCCATTTTATAGAGGAAGAACTCATGCTGAGAAGAGTTAAGACACTTGCTCAAAGTTACAGAGAGTTGGTGGCCTTCTCTAATGATGGACAAGGGAAGCGGAGCCAATTTGGTGAGCCCCAACCCCAGAAAAATAAAAATGGGGGGCTAAAATCCTAGGGGTTTCTACTTCCATTCCAGAAGTAAGTAGGAAGCATAAACCTGGGAGCAAGACTCTTTGTGGTTTGCCAACTTTGTAAGCTCCTCATGTTGCCTATCTTTGTCATTCCACTCAATTTCCCTATGAAAATTCACTTTACTATTTTAAGTGAAAACAGCTTGAATGTTTGTCTCTGGGGGCAGTAAAAAGAATTGAGCTTGGGACCAAGAGACAGGTCAGGGATGGTAGCTGGGTCCCTGGGGTCTGTGGGAAAAAGGGACCCACAGGGCAGAGAGATGTCAAGAGGCTTTGGAGATGAGCAGATAATTCTGAGAAATGCAGGCTATGTAAATCATGGAAGCAGACTCAAGGCATCACTGGGAAGGGTTGTGGAATATTCTTTCTGAAGATGTTTAGATTTTGGAAACTTCTAGACTTTGTTTCCTAGATTTCTGTTTTTATGCAATCACTAAAAAGAAGGTTTGGTTTCCTGTCTCCTGACCACAGCTCCTGAAACATCCTCTGACCCACCGCCACCAACAACTCCGACTAAGGGGTTCAGCCTCACAGAGGCAGTTGCTTCCCCTAGACTTGATTCTGAAGTGTTGCTAAGAGTGCTTGAAGAGCTGTGGAAGCAAGTAACTTTTTAAAATTAAAATTTTTATTTGAAAAATGATGGAAATACAGTAACATAGAAACTACTTATCCCATCTTTTTTTTTTGAGGAAGATTAGCCCTGAGCTAACATCTGCTGCCAATCCTCCTCTTTTTTGCTGAGGAAGACTGGCCCTGAGCTAACATCCGTGCCCACCTTCCTCTATTTTATGTGTGGGACGCCTACCACAGCATGGCTTGGCAAGTGGTGCACAGGTCCTCACCCAGGATCTGAACCGGCGAACCCCAGGCCACCAAAGCGAACTTAACTGCGTCACTGGGCTGGCCCTTTTTATCCCATCTTTTTATTGTATCAAGGAAATGGCTAAATGCCCCCTCCCTCTGCTTAGGCACCCATTCGATCCCACCCTCCAGGGAAAATTTTATGTGCCCCATCATGTTAGGTTCTTTGCTTATCTTTTTCAATTTGTTCTTAGGACACGCGGTGATATGTGCAGATATATGCAAGTATTTAATCCCACAAAGCAGAGTAGTGCTTCATGTATCATGGATTTATTTTCTGCTTCATGTATCATGGATTTATTTTCAGGTCACCATGGGCAAATCTACTTTGTTCTTTTCAATGCTATACAGTGTCACTCTCAGGTAGGTACCTCATTTATTGAGTCAGTCCCCTCAACATCATTTATGTTGTTTCCAACTTTCTGTTATAAACTAGCCAGCAACAAATGTCCTTGTAAAAGTAGGATTTAATTTAAGAGCATTTTCATTTTTCTATGGATTTTATAGGTGAGTTTCAGTTATGTGAAGCTATTATTCTTGAAAACTTATAGAGGAAAGAATTAGGAAGACCCAAAACTTGCATTCTCCTGAAAACTTGGGGGTGGATTAGCTAGAGTGAGATAATTACACACCTAAGTCTGGCATATGTAATTAACTTCATGTAACTGTATGTCTTGGTCTGCCTAGGTCTATAGAAATGTAAGGATCTTTTTTATATTCTTATCAATCTTAAGATGATTTAGACTCAGTCCAACTTCAAGAAAGGATGAAGAATGAAATAATATTTAAGATTACAATCAGGGGCTGGCCCAGTGGCGCAACGGTTAAGTGCGCCTGCTCTGCTTCTCAGTGGCCTAGGGTTCGCTGGTTTGGATCCCGGGTAAGAACATGGCACCGCTTGTCAAGCCATGCTGTGGTAGGCATCCCACGTGTAAAGTAGAGGAAGATGGGCACGATGTTAGCTCAGGGCCAGTCTTCCTCAGCAAAAAAGAGGAGGATTGGCAGCAGTTAGCTCAGGGCTAATCTTCCAAAAAAACCCCACAAAAACAAAAAACAAAAAAACAAATAAACAAAAGATTAAAATCAGTTTGATATTCTATTTATGTTACATTATAATTTACTATATAGTTATAATAATATAATTGTGTGATGTTATGCTATATTAATTATATATTGCTATGTACCTCAAGTCTAAGTCAGTTGGACCTGATTTCTGTAAGCCACTGTTCCTGAGCCACTTCCACCACAGCTCACATTTCTAGGAATCTGTTTAATAAGTTCTTTTAATGAAAATGTAGGCATCGAATATGTACTGAGAACCTATTATAAAAGAGAAATACAAAAACATGTATCACAAAATTTCCGTCCTTCAGAATCTTACTATTGTAAGACAACAGAAGCAATAGTAAAAAATCTCATTTTAGTGGACACATATGAAAAGTTGAATGAGTAAGTATAAATGACAATCCTGGAAATTTCAGAAAATGTAATGGGATAAAATGCTAAGTCAAACAGACAATAATTTCAATGAATAAGAAATCAAGGAATTGAGTCAACTTATCCATGAAATTTCATTGTTAAAATGATTTGTTTGACATTGTTATAACTAGAACTTACATAGAATTTATACTGTTTTTATAGACATTATCTTATTTTACCCTCAAAACTGCCTTTTGATGTACAGTGTGAAAGGACTGTGAGGACACTCACTCTCTGATGAGGGTCAGAGAGGTTCAATGACTTACGCAAGGTCAAGTTGTTAGCATGGATGGAACCAGGACTAAAACCTATTATTCCTTGCTAGACTTTATATTCGGTGGGGTTATCATAATGAATGAGTTCTCAATGTTGCTGTTCTTTTCTATAAAAATCTTTAAAGGCTCTTTTTCACACTCACTCATCCATTAATTAGTGCAAGAAGAATCTTTTGAGTGACTACTGGGTGCCTGGTTCTGCTGTAGGCACCAGAACAAACAGTCGAATCACTATCTTCATTGAACTTATGTTCTAGGGGAAGAAAATAGACCATAAAGTAAATACATAAATTATATAGTATATTACAAAATGCTGAGAGTTCTGGAGAAAAATAATGCAGTGAAAGTGGAGGGGTAAAAAGGGTCATGGGACTGGGCATGTATACCTTTTTAAATAGGGTTGCCAGGGAGGTCTTCACTGAAAAGTTAACATTTGAGCAAAAACTTAAAACGTCTGAGAAAGAGTGCTCCAGACGGACGAATGAGCAAAGGCAAAATTCATGAATCAAGAGCATTTCCGCTCTGAGCACCTTTAAGAAACAGCAAGGAAATATATGTGGTAGAGTGGAGTGAACAAGGTTAAGAGTAGGAGGACATGAATCAGAGAGGAAAGGGAAAGGTAGATCCTGTAGGGTCTTGTTGGTCACAGTAAAGACTTTGACATTTGCTTTAGGTGACATTTGCTTTTAGGTGAAAGTGAAGATCATTGGAGGAGGAAAATGATCTGACTTACATTTTTAAAGTATCACCCTGAGCGTGGTGTTGAGAAGAGACTGTAAGGAGCTGAGTGTGGAAGCAGGGAGACTAGTTATGAGGCCATTGCAATAATCCAGACGTGTACACTCTTCTAACAGTTGAGGCAGTGAGAGGTGGTCAGATTCTTTATATATTTTGAAGGTAGAGCCAAAAGGAAGAATGACCCCCAGGATTTTGGCTTGGGCAGCTGGAAGGATGGAGTTATCATTAACTGAGATTGGAAAGGTTACAAGTGGGCCTGGTTTTAAATTTTTTATTATTTTATTTTTGGAGGATAGTGGTGGTAAAAGATCAGGAACACAATTTGGGGCGTGCCAAATTTAGGATGTTTATTAGCTATCCAAGTGGAAATGTTGAGTAGAGTTCAGGGCCAAAGTCTGGGCTATAGACATAAATCTGGGCGTCATCAGTTTATAGACGGAATATAAAAGCTGTGGGATTGGATGAGATCACCAAGGGACAGAGTATGGAGAAAAGAAGAGGATAAAGGACCGAGCCCTGAGGCCCTCCTACATTAAGAAATATGGAGATGAGAATTTCAAGGGTCACCTTTTAGGTGGAAAATACACCAGGACCCTCTCAGGTCTCTGAGTAAACTACCATCACCACCACCACCATCATCTTCATCATCACTTCGGTGACCACGTAACTGTCATAGGATGTTGGTCGTGTGCCCTGGATCTGCCACACTAGTGCTTTGCAGAGCAAGTTTACATCTCACCTCTTTGTGTATCCATGAGAGTGGTGAATATGCCGGGTGGAGGAATTCCTGAGCTGATTTTCACATGACAAGGGACACCTCTTAGTCTACTACTATCACAGGCTGGTCCAGAGAGGGCTTTGCTCTGGATTAACATGCCTCAAATAAAGAAGCTACAGAAGGTAGTTCCAGAGAAAAAGAACCTATTTTCATTGAGATTACAAATAGTAATCAACTATTATGGGAATAGCACATCATAAAGCATAGTGGGGCCTACGGAAGAGTGACAATATGGCCCTCAACCTTGAGCCATCACAAATTGACACATGCGTCTCTAACAAAGGGTAGTCTGATTAGTGATGTAGCCATCGGTACGTGCGGTCACGCAGCGCCAGGGCTGGGGAAGAATTCATGAAGGTCATGCTTATACAGCAGCCTCCCTGGAGCGGAGGATGTGGAGAGAAAGAGCTCTGTGTTGGCTTGGAGAGAGTGGTGGAATAAGGTCTATATGAAGGGTATGAAGAGACCAGGACCAAAGGGAGCCATGGGGTGGGGGTAGAGGAGGAAGCGTGGCCTGAATGGTGGGAGAATGTGAGACATCTGGCCATGCTGGGCCAAGACTCTAAAGGGTTCTGACTAAAAGTTCAAAGGATGAGTCTCAGCTCCAGGCCACTTCTTATGCCACTTTGAGGAAGAGGCATGAGTTTGGGGAAGCCTGGACATGGGACTCGGGGCCCCTCCTCATGCTGGAGATGGAGGCTGAGCTGCCCCACTGACCTTCTGGGTCCTCCCTAAAGCTCAGGACATGAGGTGCACAGGGGGTGACTTCCAAGGACTGTTTTCTTTCTTCCCTTCACTCCCGTTTAGTGTTAGATTGAACCTCACTAGGAAAATGTGTCCTGAAACTTTTTAAAAAATGATTTTTTATGTCAAAACACTATTAAAGAACAGAAAGTTGCTATACTAGAGAAAAATGACCCATATTCTTTTGTTTATTTTTTCATTCAGTCACTCCTTCATTCTCACAGTCGATGTTTGTTGAACATCTACTATATAAGACACCCTGCTGGGGACACAGGATGGGTGGAGTGCTGTCCCCTGCCTTCTCTGGAGGCCCCTGACTTGTGCTCTCCTCATATAATCTTATAGTCGGAATCCTTTCTGGTGGGAAAAAGCCGTTTGATTATGCGTCCCATCACATCCGCTCTTCATAACCTCAAACAGGGGGTTCGGTTTACTTCAGCGACTCCCTGCACCTGTGTGCCTCGGAGGAGAAAGTCAGAACCAAACGTTTTGATAAATAAAGCCAAACTGTTCTCTGTTGCGGTTGGCCCCAGGGCTGAAAGCGTCCGTGTGCTCACCTTGAAGGTCAACAGCCTCCAGAAGAACCTAGTGCTCAAGTTATCCAGTTTTATAGCTTTCTTCCAATAACAAGTGATGTTTTCCACTGAGTGGGAAAGAGGCGTGAGGCATTTGGTGGGAACGGTGGTTTCAAGACTTTTCTAGTCAAAGCACGTTGATTTCTTTATTAACAACATAAGATTTTCTTCTGAAAGCTTTCTTTTGGGAAGACCAGGTTGGAGCTTCAGAATATATTTTAAGTGCTGTGATTGCTCTAATAAAAAAAGATAAACACTGTGATCATTTTCATAAATTTCAGTGCTCTTTTCACATCTTTGCCACCCAACAAAGCCAAAGGGAATAAATGAGCTCCAGAACGCTGAGCATCATTCATCTAAAATAGTTTGTGCTTGTTTGCTTTCTCAACAGTTAGGGCCACAACTCCTACATTGTGCATTTCAGACTGGGCCAATGCAGCAATACTGACTTTGGCAAAAACTCCTTCTTTTTTTTTTTTTTTTTTTTTTAGCAAATTGAGATTTCTGGAACATTTTCAAAACATTACACTAAGGAACCTTTAATTGGTGGTAGTAAGGTTTTATTTAAGCTCAGCCAGTTGATAGTTCATGTTTGTCTGGAAAACACTGCCTAATATGTGTCTACCAAAGAGAATCAAATATACAAAATACGTTAAATTCATAGTTCACTGTGCCACCTGAGATGAAATGGCCAGGAGAATTTTCAAGTCAACATAACATTTTACAGGTTTCTGGAAAATATTTAATGGGAACAAATTATTACAGAGACTTCAATTTTAGATTGGCATATTAATCAAACCGTAATGGAAAGTCTAACTCTTTAAAGTTTTTCTAATTGGTTTACTTTAAATCAAATGGATTTAAAATTTGTTGCAGGATATTCACCAAGTTTGAGGAACTCCATAAATTCAACATGAAAAATCTAATTCTTTAAAGTAGAATAGAATGCCTTTCTAAAGGGTTGTGTTTGCTCATGTTTAATCCAGTTTCGAAGCCTCCTGTATTCTCTTCTCATCAAGCTGTGCTGCATACAGGCTACGGGCAGATCTTAGCTATAGGTGATGGCGTTATTCACAAGCATGGACTGTCTTGTCTTTTCTGGAGGCCGTCATAATGAGACACTGAATCTAATTCTAACCTCATGGTATTTCGTTTATCAAGTCAGGGCCATCCAATCAGAGTTGGAAAGAGGAAAGAGGTGGTGTTGATAAACAGCTGATGAAACGGGCTGGGGAGGGTCTCACGTCCCTGTTACTGCAGACTGATTCCCAGCCCTAGATGGCTTCTCCATGGGTCTTAATGACCTGTTTCCGCCCCCTTCCTTGTTCTCCCCTAAGTTATCATTATCAGTGAAACAACATATGCTTCTGATTTATTAGAGTGATTTAAGCTACATAAATTTAATTGAGTTTGTTTATCTTTGAAAAATAGGTTTAAAAAGCCCTAACAGCATCGCCAAACAACCAGATAAGTCAAAATTCAATTATATTCAACCTAACTTTTTGTTCTTTTTTTTTTTTTTTTTGAGGAAGATTAGCCCTGAGCTAACTACTGCCAATCCTCCTCTTTTTGCTGAGGAAGACTGGCCCCGAGCCAACATCCATGCCCATCCTCCTCCATCCTATACATGGGACACCCACCACAGCATAGCTTTTTTGCCAAGCAGTGCCATGTCCACACTTGGGATCCAAACCGGTGAACCCCGGGCTGCTGAGAAGCGGAACGTGCAAACATAACTGCTGCACCACTGGGTCGGCCCCTAACTTTTTGTTCTTAATTAGTCAAATTTATTTATTAATATGTAGATTCAATCATAGGGATGGGGAAATCGTTTTCTTAGGGCTTAAAATGTAGACAAGTTGATCTAAAAATAAGTAGAGAACATAAAAGAATAAAGTATATAGGTATAGGTATATATGTGCATGTATAGTGAGAGAAAGAGAAAGGATGGGGAGAGAGAGAGAGAACGAGGGAGACAGAGAGAGAGAGACCCTCCGGTTTGGTGAGGGAGTGGGGTTTAAGGTCACAGGGTGGAGGAGTTATGCATCCTCTGGAATATTTGCAGATGTAAATAATTTTATGTCCGCTCTTAAGTATAGAGATACATTTTGAATTTTTAGTTTCATTTTCTTCTCTGGCTCCTCTTGCACTTTGCCCTTGATTAGCTTGGAAGTTATATACTTTATTGCTATTTTTGTAGCAGTTACTTTAGACCCTTTAAAGGACACATTTAACCTAACACAGTCTCTTGTTAATCATTAGACAATCAAAGAATCATTCCAAACAATAAAGGGTTTTAAAATGCCTTAGCCCTAATCACCACTCCCTTTGGAATTACATGCTATCATTATCTAGTAAATAGGTAGCTATGTGTGGGCATTGTTTAAAAAAGAAAGGAAAAGAAATTGGGAGAGACCAGTTAAGGATTCAACAGATATAAATTGGAATAAACAATCTCTAAAGTAATTAATAATGGAAATGTATAGGAATTTTTACCCCTAAAGTGTCAATATTTGGTAACCATTCCACATCACGGGGGAACATATTTATGTCCTGACTTGAGCTGGTTCACAAGCCCATGTGAACATGCCTGGAATTCATTACTTTTATCAGTGGGGAGTTGCAAATAAAACAAGCAGGAGAGTCTTGGTGACAGAAAATTATAAACTTGGTATGATACGTGGTGAATTACAAGCAGATTCACACAGGAGCTCAGCTATTTTCATGGCTCTTGCCTCAGAATCTTATAATACTTTATGGCTTCAGCCCCAGTACAGATCGGATTCCCGAATAGCGCTCATATTATAAAACCATGTAACACAGTTTTGACCTTATAAAAACATACAGTATGTCAAAAGCACCTTCAGTCCTGGGTTTTGTGGGGGGAACATGGGGTTATGCAGCACACCACCTGTTCCATCTAACATTTATGTAGTCCTTAATCTCCAGGGCATTTTTGTTTATAGAGAGGCCAAGAAGAGGCAATATGAGAGGAGAATTGGTTGCGGGGGTCATGGCACCATGAGAAAAATAAAATGGTGAGAGTTGAAGCCCTGGTAAACAGCATTTTATATTTGTCATCTGTGACCCATTTGTCTTTTGTAATCCTATTTATAAAAATAAACAATGTTATTAATAAGAGTACTTTAGCATCAAAGCGTCTTTTTGGAATTGTCTTCTTGGTGAGGTATTGCCGAGGCACTGCGGGGAGGTCCCGGTACACTCCATATCATAGGAGAGCTAGACACCAGGGACTTACAGTTGTCCCCGAGGCCGATGGGATGAAATTAGACTCCTGGTAAATCTTCAAGGGGTCCTATAAACAAACCCACCTCTTACCAAGCCAAATTTGGAACCATTGGAAAATAAGTTATAGCAGACAAACTGGTGGATATTATTAGTAACAAAGTTGATTGGAGAGTGTGGCTTTAGAAATTTGGCTACGAGGGCTTGCTAATTTTGGGGCCCAGGATTGATAAGAATTAAGAACCCAGTCACAGGAGTGCTGGACCACAGCAAACTTTCCCCACACCACCTCTAGAAGTGACCACAGGGGGCACCAGAGAAGGTTTGGAAATCCCCAAAGGAGAGAGAAAATCCCAGAAGCTTTCTTTGTTCAAATTCACAGATCAGAAAAGTTGCTTCTCCTGTGAGGTCCCTCCCATGTGTTAAGTCCTGGGGAGAAGAGTGGACGTCTTGTCCTCTCTGTGGAAACACCTTCTTGTTTCCCACTAGTGTTAAGTTCGTTCCTAGCGTCCTTCCAACCTGTGTTGCTGCGTCTCTTCTCATTTTCTTTGTTCTCTTTCAACAGGGAGGGGGGTTCATGTTGTGTTGATCATGGGCAACCGATCAATGTTTTTCTCTACACTTTCTTCTTTGTGTGTGTGTGTGTGTGTTTTTTTTTTTTTGAGGAAGATTAGCCCTGAGTTAACATCTGCCACCAATCCTCCACTTTTTGCTGAGAAAGACTGGCCCTGAGCTAAGGTCTGTGCTCATCTTCCTCTATTTTATATGTGGGATGCCTGCCACAGCATGGCTTGACAAGCGGTGAGTATCTCCGCACCCGGGATCTGAACCAGTGAACCCCGGGCTGCCCAAGCTGAATGTGCAAACTTAACCACTGTGCCTCCGTGCTGGCCCCTCTTCTTTTTTTTATTGTAGTAACATTGGTTTATAACATTATATGACTTTCAGGTGTACATCATAATATATTTCGAATTCTCTGTAGATTACATCATGTTCACCACCCAAAGACTAATTACAATCCATCACCATACACATGTGCCTAATCACCCTTTTCACCCTCCTCCCTTCCCACTTCCCTTATGGTAATCACCACCAATCCAATCTCTGCCTCTATGTGTTTGTTTGCTGTTGTTTTTTTCCCTTCTATTTATGAGTGAGATGATATGGTATTTGACTTTCTCCCTTTGACTTATTTTGCTTAGTATAATACTCTCAAGGTCCATCCATGTTGTCATAAACGGCTGGATCTCATCCTTTTTTATGGCTGAGTAGTATTCCATTGTGTATATATACCACATCTTCTTTATCCCTTGGTCCCTTAATGGGCACCTAGGTTGCTTCCAACTCTTGGCTATTGTGAATAATGCTGCAGTGAACATAGAGATGCCTATATCTTTACGTATTCATGTTTTCATGTTCTTCAGATAAATACCCAGTAGTGGAATAGCTAGATCACATGGTAATTCTATTCTTAATTTTTTGAGGAATCTCCATACTGTTTTCCAGAGTGGCTGTACCAGTTTTCACTCCTACCAGCAGTGTATGAGAGTTCCCTTTTCTCCACATCCTCTTCAACACTTGTTATTTATAGCGATTATGTCTTCTTAATTATAGCCATTCTGACGGGAGTGAGGTGATATCTCATTGTAGTTTTGATTTGCATTTCTCTAGTAACTAGTGATGTTGAACATCTTTTCACATGCCTATTGGTTCTTTGGAGAAATGTCTGTTCAGATCTTTTGCCCGTTGTTTAATTGCGTTGTTAGCTTTTTTGTTGTTGAGATGTATGAGTTCCTTTGCATTTTCTTCTAATAATTTATTTCAATAATATATAGTAGGCTTAGGGATATAATAATGATATTACTTATACCCATTTATGAGTGCCCAAATGGAAACAAATACTTTATACATTTTGAGATCTATATATATAGTGACAAATCTTAATTCTCTAAATTGAGGAAAGAAAAAGCAAATTCATACTTAGGTTGAAAACATGGAATATGTGAAAACCTAGGAACATTACATTGTTAAAAATATAGATGAAGTTTGATTATAAACATAACCTAGAAATTTGTGTTTCTCTAGAGGTAGTAATAGCTAGATAGAGGCAATTGGCTGGTTATTTGGATAATTTTTTCTTTTCTAAATGTGATTGAACTCTTTTCTATGTAAAATTGTTTCTTGATGGCCTTTGGTTCCTTTGTCATAGTCTTACTATGGATTGAGCATTATAATTTTATGGTTTTCTATTTGGTTCTTCTTAAGTGCCTTAGGGAAAATCTTAGCCTGTGGCTTGACCACATTCTTCAGAGAAAAAGAAGCTCTAAAACAAAATGCATAGCAGTCATAAAGCCCTGCAAAGCTCCCCACCTAACCTTTCACCACAAATGGTATTTTCATTTATTTATTTCATGTGAGGAAGACTTGCACTGAGCTAACATCTGTGCCAATCTTCCTCTCACAAATGATATTTTTAACACCCGGTAGCACCCACTGAGTTGTTGATGTGGTGCCGAGTGACAGAGAGTTCTTTGAGGCCTGCACAAACCCGGCACTTATGGTCTTACACATACTTCTTGTTAAAAATTCTTCTATCTAGAAGAACACATGCAATTTTCTGCAAAAAGCGTGGCCATGGATGAGGTGGAAAAACAAACAAAAAGAAAAAGAAAATATGTACCTATAATTTGATGAAATGAGACATTAAATATGTCACCTGCAGGACAAATAATCATTTCAAACGCACACACTTAGGCTCTTAGTATATGAAAAGTAACTAAATAAATATATACCAACATGAAAATACGTCTGTGCAATGTAAGCGGTTTTTCAAAAGCAGTTTCTATGCTCCATCAAAAATGCCAAGTTAACCATTTTCCACCTGCCAGTTCGTTCAAAGCCTCACCTCCTACGGCCCCCTCCTTCCACATTAAGCTTAGGGCTTGTCTGAAGAAAACAGTGATATTTCTGGCCTGGCTTGCAGGGTAGTGTCATCTAAAATTTGGGAAAGAAAGATGTTCTCTCTAACCACAGTAACTTAATTTTTAAGGGATTAATTTCAGGACTTTACCAACCTCTATCCAGAATATTCTTCAGATCTAGTGTAAATCTTCTTCACTGTAACATTATGTTGTAACTTAGCCTTTCCTCAGTTAAGATAGAGGACTGACCATTATATATTTCTTTCCATTTTGTAGAGAAAACTTATTAGGATGTAAGTTTTTTTTTCTTAAAGACTTTATTTTTCCTTTTCCTCCCAAAGCCCCCTGGTACATAGTTGTGTATTTTTAGTTGTGGGTCCTCCTAGTTGTGGCATGTGGGATGCCACCTCAGCATGGCTTGACGAGCGGTGCCATATCTGCGCCCAGGATTCAAACTGGCAAAACCCTGGGCCGCCGAAGCAGAGCATGCGAACTTAACCACTGGGTCATAGGGCTGGCCCCAGGATGTAAGTTTTATGGCCCAGACTCTGCTTTTTCTGTTGTTTATCTCCACAACCTAAAACTGTGGCACTTAGAAGGTCAGCAATAAGTATTCAATGAATGAATGGATGGAGGGATAAATGATCTTTTCCAGGATAACAATATTCTTTTAAACTTTCTTCAGAGATTATATTCCACTCCCACCCACTCAGCCCCCTGCCTGCCCCCAAATAGTTTCATTGTTGCCTCTGTATCCTGTCCAGTTGGTCCTATTAGATACAGTATTCTAGACCTTGAGAGCTGTGTTGGCACTGTGTTAATCACCATTATCATCGTCATCATCAAAAACATTAAAACATTTATATTGTTTATAAAACAGTATAAACGGACTCCAATGAGCACTCCATTCCAAGGTTTTCTTGAAGTCCTATAATCTGTTTTCATCCAAAGCAGATTATATTTTGCTTACAAATTAAAATCATTTTAGTTTCAAAATTGGGGAGAAAGGAAATCTAAGAAAAAGAGTGCTATTTCTTACTCTTGCAAAATATTTAAAAATTCAAGTTGTTTTTGTTTGGTAATTACTAGTGAAAAGTCAAATCTGAACTGTGAAGAGAGGAAATGAAGGATTTATAGAAATTGTGTATTTAGAAAGTTTCTGGATACCTTAGCTGATCTTCACGTCTGTGGTTGTTTTCATAACTTTGCCAGGTTTTTATCTTTATCAAACCAAGACAAGGGATGGCTGATTTTCTGCCTTCATAGTCCTTTCTACCTCAGATGGAATAAATGAGCAATGTCACTCCATATAACATCTTTCCCTAATTTTCTCTCTGGGAATCTTTCCCACGTACCATGCTACCTTTCACCTGACATGTTACTTGGAGGAAGAGGGTTGTTTCCCAGAAGATCTATGTGCAAAGTCTTCTCAAATCCTAAACCTTATCGAGTCAAGCAAGGAATTGGAGACACTCTTACTTCTCCTTCATTTTAATATTGACAGCCAATATTGAGGATCAAAACAAATATTACTTATTATAAATTATAATTATAAATATCATTTTCTAAACAGTCTTGGAATCTATTTCTTACGAAGGAAATAAGTAAACAAATTTTATTTAGCAATAGAAGGTATATTTCTCCCCTAGAATTATTCCAGAGACTGTTGTGTATCATAACATTGGTATAATTAAGGGTTTGACTAGGTGTTTTTCTTTTGGGTTCAAGAAATTATTTATTATTATGTTCAGTTAATAATATTTCATCAATCTTATATCAAACATACATTCAGGGTAGGATTTGGAAATTATAATCTTTCTGTCTTGCCTTACCATTTCTGAGAGATTGCTCAAAGAAGACAGACTTTACAAGACAAATTTCCTAAGATAAAACTAATCTTGGTGTTAAGGTCTTCACTAATTGTCATCAGAATGAATCAAGATATCTAGGGAATTAATGGACTAGAATTGAGAGTCTATAATAAACCTTTACATTTACATTTAAATTCAAGTGATTTTTGACAAAGGTGTCAAGACAATTGAGTGGCGAGAAGATAATCTTTTCAATAAGTAGTGCTGAGACAACTAGATGGCTACATGCAAAAGAATGAAGTTGGACCTCTTTTACACCAGCATAAAAACTAACTCGAAATGGATCATAGACCTGAGTATGAGAGCTAAAACTCTAAAATTCTTAGAAGAAAACACAGGAGTAAATCTTTGTGATCGTGAGTTACTCAAAGCCATCTTAGATATGACACTAAAAACACAAGAGACATAAGAAAAAATAGATAAATTGAACTTCATCAATATTGAAACTCTTGTGCCTCAAAGAACGCCATTAAGAAAATGACAAACCGTAGAATGAGAAAAGATTTTTGCAAAACATATATATGATATGCGACTTGTATCTAGACTACATGAAGAACTTCTACCACTCAAAAACAAACACACACAAAAACCAAACCAACAACAGACAACCAAATGAAAAAATGACGAGGATCTGAATATAGATTTCCTCCAAGAAGATATACAAATGCCAATAAGCACTTGAAAAGATGCTCAACATCATTACTCATTCATAAAAGACACATCAAAGCCACAATGAGGTGCCACTTCATACCCACGAGGATGACTGTAATAAAAAAGACTGAGTATAATAAGCGTTGGCAAGGATGTGGAAAAATTAAAGCCCTTATACACTGTAGGTAGGAATGCAAAGTGGTGCAGCCACTTTGAAAACATTTCGGCAATTTCTCAAAAGGTTAACCACAGAGTTTCTGTAAGATCCAGCAGTTCCACTCCTAGGAATATACCCAAGAGAAATGAGGACATATGTCCACACAAAAATTTCTATTCAAATGTTCATAGCAGCATTATTCATAATAGCTAAAAAGTGAGTACAACCTAAATTTCCATCAACCGATACATAGATAAGTAAAATGTGGTATATCCATGCAATGGAATATTATTCAGCACTAAGAAATGAAGTATTGATGTATGCTACAACATAGATGAACCTAAAACATTATGCAAAGTGAAGGAAGCCAGTCACAAAGACCACATATTATATGATTCCATTATATGAATAGGCATATATATGTCCAGAATAGGCAAATCTATAGAGACAGAAAATAGATTAGTGGTTGTCTAGGGCTGGAGGAACTGGGGGGAAATGAGGAACGACTGCTAACGAGTATGGGTTTCTTTTTGGGGGTGATGATAATATTCTAAAATTGATCATGATGACGGCTGCACAACTCTGTGAATCAGCTAAGAACCACTGGATTGTATATTGTAAAGGGTGAACTCTATGGTATGCAAATTATATCTCAATACAGCTGTTATAAAAAAGATATCTGAGGGACTGGCTTGCAATTCAGTAGGAAGGTCATTTATATTAAAGCCTGCCAACGGCTCCTCATGGACCCTGTGGAAGGGGAAGCCTTCAGGCAGAGGCAATGCGGTGCCGAGGGGAAGCGCATGGGCCCTGCAGCTGGATCGCCTGGATTTGAATCCTGACATGACCTCTTATTAAGTCATGGGAATTTGGGAATATTATTTACTTATTCTGTGGCTCAGCTTCCTCATTCGTAAAATGGGAATAATAATGTTACTATATTATAGAGTTGTTGTGACGACTAAAGGAGTTAGATGCTTCAATAGTGCCTGGCACATAGTAAATTTTAGTAAATGCTATATAAGTATTTGCTATTATTATACAATCTACAAAATTTAAAACATGACTCTCTGGTGCTGACTTAATTCCAACTCTTTCTGCTTCCAACTTAGTGAGTAAACACATGAGAAAAGGAGCCAAAGTTTGAGTAAGGGAAAATAGATTTCCAAGGGATAGATTTCAGACAGATAATAACAGAACAAAATACAGAGGAAGAATAAAAAAGCATCCACATTTGCCTCCTCCTATTGCTACATTCTAAGAAATACTATCTTAGACTTTTGGTGGTGTAGGCAGTGTGGTCCATACTGAAGTTGAAATACAAGGATGCTCACTTGAAATTTATGTAATGTTGTAAACCAATGTTACCTAAAAAAAAAAAAAAGTCTTGTGTCTGTGAAATTTGATTAAATATATCCCAAGAAAGAGGCAAGGTATCTGCATTCACCTTTTGAGAGTTGTGGTTAGCAAATTAACTACTGACAGCTATTGAGTTACTCAGGTTGTCAGCATTGGGTGGCTCCCACAATTCTGGCCTGAGTCACATTATAATGATCCAGTTCTTTATGATGGAAGAATGGAGAGAAAGACCGAAAGAGTATTAGCCAGAGGTGGAGTTATTAACTGGTGTTGGGAAGAGTAAGGGCTGCCTTCAGGGCTAAGGGCCTCAATTAGAAAGGATCACAGGGGAAAACTGCCCATGATGATTAATGTTCTTGGGTTAGCAGGAAGGTCAGGAGGTCAAGATTCCCACGTGGGGTATATTAGTTGATTAGTATGATATGGTGACATAAGGGTACTAAGCCTAGTTCCAGGGAAGATTCTGTTAGCACTAGGAGGATCCATGTTAAGATTTGGGCCCTTTATATGGCTTAAATTATTTTGAAGTATCTCACTTTGACCCCAGAGATCTTTCAATAGCCATTTCTGATATTCTGACGAGCAATTTATTCTTCAAAACCAAGGAAGAAATTCGTGACTTAAAAAAAAATCTTTGGCTTTAACAATTGATACAATTGGCAGATTCATGTCCTCCTGATTTATATATCCATGGAAGAGACTGCTTCATCTTCCAGGTTACACATGAGATGTACGACTCACATTTCACATCACAGATGAGTGAGGAGTAGCTGGGTTATGGCTTCTTATTGATTGTTTTGCAGGATTTCTAATACTGTGGGGATCATTTTAAGTCAATTTCTAACTTGGCCTTGATGGTCACAGTCACTTACTTAGTTGTTTATGTCATAACTTGGCCTAAAGCCTATGTTGGAAAGACCTGTGTGCCACTTGACTTCTCCTCTGTCACTGTAAAAGGGGAAACTGAGGAGTAAACCAAGACTTTCAAAGATACGATAAGATGAAATGTGTAAAAAACGTATATGTCTATTCTAGAGAAGATGGTAGAAAGGGTATTCTAGAAACGATCTGTAATTAGAACTTGTTAAATAGGAGACTAGAAAGAAATTCAGAATCGTCTGGATTTCAATTGACATTAGACAAAGGGAGAGCTACAGTGCGGGGTCCTGTTGGATGTGGCCCGCATCTCCCCTTCTGGACCCCCAAACCCTATTGGGCTGTTTAGAAGGTTTAGATGATTTTGAGGGATTGTGTAAACTGAACACCATTATGTTTAATTATCATATATATTTTACATAGGCACATGGTGTTTCCAAATGTAAGAAAAACATATGCTTCCAATAGAGAAGGAGGATAGTGTAAAAAGAAAGAACATCAAACTGGGAAGCATGGCTATCTGCCATTAACTGACTTCATGACTTTGCATAAGTGATTTAATCCCTGAGTTTTCTCTACAAATTAAGATATGGAGGGCTGGGAGGTTAGGGAGGGAGAATGGGTCGGTGGGCTAGATTGCTGAGGTTCATTCCATTACCAAGATACTATGGTTCCTTCTGGAAGTTCTTTGAAGCTGGGTCTATTGTTCTTTTGTTGTAATGGGGGTAGAGTGGTGCTATGACCTTTTAGGAAAATATGTGACGTTCAAAGAGCCAGCTGATTTTATTGTCAAGTCTTATTGGGGCTATTAGGATGGCCTTTGAGTAACTAATAGAGGTATCTAGTCCTCTCAACCTCCCCATGCCCCTTTTAGAGTGTCATTTAGCCATTAGGCTGCTTTACTGAAATTTTGTTTCTAAATTCCCTGGAAGAAAAGATAACCAGGAGATAAAATAATGAAGTCTTTACAGCATGAAAAGAGTTTACCAAGGGTAAATCAGAGCTTAATATCAGTTCAAACAGGTGATTCTCAAAGTGTTGTCCCTGGACAGCAGTATCCCAACACCTGGGAACTTATTATAAATGCAAATTCTCAGGCCCCCCTCCTTCACTCCAGACCCAGTGTACCAGGAACTCTGGCTGGGGTCCTGCAATGTGTGTTTTTAGAAGCCGTGCAGGGGATTATGCTGCAGGCTACAGTCTGAGTCGCTGCCCTAATGATGATGTAGCTAACAGGTGGAATGCTTTTATTGGATTGCTTGGAGACTGGAAAGGGTGAGATCTTCTTAAAGTGGAACTCGAGGAATTGCTAGATCCACAGAATAGCGCTGATAGAGTCCATGAAGCAGGAAGTTCTCCCCATTTGAAGTGCAAGGCTTCCCATTCTATTCCTGGGCAGACAGAGCCAGTGCCTGACAACCAGCATGGTCAGGGTTCAGGCTGAGACCCAGGCTCACAGAGAGCCTGGAGCCTTCTGTTTCCAGCTCCTTTCTGCCCAGGAAGAAGTGTGATTGTTGCAATTATGAAAAGAGCATGGATTCCAGTCCCACTTCTGATAGGCTCTTATCTAGCTGTGAGACTTTGGGAAATTATTTCATTCCTCTGAGCCTCAGTTTCTTCTTCTTGGAACTAACACCTCCTGTAAAGCATCGTGTGGTTTATGTGTCTCACAGACTGTAGGTACTCAAGAAACACTGGTTCCTTAGCTCCCTGGGTACCCAGGGTAGATCCTCAGTTGGTACAGAATGGAACTGATCGATGTCCATGCTGGGCTAGTTGTTAATTCCTTCACATATCAGCCCTGCTTGTAGGAATATAAGCACATTTTCTTATAGGACAGATGTGGATAGTCTTCCAAACACAAACCTGGTGTAAGTTTACAGTGTATTTAAACGTGAAAAATAACGTTAATATTTAAATGATTGATGAAACAAGGCATTGCAAGTCTTTCTTTTGGAAATCGGCCAAGTTTAAGTTTTGGAAATATAGCTATTTCGCAGTGTCAACCTCTAGCAAAATCTTTTCTTGACATTGCCACAGAAATTCTTGTCAAGAAATTAAATGAAGTGCCACTGACCATGGAGTCATGGTGCATTCTAAGAGGACAGATTGGCCGTGACCAGGCCTATGTGCACTTCCTAAGCAGCTGTTAGCCCAGGGTTGATTCATAGTCCCAAGAAGGTGCTGGGGCTGCGCTGTGCAGGATATTGGTACATTCATAATTTTCATTCGCCACCTTGACAACTTTCTCAAATATAAAATCCACTGCATAAAACTCTTGGATTCTCACCCTTAATTCTAAAAAAGTGAGTTGTAAAAGATCATTGTTGCTATGTCCATCAGAATATCATTTAAAAGCTTCACTTCTCCAGCCCCTTGTGCATTGCCTGCAGATTATCTACTTTGAAATTCTTCATCAGGTCTGAGGAACTGTCTAAGGCAGTCGGCTGTCTCTCCTGTTGCCCAGGTGCAGTCTTACTCAAGGATCAGTGTTCTGTCAGTTAAACGCTGGTTAAATAAAACCATGTAAAATAGAACATAAGAGAAACAAATGACCTATGACGCATTTCCTCTGGGGTACCAGGTTGCAGTCTTCCCCTAATTTTTTCTAAAAGTGGGCCTGGGGGGGGCTGGCCTGGTGGTGCAGTGGTTAAGTCTGCACATTCCCCTTCAGTGGCCCGGGGTTCGCTGTTTTGGATCCCGGGTGCAGACATTTGCACTGCTCAACAAGCCGTGCTGTGGCAGGCATCTCACATATAAAGTAGAGGAAGATGGGCATGGATGTTAGCTCAGGGCCAGTCTTCCTCAGCAAAAAGAGGAGGATTGGTAGCACATGTTAGCTCAGGGCTAATCTTCCTCAAAAAAATAAATAAAATAAATAAATAAAAGTGGGCCTGTTCCAAGGCACTCCTTTTGGGGGGTACAGCTCATCCACTAGTGGAAACTATGTGCCATATCTGATTCCTGTTTCCTCCATGATCATATGCAGGAAGCCTATTTTTCAAACTTAGCTATCACTATTTACTCAATTTGTATTTTATGTCTCTTTAAGACATGTATACTTTAATATTTAAAATACTGCATTCCAAATTCCATCAGCCAACATTTCTCAAATGCCTATAACAAAAGAAATAGAAGATGAATTCTCTTCTTTAAAAAAAATCATATGTGTTATTTAGGAAGGCAGAGTACATCCAGATGAAATGAAAGAAAATTTTTTTTGAAGGAATAAATTGGCAGGTGCTAAAGAACAATTTGCAAAAATGAACAATATTCAAGGGGGAACTAACTAGAAAAATGAACAGAACCAGGCAGGGTACTTAAAAAGGCTTCTGGGAGGCAATGAAATTTATTTTGGGTTTTGATAAAGACAAATTATTAGAGAAAAGTTGTGAGGGGACATGTTAGACAGTGGGGGTAATTGACTTTTGCTCAGGGGAAGGAAAAGAGACTTTATTTCAGATAGTTCTAGAACCATTAAAACATTAGCTCATTTCTTCTTACACTGTTAAGATTTATGAACAGGAAAACGTATTTAGCCAACAATCTATTATGTCTGCTCCTCACTTCTTCCTTCTAATTTATTGAAAATCCCACTTACATTTCCTTTTACAGAATAACCCCCAGATGCTCTAATATTGACTGTTTTTAAATTTTTTTCCCTCTAAATTTTACTTGCTGAATAATTTTTCATCTAATTCATTTATGTAACTTTTGGCTTTCTTTTCTTAAATGACAGTAACTAATTGGAGACCAGGCAAAGGTTGTATACCAACTAAATGACTCCCTATCTACCATCTGGGTTTTTTTTTTCCTCCTAAGTGGAACAAACTTCCTTCTGAAATAATTTATTGCAGTCACAAACTACCATTTATGGTTATTTTAGAGATAAAATTCCATCCACTCAAGTTCATAGTGACATTTTATACGTGCTATCAAGTCAATGGTCTGGAGTGGAAACTGACATCCCCCTGTGTGCTCTAAAGTGGGGCGTCTTTTTTTTGCTTCTACTGCCTGTGAGAAATGGCTGGATTAAAGCAGGGAAATACTTCAACGATGTGGGGCAGAGGTGACTTCCTGTTTTGTTTTAGGGTTTGTTTCCTTCTCTTCTCAATGAAGGCTGTGTTTTCTGACAGTCTGCAATCCTTTCGCTCAGTGATTTCCCATTCAAAGGGCAGGGGCCAGGGCCTCTGCAGGTCATTCATTTACAACATGCCCTGAAAAGATGGCGGGGCGGGGGTGGAGGGAGGAAGAGAAGCGGCTCATTAGTGGAAGAAGCAGACCAGGAGGGGATCTGTTTTCTATTTTCTTCTCTAGTTTGGACTCATTTGTATGCAAATGGTTTTGTCATGATCATCATCATCATTATTATTACCTGTGCGGTGTAATTTTCCCACACATTTCTCTCAAGCGTTAGGGGAAATCGTTGATGAGAGGAGCTAAAGAATAAGTGCCATTTACTTTAGTGAGTAAAACAGAAAAAAAAGAGTCCCAGTTCTTTAAAGCAGTTTTCACTCTTAAGCTTAATAAGCAAAACTCAAAAGTTCTAATTTTGCAAGGCAAAGGGAAAAAATGAAAAGGAAAAAACTGTTTCTTGCTTCTGGTGGCCGACTTGTAACTTTGCTCGGCATTTATTCTCTTTTTATGAAAGGCAGCTCCCCCAACCTGATTATTCAAAATGCAGACCTCTGTAGCCAGGAGCTCTGGGCTGATAAGGCTCCACCACTGCTCGCAGGGGTCGCGTTTTCTGCGACTTGGACGTTTAAAGTGACATCCCTTAAGTGTTTCTCCCTCAGGTCTGACTTTCTGCAGAGCGGGTGCTCACAGAGGTAAAGCTGTAGTTTGCTTAAAGGAAATATCTCCAGGGAGCGAGGGGCTCGGCTTGGGTTCCGAAGCGGGGAACTAGTGGGGGGACTCCTTCGTGGGGAATTGGGGTGGGCTCTTCAGTGAGGGACTGGGGGCTCTTCTTTGGAGCCAGGGGGCTGCTGCCCAGTGTGGGGGTGCACGGCTCAAGTCAGAGCTGCCTTGGGTTACCGCATCCTCACTGCTGCTCAAGGCTTCTCTCCCCTCCGCCTCCAGCCCACCGACCCTCTCTCCCCGGTCCCGTATTCCCTTCCAGGGAAGCGAGCGGGCGTTGGAGGGCCGGGACTGCCCCAGGGGGCGGAGCTGCCCGTCTGGCCCGGAGGTAGGAAAGCGAAGAGCGGCTGGTCCAGGCACAGGCCTCCCGTCCAGACTTCTCCCGCCGGTCTCTCTCGCCAGCTGCGGTTGTCGCAGCAGCTGCTGCTCACACCAAAAATCGGATCTGTTCGCTCAGCCTACAAGACTTGCAAACTCTTGCTGCACCCTCCTCCCCCATTAGGAGTCTTTCCCCTCTGGTTTCCCTTCCTTCCTTTCCCGCCCCCACCTCGCCCCCGTCCTCCTCTTCACTTTGGAGAATTTCTTGCTTCTTTTAGCACCGTTTTGTAATCCAGGGGACGTGACACCCCAAAGCTCCAAATACCTCAGCTGAATCCTACTTTTGTTTTTATTTCTCCCTCGCTTTCTCTTGCTTTCCTCTCATCTGATTATCTGTGAAGTCTGATGCTTCTGCCAGAGGGAGCGAGGAATAAATAGATGCTGCTGCCCTAGAAGGCTGAGACGTCGGGAAAGAGCAGCCAGAGCGGCAGGGGCGGCGGCGGCTGGACTCGTCGAAGCTCGTGGGACCCCATTGGGGGAATTTGATCCAAGGAAGTTGTGAGATTGCCGGGGGAGGAGAAGCTCCCAGATCATTGTGTCCAGTTCCAGGGGGGAGGAGGAGACGGCGGAACGGGCCTCTCGGCGTCCTCGGCACTGCTGCATCCTGCCCTGTCCTGCCGGGATCATGGTTTGCGGCAGCCTGGGAGGGATGCTGCTGCTGCGGGCCGGGCTGCTCGCCCTGGCCTCGCTCTGCCTGCTCCGCGTGCCCGGAGCCCGGGCTGCAGCCTGTGAGCCCGTCCGCATCCCCCTTTGCAAGTCCCTGCCCTGGAACATGACCAAGATGCCCAACCACCTGCACCACAGCACCCAGGCCAACGCCATCCTGGCCATCGAGCAGTTCGAAGGTCTGCTGGGCACCCACTGCAGCCCCGACCTGCTCTTCTTCCTCTGTGCCATGTACGCGCCCATCTGCACCATTGACTTCCAGCACGAGCCCATCAAGCCCTGCAAGTCTGTGTGCGAGCGGGCCCGGCAGGGCTGTGAGCCCATCCTCATCAAGTACCGCCACTCGTGGCCAGAGAGCCTGGCCTGCGAGGAGCTGCCGGTTTACGACCGCGGCGTGTGCATCTCTCCCGAGGCCATCGTCACCGCGGATGGAGCGGGTGAGTCCTGACACTGCCCAGCCTCTCTCCCAGCCCTGCAGCCCGCTCACTTCTCCGAGTCCTTGTTACTCTCCTGTACTCTCTGATTCTGTCTTTTCTCTTCGGATCACTTCTCTTAATCTCTTAATTACTGTGAAGCACTATTCCTTTTGTCTCTCACCCAGTCACCCTTCCAGACGGATGCACGCTGTTCCAATAGGTGGCCTGTCTTTCTAAACACTCCGTTTATTTAACTCCCATCACACTGCGGAACACTGACCCTTCACTTTCCGCTCTTTACGTGTTGAAGTAACCACATCTTGTAAAGTGATGCTTTTTCCTTACTTTCTTTAGTGTTTTACCTACTTGCCAAGATTGCATGGTGAAAACAGAAAAGTGAAGAACCATTTTCTTCTAATCATTAAAAATGCCAAGATAATTGCAGTAACCTTACTCCAAACCACAGATGTTAGTGGTATGTGTTTGCTCAATATCCAATTTGAGCAATTACCTTCACCTTAAATTTCCCCCTCCTTTCAATGAGAGAAATTGTTCTTCCATTCCAGACTGAAATAGCTGTGAAACATTGCTATGCACTGCTAATTAGCTTCTGTGACTTACTCCAGCCGCAGAGCTGGCGAGTGAAACTGCTGGCCTCTTTTCACATTCCCACATGCCTTCAAGTCATTTTGTAAGTGACATATGGATGAAAGGAGTTATATTTCAGGCATGTTATCATCTACACTCATGTAATGTTATTTTTAATCCTATCCCTTATCGTACTCTTATGCTCTGCAAATAATTTGTCTTTAATACCTTATTTCATGTCCTTTCTCTGTGTGTGCATCAGCCACCCGTTAATTTTGATCTTTCTCTACCTTAAAAGTTTATTGCAGTTCTACATTTAATGGAATCAATCACAAGTTGTTTTCTCATTAGCGTCAGTTGGATTATGACTGTCATAACTCTTAAGACCCCAACTAAACATTGCTCATTATGGTCCATTCAATTATAACTGAATATCCTTCCTACCAATTAACCCAAAACTTGAATTTCACCCTTCATATGCTTTAAAAATAAACTCAATCTTTTATGATTGGCCCTCTTTCATATTCTCCCTGGATCAACTCTGTTCTTAGATGTGATGACCTGGTTGCCTCCTTCCCTGTTCATTTCTTGGGCATCAACCTTTTCGTCTGCGTCTCAACCCTCAACTTGCTCAGCCTAAGCTCATGTCTTTAGTCCACTTCTAGGTAGTAGTTCTTGGTTGTCAGGGAACTGATTTGGAAAAATTGCTTTCTGTGCACCTTGACCTGCTTAACATAAAGTGGGGGAGGTGATGGGGTCGGGGGATTGTCCAAAGATCTGCAAAACCAAAACAGAACAGAAAAATTCCAAGAGCTTTTTGATGATCACCTCACTTAGTTTATCACTCTTCGAATACATCTATTGCCTTGATTTTAATCAAGAACCAAGAACTGGCTGTATAAAGTAATGAGAAAGCAATGTATTTCTTATCAATCCTTGGGCTAAAAGAGCACTCTTGAGCCTTTATACTCACTAATGTCACAGGCCATGCAGGCTCTGGATGAGCTTGGTCAGTTGCTGCCTGGTCTGCCAGACTCTTAGAATCAGTTAAATGCTGGCTCATCTCAGGCCAAGGGCTGGGAATGAGGTGGTTATGGTTCATGCTGAAACGCATTCCTCCCCTTGAAGGAGAAGACATAGTCTGAAACCTCTCTTAGAGATGGACCTCAAATGAGAGAGGTTTGGCAAGGTTAATTGCTCTCAAAAGCCATAGTCAATATGGATGGGAAGCAGTTTCCTTAGGTGGCCCTGAATTCCCTATCATCGTGGACCAAACAATTGCCTCATTGAAGCACTCAAACAGGACGTGCATGGAAACAATTTGTCAGTCCATGGGACCTAATTTCTGAGCATCTTTGAAATGCCATAATCTCTGCTCTACTGATAGCGTCCTTGCCGAAAAAATAAGTAGAGATAGGTGGCAGTTAGAAACATATTTTAGTGATGGTCTCTGTTCCCCCCTACCTTTACCATAATCTTCAGTGTGACTCAGAGACTGTGGTGGCAGGAGGGAGCTAAGGGGACATGGGGATGGGCAATGGAGGGGTGGAGTCTAGCCTGAAAGGTCCCCTGGCTTCCAAGGCCACCTTGCTGAAAATTACACTCCCTATGCTGGGTCAAACTTTCAGGCACCTGGAATTACTTAGAAACTACCACATGTGGCCAGTTTAATTTACAATGCAATATACTACTTGGTTTAGTGGGATATAATAGTTCAAGAAGCAGGACTTTTTTCCTTCCTCTAAGTATAAACAGAGTCCCTCTGTCTTATGACTAGAATCTATCCAACTGAACATAAAAATGAGGTCTCTGAATAAAATGGGACCACCATTCACATCTCTTCAATGCCAAGAGGATTCGCAAATCCTATCATTCACATGGATATGTACCCTCATAGTGTGTTGTGACTCCGCAAACCAGTTTAGGGTATTTTACAAGGCAAAATCTTACTGCAATGGAGTATTGCTTCAAAATGCTTTTTGCTTTTGAAACACTGTGGGCAAACATACTTTTATTAAAGAAAAAATCATATCCTGACCAGTACTAATAAATTCATAAATTTATTCTTTTTCCTCATTTTATATTCACTATAGAGTTGTGACTACATGTACAATTGCTCCATCTGTGAATTCAGTTCAATTTAGTCATTCAGCCAGTTAATTAAGGCATTTGGTCAAATCTTTCATATTGTATGGTGAGTAAAGAGTATGGATTTGGAGTTGGGCAGACCAGGTGTTGAATCTTGACTCTGCCTCATATCAACTGTTATAGGGAAATTATAAAACTCTCTGATTCAAAGTTTTCTGATGTGTAACATGAGGACAGTACTGCCTACAGCCCACTGGCATGGTGAAGATGAAATTAAGCAGCATATATAGTACCTGTACAGAGCCCTTAACAAATTGTTGCTGCTGCTGCTGCTGTTTTCCTATTATTATCATTGTTATATCAAATTGATATGTTCATTTTTGTTTGTTTTTTTTAAATGGTATGTTGGTCAATGCAGATACAGTCTAGAACTTTTAACAGTTCAGCTCTGGAAAACAAGCTTCACACGGGACCTAACTGGAAAAGCAGATCTTATTTCTTCTGAATATATAAACTTAATATTTTATTTTATACAAATTGACCTGGACGTCAGGCTTAAGAACAAATCCCTTTGGGAGCAACAGGAAGAAGGAATGGGTCTGATGGATGTCTGTTAGTTACAAATAGTTTATCTCAGAAACATAGAAATTAAGTATTTAAGAAAATTTATGGTATGACATTGAACAGCTATTTATACAACTCCCAGGGTTCGCCATGCCAAGGTCTTTATAATCACTCCTCAGTCATTGCTGGTTTCCGTGGTTGTGTTAACTTGTCACTCCACCTCTTGCTCAACACATTTCTCCAGGCCCTCTCTCGCCTGGCCGAGCTGTGCCAACTTTCACATGCACAAACTGCTGTTTAATCATTTCTCCACTCTCTGAGGAACAGGCAGCCTTTTCTTTAGCCCTGGCTTACAAATATTTGAGGGGCCAAACGCCAAGAAGGAAGAATTATTTAGTGTGATAGGAGGAAAGTGGAATGGAAAGGAGAAATGGAAATTTTAGATTAAGACTAGAGAGAAAACATGATTCTAAGGATCCTTCATCATGTAGAATATTGAAAGGTGCTCTGAATGGGGTAGGAAAGAGTATCTCAGAGTGTTAGGGTATTTAATTTACAGCTAATGCATGATTCTGTTATCAGTGGTAATAGAATCTTACATAGTCACCAAATCTTATTTTAATATTTCATTTTTTATTACATTCCCACCAAACTTCCAAATAGTTGTTGCAATAAATAGCAACTAAGTTGTACTTGGCCATTCTCTTTCTACTGGGTGTATAGAAAGAGGAGACCAAAAAGTACCATATAGACATATAGTTTTGAATAATTAAGAATTGGCTATATTTCCTCAATTTAAAGAAAACCACAGCTTTAGAGTTATAGTCTCTTAGTTGGAATTCCAGATTTTTCCATTAATGTTGTACCTTGAGCAAGTCATTTGATGTTGACATTAGGGATTGTGCAGAACAAAAGAAATACTCAGGTGAAGCGACTGATAACGGTAAAGCACAATGTAAGTGTTTAAGATCAACATGGTGATGGAGAGGACTTGTCATCTTCAGGAGAAGCATCATTAGCAGCAACAGGACAAGAACTAATAACATTTCACATGTTCTAGGTGCTGTTTTAAGGGTGTTATGCATATTGATTTATTTAATTATCATAATAACTACAGGGTGGGTACTATTATTCTGATTTTGCAGAAGAAGTTAAGTGACTTGTCCAAGTTCATACAGCTGTTGAGGGAAAGCAGATGCAAACCGGAACCTGTTCTATACCACACTTCCTCTTTTATGAAGAAAGAGGTGATTCCTAACTTTAGAGAGAATGTCTTTTGACCATCGGTTTGCGGTTAAAGAATCCAGTTTTTTTCAGTATATTTTGAAAGCCCATTTATTCATAGCTTAAGAGAATAAAAGGCAGCCCTGGACAATGGATTCCAAGAGATAAGAGATAACAACTTCTCTGGACTTTTGAGATAGCAGGGAACACACATTCCAGATTCTCCCATCTAACCCTGACCCCTCATTCTCGGCATGCCCCACAGCGAACTCCTCATTTCCTTACCCTCCTACTGTCTGCTTTTCTACTATTTTCTATATTATTCAAGGCACCACCACACCCATCCTCCAGGCCCTGGAGTCAGTCACGTTTCCACCATTTCTTTCTACCCTACATTCAGTAGTCAAATGCTATTAGATCTACTCTGAATCCAGTTCCCTTCCCTCCTTCTTTAAGGCTACGGTCCTGTTTGGGCCTCACCGTGTCTTACACGGATTACAGAAGTGGGATGATAATTGCCTCACTTACCTCCAGTATTGCGCCTCCATGTTCCAACAGTGTGATCTTTCTGAAACGCAATCTGTTGCTTAAAATCCTTTGGTACCTGCGTCTAGCCTTCATGATCTCATCCCTTCTTACCTGTCTGTAGTTTCAGTTCTCTTTGCTTACACCGGTCTCTGTTTTTAGCCCCACTGGGAGGCGTACAGGTCCCTTCATGAACACTGTAGTTTCTCACCCGGTACCTCTGCACATGCTATCCTCTATCTGGAAAACCCTCCCCAACTCCCCTGGCTCCTTTAGGCTCTTCTTCTGGAAACTTCTATGACTCCTGCCTGAAATCCTTGGGGGCATAAAACCTACTAACAATACCTACTGTTTTAATTTAGGATAATTTTGTTAGAATTCCTACTTTCTGAAGACAATTTTTTGGGATTATTTTTTATTTGAAAACTTTGGTTTTTCTCTCGTATAATTCTAATAATTGACTTCTAAGCACTTTTTAAAGTATAGAAACATTTTCCTGTGAATAAGAATGAAAGAAGAAAACCAATCTCCTAGGTTCAGCTGTTTCAAAGGGTTTTTCCAAGAGAAAAATTTTATTTTTCATTTTTATTTCAACTTTTCAACACTAAACAATTATTTTAAACGTGGGTCAACATAATTTCATCATTTACAGAGAGATCATTTTTGTATAAATCATATGCGTATTACATGTTTGTTAGACTTATTCAGGAATAGAAAAAATCTTTGCATATTACTGTAATACTTGGATACATTTATCATGAATAAAGTCTTTGACTAGAATAAAAGTCATTAAATTAATAGTGTATGACTGAGTTGAGCCAAATGTTTTAGAATCAAGTATTTGTTGCCTGCGTATTTATTTATTTATTTGGCGGCTGCTAACTTTCCTTGGATATAGGGATTATTTTTTGTTTTTCTTTTTGCTGGGGAAGATTCACCCTGAGCTAACATCTGTTGCCAATCTTCCTCTTTTTCTATTTTTCATGTGGGCCACCATCAATCACAGCATGGTTGCTTACAGATGAGTGGTGTAGGTCCATGCCCGAGATCCCAACCCAGGCCTCCAAAGCAGAGTATGCTGAACTTAACCTAGGCCACTGAGGCTGAGCCTGGATATAGGTTTTTAAATACCAGCTGGTGAAAGTAATTCATTAATTGTAATTTTGGGTGCTATTGTCCTAAAATAGTATTAATTCCTCCTTGTTTAATATATTCATGATATGACCTCTGAAGGAAAAAGAAGAATGTTATTTTCTAATAGGATAAATAGAGGCATTAAACTCATTTAACCTAAAGTATTAATATAAATATAAAACTCATATGAAAGTGCTGAGTTGAAGTGTCCATAAGAATATGTAGCTAGGCACAACATTGCTCAGCATGGCGATCTGCTAAGGCACTCAGTGTTATTCATTAGAGGCTGCTTTCTTAACTAGAACACAGAAGAACTTTATATAATTATGATTTTCATTACCATTTGTCATTCCCGTCTTCTGGGATTATAGGATGATGAAAAGAGTCAATGGCAATATCTAATTATTACCATGTGCGTTAATTCCACTGGCTTGAGAAGTCCCTGGATGGTAGGCTTCCTTTCTCCTGAAGAACTGGTGAGTTTGCAGTTAGCAAAGAGCACAGCGAGAATGCTCTCTGAATGTTTTCTTTAGGCACTAAGAATTTGAATATATGCCAGTAAAGTGTGATACATCTCTTTATTGAAGAGGCGTGTTTGGATCTTTTAGTCATCATGAGACAAGTGTTGGGTGAGTGCTAATATGTGCTCAGGCTTTATTGTGACAGGACGCTAATCATTCACAAATTTTGTGAAACTCAAATTTTATTTATTAAATCCTGGAATTTTATTCACAGTGGATGAGGATTCAAAAGAGTATATTGCCTTTCAATCACATGAAAGAGTAGACCTTGTTCTTATTCAACCTACAAATGATAGAGTGCCAACCTCATGACACCAGTAAGAATCGAATTCCTTGAGATGCCTGGGTTCTTACCCAAATCAAATTTGTGACTGAATTAGATTTCTATATGAGAATCTTGAAATAATAATTAATGTGTGGTTCTTAATTTATTCTCTCACCTTTCAGATTTTCCTATGGATTCTAGTAATGGAAACTGTAGAGGCGTGAGTGGTGGTGAGTATATCATGATGTTCCTGGTTTTCGTTTGTGGTCAAATTAGTCTTTGATGTTAGCTAGATACTCAAGTCTTGATTGGGGAAGTTTGGCCCTACACTTTAAAGATAAACTTGTAAAAATTACTTCTTTATTTATATTTAAAAAAATTACATTGTGGTAAAATTGACCTTTTCTTTTGGTATACAGTTCTATGAATTTATTTTTTGTGTGTGAGGAAAGTTGGCCTTGAGCTAACATCTGTTGCCAATCTTCCTCTTTTCGCTTGAGGAAAATTGTTGCTGAGCTAACATCTGTGCCAATCTTCCTCTGTTTTATGTGGGATACCACACAGCATAGCTTGATGAGTGGTGCTAGGTCCACGCCCGGTGTCTGAACCTGCTAACCTTGGATGGCCACAGCAGAATGCACGAACTTACCCGCTATGCCACCGGGCCCCAACAGTTCTGTGAATTTTAAGGCATGTATAGACTTGTGTAATTGCCACTACAGTCAGGATGCAGAGCAGTTCCACAACGTTAGAAAAAACTCCCTCATGCTCTCCCTATAGTTACAGGCTTCCGCCACCCTGAACCACTGGCGATCACTGATCTGTTCTCCATCACCATAGTTTTGTCTTTTTGAGATTGTCATGTATATGGAATGATAAGAGCATGTAACCCTGTGATATTGGCTTCTTTCACTAAGCATAATGCCTTTGAGATCCATCTAAGTTGTTGCATGTATCAATAGTCTATTTCTTTTTATTGCTGAATAGTTTTTTACTTGGATATATTACCATTTGTTTATCCATTTGTGCCTTGAAGGACGTTTGGGTTGTTTTCAGTTTTGGCAATCGTACATAGAGCTATTATAAACATTTGTGTATAGGTTTTTGTGTAACCGTAAGTTTTCATTTCTCTAGGTTAGATATCTAGGAATGGGATTACTGGGTTAAATGGTAAAGGTGCATTTAACTTTATAGAAAACTGCCAAACTGCTTCCAAAATGGCTCTTCAATTTTTCACTGGCAATACTTGTGAGTTCCAGTTGCTCCACATCCTCACTGGCACTTGATATTGTCAGTATTTTTTAAAAAACTTTAGGAGCCGGCCTGGTGGTGCAGTGGTTAAGTGCACACGTTCCACTTCTCGGCAGCCCAGGGTTTGCCGGTTCAGATCCTGGGTGCAGACATGACACTGCTTGGCAAAAGCCATGCTGTGGCAGGCGTCCCACATATAAAGTAGAGGATGACGGGCATGGATGCTAGCTCAGGGCCAGTCTTCCTCAGCTAAAAGAGGAGGATTGGTAGTAGTTAGCTCAGGACTAATCTTCCTCAAAGTAAATAAATAAATAAATAAACAAACAAATAAATAAATAAATAAACGTTAACCATTTTTAACAGGTGTGGAGTGATAGGTGATCATGGTTTTAATTTGTATTTCCCTAATGGTTAATGGTATTTTTCCTGGGCTCATTTGCCATTCATATATATCCCTTTTGGTGAAGTGTCTGTTCAAGTTTTTTGCCCATTTTAAATTTGTCAGTTTTCGTACTGAGTTTTGAGAATTCTTTCAAGTATTTTGGATTTAAAAAACTATCTTTTGGTTTAATTGATTTTTCTCTATTGTTTTCCTTTTTTCAATTTTATTGATTGCTGCTCTTTAGTATTTCTTTGTTTCTATTTGCTTTGGATTTATTTTGCTACTTTTTAAATTTTTTTTTAGTTTCTTAAGGTAGAAGCTTAGAGTATGATTTGAAACTTTTCTTCTTTTCTAATAATTTAATGCCATCAGTATCCATCTAAGAATGGCTTTAGTTGCAGCCTACAAATTTTGGTAGGTTTTATTTTCATTTTTCTTCAGTTCAAAATGTTTTATAATTTCCTTGGACACTACCTCTTTGACTCAGGTATTATTTAGGATTATGCTGTTAAATTTGCTGCTGTTTGGAGGTTTTTATCATTATTTTTATGTTACTAATTTTTGTTCTAATTCCATAATGGTCAGAGAACATACTTTGTATGATGTCAAGTCTTTTAAATTTTTGAAGGTCTGTGCTATGACTCAGGATGTGATTTATCTTGGTGAATGTTCCATATGCACTTGGGGAAAAACGTATTCTGCAGTTGTTGAGTAGAATGTTCTTTAAATATAAAACACATTGGTTGATTGAAATTGTTTAGTTATGTTATATTCTTGCTGATTTTCTGTTTATTGGATCTATTAATCATTGTGAGAGGAATGTTTGTCTTCAAATATTGTGAACTTCTCTACTTCTCTTTTCAGTTCTGTCCCTTTTATTTCATGTGTTCTGAGTCTCTGTTATTTGGTGCATACACATTTAATATTTTTATGTCTCATTGGTAAATTGACCTGTTTTGTGACATAATGTCCCTCTTTATCTCTGGTAATTTTCTCTGCTCTAAAGTCTATTTTGTTTGATATTAATATAGCCACTCTTGTTTTCTTTTGATTAATGTTTGCAAAGTGTATCTTTTTCTATCCTTTTACTTTTAACATACTTATTACATTTTAAATAAATTTCTTGCAGACATCTTATAGTTAGGTCATGTTTTTTTGTTGGTGTTGGTTTTTTATTCTTTCTGCCAATCTTTGTCTTTTAATTTGTGTGTTTATACCATTGACATCTATTGTAATTATTGATATGTTTGTAGTTACATCTACCATTTTATTATTTATTTTATGTTCTCTCTCTTTTTCATTCCTTTTTCCTATTTCCTGCTTTTGTTTGGGTTATCTGAATATCTCTCTCTGTCTCACTCATGTGTGCATGCACATACAGACACACCCATGCATGTGTGTTTTATATATATATGTACATAAAATCTCCCCTTGAGATAATGTTATATTTTTCTTTCAACCATTAATGTTTCTTTCAAACATTAAATTTGTTTTAAACAACTTGAGAGGAGAAGAATAGGCTATTGTATTTACACAGATGTTTATAATTTCTTTTTTTTTTTTTTTGAGGAAGATTAGCCCTGAGCTAACATCTGCTGCCAATCCTCCTCTTTTTGCTGAGGAAGACTGGCCCTGAGCTAACATCCATGCCCATCTTCCTCTATTTTTTTATATGTGGGATGCCTACCACAGCATGGCTTGCCAAGTGGTGCCATGTCTGCACCTGGGATCCGAACTGGCAAACCCCAGGCTGCCGAAGCAGAATGTGTGCACTTAACTGCTATGCCACTGGGCCGGCCCCAGATGTTTATAATTTCTATTGTTCTTCCTTCTCTCCTGTTGTTCCAGGCTTCCTGCTGGTATCATTTCCCTTCATCTGAAGAACTTCATTTATATTTCTTTTAGAGCAGTTCTGGTGGCAACAAATTCTATCAGTTTTCCTTCATCTGAAAATGTCTTCATTTCACCTTTATTCCTGAAGGATATTTGCACTGGATATAGAATTCTTGTTTGTTGGTTCATTCAGTGCTTAAAAAATGTTATTCCACTTAACTTCTGTCCTCAGTTTCTCATGGGAAATTGGTAGTCATTAAAATCATTGTCCCCTGTAAGTAATGCATCAGTTTTCTCTGATTGCTTTCAAGATTTTTAAATTTGTCTTTAGTTTTCTGGCAGTTTGATTATGATACATCTGGACATTGACTTCTTTGAGTTTATTCTGTTTAAGGCTAAGTGAACTTCTTGAATTTATAAGTTTATACCTTTTGTTAACTTTGGGAAGCTTTCAGCAATTATTTCTCCAAATATTTATTTTTATACCACATTCTCTTCTACTTCCAAGTCTGTGATGATATGAAGATCTTCGCATCATAGATCTTTCAGTATTGCCCCACAGGTCCCAGAGGTTCTGCTCATTTTTCCCTCAATCTTTTTTCTGTTCTTTAGATTAGATAATTTCTGTTGGTCTGTCTTCAAGTTCATTGACTCTTTCATTGGTCATCCTCATTCTGCTGTTGAGCTCATGAATTTTTTATTGCAGTTATTGTAATTTTCAAAGTTAAAGTTTCCAATTGGTTCTTCGTTATATCTTGTATTTCTTTGTTGAGACTGGAAAACTAATGATTTCCAGTAGTGGGGTACTATTTTAAGGATCACTCCCTCTGTTACATTTGGTTGAAACAAACCAACAAGCTCTTTTGTGTGACAGTACAATTGGTGAACCAAAATTTCTGGCCAAGTGCATGCGTATGCTATCAATTTGTCCAGAAGCTGTGGTTTGGATAATACAGCACTTCAACGTGCGAAAGAGGAAAGAGGACATCAACAACACTATAAATAATATACAAAAATAGTTAAATGTGTAAAACTACCTAGAATAAATGTAGTGTTCCTGGGTTCAGTGTTTACTGTTCTTCTTTTATAAATGTTTTCCTGTTCCCTGGTATAACGGGAGTGATGAAAACAAACTAACAAACAGGCAGAACCAAGTTCATTCTGCTTATGAGAAAACACATTGACATATTCACATGTTCCGAAAAGAAAATATAATTTGTTCACGCTCAAAATTTTATACTTTGGAGAAATGTAACAGCTGAGGTTGATTATGATAAAACAGGAAATGAGGAAGACACAAAAACATTGTAACCCTCATAACTCCTCTTTCAAAAGTGTCAAGCTGTTTCTGTCTGGAATTTGGAAAAGAAATTCTTTCACTCTGGTTAATTTATCTTTTGCCTCAAAGCTTAACAATCTTCTTTCTCTTTTTTTGGAGATAATAACTCTGTCTGAGCAGCTTCCAATTTGTGTATTTTACTGCTGTAAACCCGCTATCGTAATAAGGAGTACATCCTCGCTAATCTCCATAACATGGAATATGGAGGAAAACAATTTTAGTTCTATTCCACTGAGTCACTTGGTCTGTCAAATCAACACAGAAAATTAAGGCGGGTATTCAAATGGTGCAAGGAAAAGATACGTTTTCACTTAAAACAATTTTGAAAAAGAATCCTCCCGGTTTTCTCCTTTGTGATGGTGACCAATTTTTGAGCTTTTATATTTGGAGAACATGAATTTCCCAAAAGAGGAGAGGTAGATGGTAAATTCTGACACAGATTGACTGTGGCCATGACCAAATTACTTAACTTCTCTGCATCTATTTCCTAATATAATATCAGATTATGTTGACCTCTGAGTTCTGGTATGTATTTCTGATCTATGTTCATATTAGGGATCCATTAGCAGTGTTCCCTGGTGTAAGTTGCGTACTCTCCCAGAGTTTTCATTAACATCTTTCTGACCCTTTTGCAAAGGTGCTTCAGAAGAACTCTTGTGGGCAGCTGAGTAACTGGAGATTCCTAATTGCCCACACCTGCCAGGCCTGCCCCAGCACCCCCGTCTTTTATTGGGATGGCCTATGCCTTTCCTTCTCCAGACTTCTTTTCTCCCCTTTGGCTTCCTACTAATTTTGGGAAGGAATCCAGTTATTTTCTTTGCAAATGTTTGCTGACTACAGAGGCTGAATCAACTTGGGGCAACTTCTACACTTTCGTGGAAAAAAATCAAGATAGATAAAAAATAGTATTTTTATAATTATATAGTAGCATACAAATATACCCCCTTTTTCTTTTTTATCACTTTGCAGTATTTGACACTTTTCACCAGTTCCTAAGCATTTTCCTCCCTGAGCTATTACCTAAATTATCCTAATTCTCCTCCTCCTCTCCCCCAGCCATAGAATTCTCCAAGCTTCTGTGCTTCTCTCCTTACGATGATTTCTTCCTGTTGGAGTTCATCCAGCTACATAGGCTTAATTATCACTCTTGGGGCTACTTCTGATCACCCTGCCAGGTAGAGGACCACATTTCTCCTTCAAAAAGCACTTCCACCTGGGTAGCCTATTGGTACTTCAAATACAACATATTTGATCAGTAAAGTTATTTTTTCATTAAAAATTTTCTCCTTGCGACTTTCTTGTTTATTATGTAGCACTATGGTTTTCCCAGATCCCCAGTACTGAAACTTCATGGTCAGTTTATTACTCCATCCACCCCACCATTCATCAAAACTTTAATGACCACCTCCTCGTACCAGGCGTACTATATGCTGAAGACATGAAATGAAGGAGTGAGCAGTTGACTGCATTTCCCTTTTCTTTGTGCTTGGCATTGAGTAGATACATGATGTTCTGAAAGATGGTGAAGCCCACTTTGTTTTTTTGTTAATTGACCTCTTTAGAATACATCATAAAGCGTAACACTTCAGATCCCATAAGAGAAAACAGGCATCTTTCCTTGATTCTCTATATTTTCTATACCCTGAATGACTCTTAGATCCAGAAACTTTGTGAAAGGCAGTTTATTTAAAATTTTCCAAGGGCATAAATCCCAAAGGATTAAACTAAATTTCCTTTTCTCATTAATATAGTGTTAGTCCTCTCAATCTTAAGCAATTCCCTTTTACGGAGTGCAAATTACTATGAATTGAGACCTTTATTACAATATTTGAGGTTTGTTTTTTCAGCGAAATTGAACAAATGTTATTTTTGCTTTTGAAAGCCTTATTATATTATCTAAGTTCACCAATCAACTTCATTGCATTTTCCACATACTATTCTAATTCAAAATAAAATCTAATATGGTATTCTTTGCTCTAAGTATATGTTTAGGAAATAAATATTATTTTAAGCACGTAATGAACAGCTGTTAAGTCATGACATACTTTAATTTATGGAAAAATGAAAGGAATTCATATAAATATGAATTTTTATGTTAATAGTACTTTATTCAGGTATAATTTACTTACTGTAAAATGCACAGTTCTTAAGTGTATGCCACATTGAACTTTGACAAATGTGTGCATTCATTTAGCTATCACCCACGTTAAGATACAGAACATTCCATCACCCCTGAGAATTCCCTTCAGCCCAGGCAATAACCCACCCCACTGTGAAGCAAGCACAGGTCTGATTTTTATTACCATAGATTAATGGTGTTTGTTCTTCAGGCTCAGGTCAATGAAATCATACAGTACATACATACTCTTTTATGACTGGCTGCTTTTATTTTTGCATAATGTTTTTGACATCCACTTAGTTCTGTGTATCATTTCATTCTTTTTTATTGTGGAATCGTACACCCTTATTTGAGCATAATACCAATATGATTTCTAAATTCCACCCTTTTTTATATAGTTCCCCCCCAAACTAAATGTAATACATCTAAATTAAAAGTTTCTATCTCTAGGGAAAATATTTAGCAAATTTTTATCCTCAAATTTATAGATGATTTTTTTGTTGGAAACTTGTCTCTTCTGTTTCATAAACTGCTCTTGAATTTGCATAAGATATATTCAGATCTTTTTGGCTTGTTTATATATTATTATTGCTAATAATAGCTAACATTCCATGAGTGATTAAGTTTCAGGCTCTGTGCCAAATTCTTCATGTGAACTACTCTTTAAATTCTCACTAGAACCCTATGGGGTAGACAGCATTAGTTTAGAAATAGGTTTTGTAATTTGCTCAAGGCTGCACAGCTGGGAGGGGATGGCCCTGGGATTCAAATCCATGAACCCTTAGTCACTATGCCATACTCTTTAGCACTATATAGTTTATTAGAATAGCCACGTGTATGGTCATTTCAGCTTCCTACGCTTGATCCTTCAAATTTTAGATATGTACACAATAGTTCAAATGGACCCCCTACAACAGGAGAGAAATTAGCTTGGCCTCCCTGAATTAAAAAAGCAGAGTCAGACACTATGGAAAAAATCTGATTGTTTTGCTTACTTTTGGTAGGCACCACAGTTCTATAGGTGGCAAGGAGCCTTAGTAAAATATTGCTCCTCTTTCTTGTTAGATGGTCTTTACCATCTAATGGTGGGTTGGGATTCCCAGTGAATCTGGAGCATAATTGAATTTGTAGGGCATGGTGTGCCAGGTATTGTGACAAGTATTTTATGTGTATTATCTCATTTAATTATCCAGTAACTCTGTAAGATACCACTTTTTAGATATTAAAAGTCATATAAATAGTAAGGGATGGATCCTAGGCTCCAACCCAGCTGTGTCTGACAATAAAAGTCCGTCCCTTTAGCCACGGTGTTTTCTGACTCTGCTGTGGTAGTATAGATCTACATGGTGGTATCGATCTACTTGATTGCTGATTCTGCAGCAGATGCATTGTTGTTCTCTTTTTACGATTGCATTGAGATCAGGACACAAGGGGTTCTCTATTTTTTTTAATGCCCTAGGGACAATAAGATCCTCTAGATTTTCAATAAAGTATTCATTTCATGACTTGCAATTTTGGGAGGGAGGATTGTGGTCCTTGGTACAAGATCTAGAGATGTTTCACAGTCTCTCTGTTTCTAGAAGGGTAGTGGAACTGACCTTCTGGAAAGCCAAATGATGTGTTGTCCACCTTCCATTAAGGTCTATCTGAACCATTTCCATAATTGCACCCATCCCTGTTGCCATTTTGATGACTTTGATGATAAAGTAGATCACCCATCTAATGCATTGACATCTTCACTTTGCTAACCTGTTTGTCTGTTCTACCTTGGCCATTCACTTCCATGGGGACAGTCTGTGCCTTTGTCATCTAGCAGTAGTGCCAGCTCTGTAATCTTAATCTTAATTTCTTATCCTGTTCTTTGCTTACCATTTCTTTTCTTTCCAGCAGATTTGCTGTAGTACTCACTGCTAAAAATTTTGCTGCATTGGAACTGCCTATTCATCAGCTACCACTTACTATCTGTTCAACCCTAACCTCCTTGTCTACCTGAGATTTCATGGTTTACTGTAATAATCATTCCCTTGAAAATATCCTCCATTGCTTTGCCTTTCTTTTCTTCTGCCATACTCAGCTGGCAAATTCCCAACTCTAATTGCTGGAGAAAATCAGTCAACTGGGCTGACTGGTTTCACTTTAAGTTCAAGATAAGATTAAAATACAATCAACATTGCCTAGCAATCCCACCTTGTTTCTCTAGAAAGTTTGCCTTTCCATTTGATAAATAGCTGTGTAATTCTTTCTCTTCTCTCCTTACTCTTCCACACCCGGCCTCTCTTAGCCACTCTTTCCCTGCAGCTGATGACTTCACTTCCTCCTTCGAGGAGGAAGTAGAACCATCAGAAGGAACTCTCTCTTCATCCAACCAACAGATTTCGAAGCTTGTCAACATCAGTAGCCCTCTCTCCTTTTTCTTCTTGTGTAGCGGCTGAAGTATCCCTCTGGCTTTCAAAGTCCTCTTCTTCCCTTTGTTCAAGGTCCCATCCTCTCCATGACAATTGAATTTAATGGATCCCTTTGTCTCTTAACTCATTTGAGTTCTGAAGGTCATTTGACACAGAGGACTGCTCTCCTTTCCTCCTGTAGTTGTAACTACAACATTCTTTCAGAGTTTGAAGCTTAAATATCATTTCCTCAGAGGAATTTGAAGATCAGATTAGTTTAGGTCATCAAATTACACGTTCTCATTGAATTTTGTATTTTTCTTTCATAGCATGCATCAGATATGAAAATAAATTATTTGTGTGTAACCATTTGTTCAACGTCTGTATCCTATTCTGGATTGTCTGTTGCCCATCAGGTGTCCTACATGGCTGGTACAGAGCTTGGCATATAGCAGATGCTGATAAATATTTGTAGAATGAATTAATTAATATGTAAGTGACTGAAAGAGCTTAATATATGTTGGTTCTCTTTTCATTTCCTATTGCATACTTAGAGAATCCTGAATATCCCAAGGTCATAGAGTGAGAAAACACTATTTTCATAGAAGAAAGATAAGTTTATTGTGTGATGGGTGTTGACATATGTTTAAAATTACTTAAAGACATGCTCATGGACATCTCTTAGGCAGTTGAAAATATAGATCTGGATCTCAGTAAAGAAGTTATGGTTAAGGATATAGATTTTCAAATCATAAACATTTTATTACATCTGTTTAAAAATATGTTGTGGTCTGGTCCCATGTGTCTTAAACTGGAAGGAAAGAAGACAAGTGGGCTTCCAGGGTCAAATATGAAACATGTAGTGCATTTGGTACAAATTAAAATTATTTAAATTCTGACCTGATTAGAAAGAGTCAGTCTTGAAAGAGTTACAATGGAAATTGTAACACAAATAGAATTGTGTTTTCTTCTCTCCCCGCCCTCCTGCTTTTTGACAATAAATCTTGAGCACAGATCTAAGGTCTTTTCCTAAAAAAAGCAGAAAAAGCCTCACTCATAGATAGTAGTATTCCAAAGTTATGGTACCTGAAAAGTTATAGGGGTTTTGGAATCTGGCAAAGTTAATTATAGTCTTACAGCTCTGTATGAGACCCAAGAGAAGTAAATTTCAAACAAAGGTCAAGGTTAGTTACAAAGTCATATCACATTTACCCTTGAATACAAATAAGGTTGTGTTAAATAGGTCCAGTGAGTATCAAATTTCATAATTATGTTAGGGACTTATAATTCTTTAGATCTTGTAAAACCATATGACTCTTTAAAAAATACTATTGTCTTTATTTGTTTTCAATAAATGAGCCAATTTTTTGTTTTTTGAGGAAGATTAGCCCTGAGCTAACTACTGCCAGTCCTCCTCTTTTTGCTGAGGAAACCTGGCCCTGAGCTAACATCGTGCCCATCTTCCTCTACTTTATATGTGGGACGTCTACCACAGCATGGCATGCCAAGTGGTGCCATGTCTGCACCGGGATCCGAAACCGGGGAACCCCCGGCCACCGAGAAACCAAATGTGCAAACTTAACCGCTGCACCACCAGGTCGGCCCCAGAGCCAATTTTTATGAGCAAAAAAATGGAATAAAAAGGATGTGATCACTTTCCTCTCTGAACTATGTTTATAAGAAGCCTCGCTGTGGAGAGAGTGAGGCTGTTCATGACTCGGGCACCGCGATGCACTGTAGGGCATCTCCCCTGAATTGCGGACTGGCTTCTATGGAACTCTGAGTATGCTAATTTTGCAAGCTCATATTTGTTCTTGGGTGATAAACTCATGTTTGTGCTAGGATAATAAACAGTCTTCAGTTTTATTAGCAAAGAAGTAGGAGATCATTGATTCCAGGAGCGTAGCTGAGAGAACCAAGCAAGAGGATGTGAGGAGAGCTGCCAAAGCCAGTTTCCTGGTCGTGGCCCATGAATGCTTGTGGGATGCAGGACTGCATGCTGTTCTGCAATTCAGAGTGTTATATTTAATTCTAGACTTCGAGGAGAATGAATTGCTAATATTAAAACCTTCCTCATATTTGAAGAACTCTTTGTCACTTAATTTATTTTGTTGCAGCCAGCTCCTTTAACTTTTTCATATTTTTTCCTTAGATAAGAACACTGAGGCAGTCCTTTTATGAGTTTTTTTTCTCACCAGTGAAATGCAAGCAAATCGATAGCTAATTGCTTTTGTGCAAAGCTCGGTAAATAATAGATTTCATCTTGCCGCTATAGAAAACAAAATTTGAAGGCATTGTACCGTTGGGAAGCCAGGAAAGGAAGACTACTAGCAAAATTACTAGTGAATTAAAATAGAAATGATGGGGCCGGCCCTGTGGCCAAATGGTTAAGTTCGTGCGCTCTGCTTCAGCGGCCCAGGGTTTCACCGGTTCCGATCCTGGGTGTGGACATGGCACCACTCATCAGGTCGCGTTGAGGTGGCATCTCACATGCCACAGTTAGAAGGATTCACAACTAAATAAAGTATACAACTATATACAGGGGTGATTTGGGGACAAAAGGCAGAAAAAAAAAAAAGATTGGCAACGTTGTTAGCTCAGGTGCCAATCTTAAAAAAAATAAATAAAGTAGAAACGATGATAATGGTACTGGCCCAATAAAAAGTCTGAGAAATCAACTATTGGTAGTAAAGAAAAAGAAACTGTTACAGTCTGATTTGGGGTGGCTGGTCCAAAAAATGGAATAAATAATACATGCAGTGTATCCTTCTATGATTTTTTGCCATTTCCCAGTTCTTGGGTTTTGGTGGATATATGTGTAGAGGTGAGTAAACATACTTTAGAAGAGGAATAACCCTCCAGATCTATTGGTCTACGATACAATTTTTATGAATACCCTCAGATATGAACATGTTTGGGTTGAGTTAGCGTAAATAAATGAAAGGCAGTTCTTCCTCATTGGAGCCTCGTGCATATAAAATTTCACTCCTCCTTATTACTCCATTATTTTATTGAGCTACTACTTGTTTCAACCAGACAGATATTTGCTTATAGCAAGAGCTAGGGATTGGAGCATAGAAAGGACATTGCCACCTCTGAGGCCGGCAAGAGAAACAAGTACGTTGAGGATGAACAAAATTTAGTCCCAAGAATGTAATTGCTTAGCTCATTAGCTATGAGGAAATAGTTTAGCTATGGATATGTAGTTGTATACATAGTTATGTAAATACCTACTTGAAATCTTCCTAAATCACTTTATGATATAATTTTTGAGAAATCTCTGCCTGGGAAGCTTTATGGAATCCATTTGTTTCTGCTTCAAGCAAAGTTACGTGGTAACATCGTGTTCGTCTCCATCCAGTGACAGCTGCATATTTTTGCCAAGAATATTTTTAGTAGCACACGTGCAAACTTTTGAAGAATTATAAATATGTGGATAATTTATGTATGTGCATTATTTTTGATAAATGAATGTCAATTTTTAAATAGATAGAAAAGTACAAGTTCATATCTATATATTGGTAAGACTAATATATAAATCCAAGACTATAGCATTTATTTCTTCAGAGATAGTCTCATTTCACTACAAAATAAAGACAACTACACAATAGAACTAGACAACTGTCTATTTTCTTTGAAATGGGAATACAAAAGTTTTGCTAATCAGGAAGTTATTTTTTGAGGAGTCTTCTTCAAAACAGCAACCAGCACTGATATTACCCATTGTTTATTGGGCAGAGATCCTTATTCCACAGAAATTGCATGTTAAAATTATCTGCAGAACAAGGGAAGTGCTGTGTGTAGCGCTGAAAAACCCCTCACCTCTCTCATGGACGAGGACAACCATTGTTGCTCCTACTGCTTTGTGGGACAGCTCCCATCCCCAGAAAAGGTGCTTATTTCTAGAACTTAAAAGCTGTGGTGAGGGTGCTACTCTCCTTGGGACTTCTACTTTAAAGAGAGTTATCTATAAGTTCAACTGGAAATGAAGTTTATTTTGATTAGAAAATACAATCTCAAGTGGTCGTCAAAAGCTTCTGCCTTTTATTGATCTCCAAGCTAATATAAAACACTTTTAACAAAACTTTTTTGTTGGCTTCCTTTCTGTGATTCATGTGTTCTTTTTTCCTTTTTCTGTGTCAAAACAGAAGAAACACATACCATTTTATTTTTAATGAAGCTTTCTCAGGGGTACTATTTTAAAGAAATCTTTACCTAAAGTAAAATGCCTTCTAAGGTAATTGTGTATTTTCTATTTTTACATTGGCTTTAACGACTAACAATTTACCATGGTTATGATGTATGTAAGACATATTTCTTAGCTATGTAATCTATAAAAGATATAGTAATCACTCTCAAAGATTTTAAATGATTTATCCTATATATGAAACATTTTGAGACAATTAGAATTTTTATTACATATACCTACACTGCATAGAAAATGCGTTCTGGTCACTACTTACCAGATATTTAAAAAAACATGGAACTTGGGGTGGCCGATGGCTGAATGGTTAAAGTTCCACATGCTCCGCTTTGGTGGCCTGGGATTTGTGGGTTCAGATCCTGAGTGTGGACCAACTCCACTCATCAGCCACGCTGTAGCAGCGTCCCACACACACAGTGGAGGAAGACTGGCACGGGTGTTAGCTCATGGCTAATCTTCCTCAAAAAAAAACACATCAAAAAAGGGGAGTGGGCAACAGATGCTAGCTCAGGGTGAATCTTTCTCACACATACAAAAAAAGGAACTTCATATATGTATGTATATGTATATATGAATAATTTCCTCCAATAAGCATAAAAATACCATTAAGTTAAACGGCAGCTCTTCCGCCTGTAGAAGGGGCTCATGGCTCCTCCTTTTAAGAACTTCACTAAATTCACTGGGTTGTAATAAGATCTGCTTATCTCACTGAGCTGCTTTTAGATCCAGGAAGTAACATTTGGAGGGATGCTGTGCAATCTGTAGAACGTATGTGAATGCGGGAGGTACTCCACTGAGGTGAACCAGTCACCTGAGCGTAAGCAGAACATTGCCTCTCAGGCCTTGATTGTGCTTTCAGAAGCACTAAGCACGTCTCTTTGAGGATTCCGGAGTCGTGCTCTCCTCACGTGTGGTGAGTGTTTCCTCAGGATTTGGGTGGTTTGTTGGAGAGCAGGAACTTCTGAGCATCCTGACACTAAACAGGAGGTTCTATAGATAGAACAAATATGAATGTGGTCCCAGGAGAAAGAGATCAGATATATAGAATGGCTAAGAGGCTCCTCACCACCAAATCTGGATCTAATGCCAACAAAAAATATGAATAAACAAAAGAAAGCTAATGTTGAAATTTGCTTATAGCTAAAATATTTCTTTTCCAGAACGCTGTAAATGTAAGCCTATTAGAGCCACACAGAAGACCTATTTCCGAAACAATTACAACTATGGTAAGGATAACTTCATGTTTGACCGATAAACTGCTCCATTAAGAAAGGAGTGTGTGTGTGTGTGTGTGTGTGTGTGTGTGTGTGTGTGTAAATTAGTAAAGCAGTTTAAGAATAGGCTTAGAAACAAATAAACAAGGACAACTTTAAGAGCATAGTCCCCCTCTTCCAAAGAATTAAAATTCCTAACAAACACTTGATTTTGAAGCATATCAGGCAGTAGTGCTGGCATCCTAGAACCATGCAGTTAAGGGCACGGAGATGTGCGTCAAAATAGATGCGAGGGACTCTTCCCTTTCTGAGGGGCTGAGTGAGTGGAGCCTCGCGATCCTCATTTGGGCTTGAGTGCTCCACTGGGATGGGCAGAGGAGCCCTTTGATGCATGACACGAGGGAGTTAAGAGTCAAACTTGGTTTCTTCAGTCAGTCTATCTCACGGAAAACATCGACAGAGCTGGAAAGTGACACTTCTGGAGGTTGTTAGTATTCAATTAAGGAAATGTTTTGTTGTCTAGCTTGGCCTAGAAATGTGACCCTCTGATAAAATATTAATTGAAGAGCTACCAAGCGAAATGTAGCTGACAAACAACTGAAGGAGGGAAAAGCCTACTGTCCCTGTGCCAGGTACTGGGTTAGGTGGTTTCCAGACGCTATCTTGTGTAATTTTCTCAACTGCCCTGTGGGATGTATTATTATCCGCATTTTATCAGCCATTGTTGAAGCTAAGTTGTCCTTTCCTTGATTATTCAGAATGTACTTTTGGGTACTGGCATGCTTCCAAGCCACAGATATCAATTACCATTCTATTTGGAAGAGTCAATTAATATGGTTTTTCAGTTGATAAAATAAGGGACAAATCAATATTTGCTGTTTTCTATGGGGATTTTATTGTGATTTTTTTCCTAGCATCCATGATCTTAATGAAGGTCATGTTACTATCTCTGCAGAAGACTGCTAAGGCTGAGTCAATGAATAAACATGGCAATTAAATAGATTTTTTAAGGGAACTTAATTATTAAAATGAGAGTTTTATTATTGAGTTTATGTGTCCTACTTTAGAGGATATGGGAAATATACTGCATATTTATTTCTACTTTTATAGTTTTGGGAATTGGAAGGAGAGAAATGAGTAAGACCGTAAGAGTAATCTTTGATCTTTGAAAATATTGTGTATTAAAAGGTATAAAGTGGGAAATTCTCAGTATGGTTAAATCTCTTTAAAATAAATACACCTAGTTTCCCAAGTTTTTCTTCAATAGAATCAGCTTTTATTTTTTTCTTACTGCTCAAGAGGAATCTAATTTCTCTCAGCCAATGATGGACACACTTTCCAAGGTTGAAAGGTTATGTTTGTCTAAGAAGTCAAATGCCTGCTTATCCGAGGACCCATTCCTCTACAAATTGATGTGGAAATCACAGGAAAAGGAGGCCTTAATTTTTAGGAGATTAGCTTTTAAATTGAAAAATGCTAAATGAACTTTTAAGTCAAGTTATTCTAAAAACAAAAGTATAATAATTTTACATCAGGGGAATTTAGTTGAGTTTGTATTTATTTTACTTATTATCAATTTTTACTTTATCCAACTTCCTTAGTGCTATAATGGTTGGTGCTACTTTTTTTTAAGTTAAAATACTAGTGGTTACAAGTCATGGAAAGAGAAGCTCACAAGGTAGCTGAGTGAATATTATAACATGAAATGGGATGAGGAGACAACTTCTTTCTCAGAACCAAACAATAACCAGGTTGCCCATAGTTTAAGGATTTTCATTTGTCTGGGGCTAACTTAGAGCTTCTTTGGGGAAGGCAGGCACTCTGATTAAATAGAAGGAAAAACCCTGAAAAGAAAATACATTTTAAATTCTAAAATATCTTGATTTTCATCTTTTTAAAAATATCTGCATGTGTCTAATCAGAAAACAAAGTGGGAGTGGGAGCAATTGATAATTCAGACAAAACCTCTGTTTCCTTTGGATTAATTCAGTTAAAAGCCCTTGAGCTTTAACAAAATTACTTGAATAATCAAAGTAAGGCTTGTAGAGAGATATTTACTTTGGAGTGGGTGCATGTGCTAAAAATTTCTAATGAAAATAGTAGACACACTGGGTAAATAAATCACTAGCTTGAGAACATTTGCACAGCTCACTAATCTCTCATGGTTGACGAATGCTATGAAGCACATTCACGTAAGCCCGGACACACAAAAATGTCTGCTAGCTGGGGTTGTGGATTTATTATCTGATTTTCCCAAATGACATTTCAAAAAGGGCAATCTTATCTTTTGTTAAAATACAGACGAGAAAGAACCCTAATAGAAAAGGACTCCACTCCCAAATCGCACGGAGCTGGGACAGCCGGGCAGATATAATTTGTCTGCTACAAGTTCTCATACTTGAGAGAGCTAATTCTCTGAAGATTGAAATATCTGTGAAGCAAAAATGAGGTTTTGTCCTAAAGTTTTTAGAATTAATTAGCAACAATTTCTATCGTATGTATCTTGTCCCGGTGGAACGTTATTGAAAGTTTCTGTATGGAGTGGGGTCATTGAGGGGGAATGGTTTATTAGCTGGCTTTATATTTTCATGGATTACTTTTTTTCCATTCCTTTGTAGTCTAAACCCCTAAAATATGTGGGAAGGGACTCAGATGAAAGTGGTTTGCAGATATGTGCCTAAGAGGCTTTCAAAAAGTGGATTCATGTGGATAAGTTGTGTTTTCCTCTGCGTAACATCCATGGATGCTGAACCAGAGAAATGAGGGTCAAAAGCCATTGGCTTCTTACTAATTGACATTTTTGCTTCTTCCTAGGCTTTTCAAACTCCCCCCTTAAAAAAAAAAAAAAAAGCTTATTTACCAGAAATAGGAATTTAAAGAATTTGGCTCTTCCAAAGGGGAGAAATAGGGAAAAGAAACAGTACTGTACTTTCTAGCTTCTGAGTTAAATACTTTGACTTTGCAACTGAATTGATTATTTTTAAGGCAGTTTCTCTTTATACTGAGAAGTGACACTGACTCTTGTGAGATAAATTGGGTGCCAGTATATCCACTGAGAGAGGTAGATTAATGCAGTTGACAGGTTTGACCATATTCCATAGCGTGTGAGGGGAGGGGATGTTGGAGTGTCTGACTTCAAAGCAGATGCAGGAAACAAGTTCTAGTGGTGACAGCTCTTATTCCAAAAGAAAATACCTACAGGAGAGTATAAAAGATAATCTGTGCTGAAAGACAGGAAGAAAGGAACTGATGTCTGAATGGTGAGCGAAAATGAGGAAGGTGAAAAGATTGCAGAATCAGTCTGGGAACCCCGTAGAACAGGGTAGCTTTATACTACTGAAGAGACCCCCAATTCTTTAGAGAATCTATTAATAGACCTGATAGAAGAATGCTGACAAGCAAACAAAGCATTTTTAAGCACTGGGTCTGTACATACAGTGAAATTAATATAGTTTAAATTCCTGTTGGCAGCAATTGAAACTGCATACATACATATACACACATCCAAAATGAAATTTTTGGGGAAAATTATATCAGATTCACTCAATCTTTGATTATTTAAATGGATTTCTCACAATGAAATACATGCACACACTTATGCATATGTATACACAAATATGTACGTCCGTGCAAATTGGAAGGGGATCAGGGCTGAATGTTAAGGGGCCTGGTGTGTTGTACAGTGTTTCACTCACTACTGTCTAAGGCAAAAATGTCTGATTGACTTTTCTTCTCCGTTCATTGAGCACGAGGTGGATAAGAATTGATTAGAAAGAAGCCTACTTGCCTTTTTTGAATGGGGCACCCGTTGCGTGTCATATTACCTTATCGTCTTTGTTGTCGTTTATCCAGTCATTCGGGCTAAAGTTAAAGAGGTAAAGACCAAGTGCCATGACGTGACTGCAGTAGTGGAGGTCAAGGAGATTCTAAAGGCTTCTCTGGTAAACATTCCAAGGGACACTGTTAACCTTTACACCAGTTCTGGCTGCCTGTGTCCGCCACTTAACGTTAATGAGGAGTATATCATCATGGGCTATGAAGATGAGGAACGCTCCAGGTAATGCCCTCCCTTAAGGATTCGGAATACTTTCTATGCCTGTCCATCCTTAGTGCATTTCTCTAGAGATCTTACTTTGGGATCTGTTCTACCTTCCAGGGGATTACAGATAGGTTTTAGTCAGGTCCCTCCATTTCATGTATTGGATAGCAAGGCGTCTGTGTGCAATTTGTGGGTGTGCATTTTTCTTGGGGGAGGGATTGTAACTCCATTTGTTCTTAAAGGGGTCCATTAACTCCCAAATTGTTAAGAATTACTGTTCTAAACCTTGGCCGTCGTATTTTAAAATAAACAGGTAAGTCTTTCCTGGCAATGATTCTTTGTATATTTCACTAGTATGTTTTAATTCTTCAAAAATCTTTGCTTCTTTAAAAAATGCAGATTGCTGTTGGTGGAAGGTTCTATTGCTGAGAAATGGAAGGATCGACTTGGTAAAAAAGTTAAGGTAGGCCTATGTTTTATGTTCAAAGTGATGCACAGAAATAAAAGTAGAAAACCAGCCATTTGTCATTTAAGCAAAATAGCTGCACTCAACTACATGAGGAATATTAAACCCTGAACTTGTGTATGTATTATTATTTCAAGCACTGAGTTTGTCTTTAATGTGTATTTCGTTTAAGGAGTTGGCCTTGAGCTAACATTTGTAGCCAATCCTCCTCTTTTTGCTTGAGGAAGAGTGGCCCTGAGTAACATTTGTGCCCATCTTCCTCCACTTTGTATGTGGGATGCTGCCACAGCAGGGCTTGATGAGCAGCATGTAGGTCTACACCCGGGATCTGAACTTGCCAACCCCAGGCAGCCAAAGCAGAGAGCATGAACTTAACCACTATGCCACTTGGCTGGCCCCGTAACTTTTACTTAGAACTGAGTCTCATGTCCATCCCTCGCTGCAAGACAGGCTGGGAAGTGAAGCTTTTTTAGCTGGGCATATTGCTTCCTTGAACAAATTTGCTCCTCTGTGAGTCAAAGAAGAAGGGGAGAATAAAGGATGGGTAGGAAACTACCAATGTTGTCCGGATGCCTGGACACCAGGTCCTATGTACAAGGTGTAGCCACGTTCATCTGTATACAAGAGATCTGACTAAATTAGGCCCTTAGAGCAGTAATGTAGTTTTATTTTTAAGCTAGTGACTCTTAGGTTCTGGAATGATGCAGTTTTTTAAAATCCCAGTAAATTACCTTAATATAGAAGGTTCCATTTCTTCCTACTATACTAAGCAACTCGATTTCAAAGAAAGGAATGTGGAGGAGTATGCATACAGGACCTAAAACTAAAGAGGAGTGTGTGTGTGTGTGTGTGTGTGTTAATGGGCAGGGAAGGGGAAAAGGGAAGGGGAGAATGGGAATTGTACCAAACATAATACATCCTCTTTCTCTGTGAGTTTGAAGAAGGCTTGGGAAACATTTACAGGGTAAGTTAAACACCCCTGGGCAGTTTATCTTATACATCTGGCACTTCACACAGCAGGCACATTTGAGTTTAAGTGACCTACAAAAATGTAAAGGGCATTATTTTGCAGGGAGAAACTGCCCTCCAGTAAGCTCTTATTATCCTCATGTGTTTGTCAAAAATGAGATGTATTTCAAGTTCCGATATGTGAGAGTTCTCTATTTGTATCTCTTTTCAATTAGTTGGGTGTTTATTAAAAACCTTCAGTATGGCCTTCTTCACTATGCTGAAATCTCTTACTGTCCTTTTAATTCGGTTTTCTGCTTGCTAATGCAGAACAGGAATTTGTCCTAAATTCCTGTACCAGTTGGAAGAGCTTTCAACATGTCTGCTGCAATGCATGTAACAAGGCTTGCTGCTTCTCTTTGGTACCAAAACAATTATCATCATATAAAGACCCAGGGTACATGGCTTGTTTGTGTTGTTCCCTGGTAAGAGAAACATGTTTTCCATTGCTTTTACAGGGAACCCACAGAGTTATTATTGTGAAATCATTTATATTCTCAGTCTGGGTATAAATATGCTAAAGGGAAGAATTAAACCAATAAGTTGAACAATTTTTAATTCGTATGCAATATTCAGGGCTAAAGACGTTGGATGGAAAATCCCTCTTGGCTAGAATTACTAAGATCCTTAGTTTAGTTTTCCAGTCCATTTGAAGATGTAATAAAAAAGAGTTTTTATGTAGGATACTGGTTTTTTTTTTTTTTTTTAAATGAGTTGACTTTTCAGCTGATTTTTGCTCTCAGTGGATAGATCAAGAATTAAATAAAGACTTTTTTATGGCTTTGCCATGCAAATGGTTGTTTACCTAAGTCTCTGGTGCAGTAGGTTGTTCAAATCAAGATATTTGGCCTGTCTTGGGGAGATGAGAATCAACTGTTTTTTAATATGAAAAACAATAAGATGGCGGAGTAAAGTGTGCTAAAATGAAGAATTACTTTCAGTAACTGAAAAATGATAATTTATTATTTACTGAGCACTTTATACGTTGTTCATCCGTTAATCTTCAGAACAGTCTTATAAGCAGATTCTGTTATTAATTCCAATGTGTAAATGATGAAAATGAGGTCTGTCTAATAAGTTCAAGAAACTTCTCAGAGTAACTGATGGAGTTAGAATTGGAACTTGTGCCATCAAACATTACCTCCTTGCTACTCAAAGTGTGGTCCCTGGACCAGCAACTTTGCCATCACGTGGAGCTTGTTAAGTATGAAAATTTTAGGCCTCATCACTGAGCCACTGAAGGAGAATCTGCGATTTTAACAAGATCTCCAGGTTATTTCTATATTCATTGAAATTTGAGAAGTACTGCTGTGGTCCTTATTCTTATTTATTACCTATAAAACCCATAATATAACTTCCTGTTAACTTACTACTTGTAAACATTATTGGCGTTGTTAATGTGAAATATTGGTAAACTTGATTGTGGTTATTAGAAACATTGGTAATGTCTGCTTTTTAAATCTTAAGAATGAGGGCAGAACCTTGTCTGTTCTATTAGTTGCACTTGGGAGATATTAGAAAACGACTTTTAAGAGACCCCATCCACCTCCTCCAAATTTCCAACTTCTTCACTCCTCAAATCACATAGGTTTAAAAAGACTATGTTTTTATGTGTCGTAAGAGAGGAAGATGAAAAATAGCCCTTCCTTCAAATTCTGTATGTCAATCTTCCTTTTGTTGATCGTTTGTGAAGCGCCAGACTTGAGTATGTTACGTCAGGAAATACCTGCAGATATCAACGGATATTTGGTCACCATTTACCAATGTGGAAATTTTAAGTTTAAGGTTTGCTATGACAGCATTACTATAGGTGGACAATTTTGTGCTTTTTAAAATCAGAAAATTATATCATATAGCATCAATTTTGTTGTTGCCCTGGAATGTAGGTTTCATACTTTTGGGGAAGTAGTAAAATGCTTTGGGATCTGATGTTGCAGTCTTACTCAGTTGTTAGAATAATAGAAATGATGACCCTGGTGATCCATGGATGTGACCATCTTCTGTTTTAAATTTCACAGCGCTGGGATATGAAGCTCCGGCATCTTGGACTGAATAAAAGTGATTCCAGCCACAGTGATTCCACCCAGAGTCAGAAGTCTGGCAGGAACACTAACCCCCGGCAAGCACGCAACTAAATCCTGAAACGCAGAAAGAACATCAGTGGACTTCCTGTTAAGACTTGCATTGCTGGACTAGCAAAGGAAAATTGCACTATTGCACGTCATATTCTATTTTTTACCACAAAAATCACGTGGTAACTGATATTACTTTTATTTTCTCTTTTGTTTTCTGCTTTTCTCCCTCCGCCCCCCCCCCCCCACACTGTTTTTGGTCTGGGTACAGATCCTTAAATATATTATATGTATTCTATTTCACTAATCATGGGAAAACTGTTCTTTGCAATAATAATAAATTAAACATGTTGATTCCAGGGCCTCTTTGCTGGAGTAAATGTTAATTTACTGTTCTGCACCCAGATTGGGAATGCTGTATTGGTTGCAAAGAGAGGTTTCCAGTATACACAACACACAGAAAGCTAGATATGCTGTAAAACATACTCTGCTGATGTAATCACAGCCCCATTTTCGTATGCCTTTTGGGCATTCTCCTCACGCTTAGAAAGTTCTAAATGTTTATAAAGGTAAAATGGGAGTTTGAAATCAAATGCCTCTCAGGCAAAGCAATCAAGCACCAGGAAGCATTTAGAAGGAAATGACACACAAGATGAATTATTTGCAAGATTGGCAGGAAGCAAAATAAATAGTCTTAGGAGCCCGGGAAAGAACATTTTGCCTGATTGAGAAGTACAGCTGAACCCAGTAGCTGTTGGGGTGTTAACAGTAGCATTTTTCTCTTGGCAATACGTTTGAATTGTTTATGAATATATTAATCAGCATTAGGGAAGTGAATTATAACTAGACATCTGCTGTTATCAGCGTAGCTGCTTAATTTGCTTCCTTTTAAATAAACCCATTGGTGTAAGTCTTTTTTTCTTCTTCTTCTTTTAAAATAAATCTCACTTGCTGCACTGACCAGGAAAAGAAAGTATGTATGCATGTGCACCGGGGTGTTATTTTAAAAAAATGTGTAGCTCTATAAAATGCTGTAGTCACGGGATGGTAAAATATGCAAGGTCCTTTTTAAATTTTTTTGGCGTGTGTCTGTGTTAGTGTATGTGTGTGTCTGTGCACTAACACCCAAGCTGGACTGAATTACAGGCCTATGCACTGGCCTGCACTTTATCATTTGGATTTGTGCTGTTTAATGCTCAGTAAAATACGCCTAATAAAAGGAATTATCGTTGTCAGGAGAGAGGTCATTCTGACTTTTGAAACAAATGCAGATTCTCATTACCAAGCTGCAGCGCGCTCCCCACGGACCACAGGGAACAAACGCCATTGTTCCACCCTTCCTCTGGCAGGGGTCTTGAGAGCCGGCGCCAATCGCTTGAAAACCTCATTTCCTTCCATTTACATGTTCGAGATTAGCAGAACCAAATTTCTAAGCTGTGGTTTGCTGCAAATAAAACACTTATGAAGCAAAATGGTGCTATGTTTCCTTCTACAAGGACAATCACGCAAGAATGGAATTCATTCAAAGTTTCCCAAAATGGTAAATAATGATGCATCTAAATTCTCTCTTTTGGAAGTAAGAGAACATCCTTGCCTTCTGACTGACTCCAAACCCCAACAATTTGCACAATCCCAGAAGAAGGAGTACCCACCTGTGCCCACAGGAGGACTGCAGAGTCTTTGGAGCTGCCCTGTGGTTGCCTTCAGATAATTTCGCTGTCTGCCCTTCGGACTTTAGTCTCAGATGGCTAGGGCGGGAGCATCTCTTTCTAGATGCTGCTGGCATAGGCTTAAAAAGGGAGTTTGGGCATCACAGGGGGGCAGTGAAGTGCCACTGCACTTTGGACTTGAAAGAACTGCACCTCAGGATCTCTCATCCTGATATTTATGCCTCAACTTGAAGGCCTGAGGACTAGAAAGTTTTGTTTCTGCATCATCCTGTTTCTCTCATGCTTTTTTCATGTTAACTATGGGAAGAAGGGCAAGAATTGACTGCATGAGATTTAAAGGAATTTGTTTCTCAAATCCACAAAATGTCTGACACCTCCAGAGCATAGTAAGAGGAATTTTAAGTGACGAAATGTTTCCGTGTACAATGAAAGCCACAATGTTTCCAGCTCCCATCCCTTTCTTTTTTGGGAGCTGGAGGGTAATACTTAGTTTCTGTGTAGAGATGTGATGCAATTTATGCTCAATACATATACAATTATAATATTTATAAGCAAAAGAGGACCAGATTCTCAGATTTAGCAGTGTTTTTTGCCACTTTCCGTTTTAACAATCTGTACTGGCAATGCTTGATTTTGCTTATTTATATGAGGCTCTGCCAGTACTTTATGGTTTCTAATGGTAGAAAGTCCTTTTGGTATTTCAGTTTGAGAGTTGCAATATCTTCATTTATAAACTATGTGCAGGCTTTCTCTGGGGGATGACATGATTTTTATCACGATGTTCACGTTTCTAACCAGACTGCTAGACCGTTTCTACTCTGCAATTGCCAGAATACAAATATATCTCATTAGTGTCTCCCTACAGGATTTTCTGACAGGTACTAACTTTCAAAGCCACTAACATTTAAATCTATATGCATCCTTGTCAGTAACCTTGAGATCTATAAAATTAAAATTTCTTTGGAAACTTATTCACCTTCAGGATTTTAATTTTCCTAGCCAAATAACAACAAAATGTTAGATGCATGCTGAATAAGCTAGTAAAAATTAAAATAACAGCAAACTTGGATTCTCCTCCTGGATGCGTGAGTATTTCCCTGTGTCACATACAGAGTGTAATCTGACTCGGTGCCATATGTTGCACTGAACATTTGGGGGTGGGGTGGGACAAATCCATGTCTTCCCACATCTGTTATATATCAAGAAAGCAAACATAAAAATTAAGTCACTGTGAGTAAATAGCACTACTTAATGCCTTCTGCAAGGAATTATTTGCTATTTTCCAACAAGTAAAATGACTATTAAGTATTTCAAGATTGCTGTTCATTTAGACCGAATTTTAATATTTAAATAATACCAGCATTCAAGAACATGGTAAAAATGAGGTAAAGCAGAGATTTCTAATGTTACTGAGATGCAACCCAGAGAATTTTTCAAGTTGGTTGCTGGCTGTATAAATATTTAAAAAAACAGTATAGTCGTACCTTTGATAATTATCTCCTTGGGGTAATAATGTCTAACAGTGGCTAGAGCCCTATACAAAACACTTGCACGTGTGTTACCTCATGTAATCCTTGAAGGTTTGTGAAGCAGATATTGTTATTTCCATTTTACAGATGAAGAAATCAAGGATTTAGAACTTCAGAGTTAGGTAAGGAGCATAACTTGCTCAGATCCTCTTATTCTTATTTCCCAAGTTATGTTTTCCACCATTGCAATTGCTGATAAAAAGATAAACCCATCCTGACTTTGTGAAAAAGTGTGGTGTCAGGCACACAGCAGTTAATGCTTTTTTCTCAAACTTAGATCTACCAATAGTATGTCAGAGAGTCTATATAGCATAGCCCCAACTCTGACCCCAAACACTGCCACTTCAACTCTTCAGTTGTCCTCACCAACAAAATAAAAATTTCAATGCAATTATTCTCATATAGGATGAGCAAGTGAATAAACAATTAAAGAGATTCTTTCGGGATTAAAAATTTAAAGAAATATGACTCTCAGTGGGAAAAAATGTTATTTTCCTCCTGTTTCTGTTTTCTCTTGAATTTGGAGATAAGTATGGAGTTAATAGTGTTCCACAGGGCCAGGAGGAAAGTTGAAGTTAAAAGTGGATGGTTACTACAAGTAAAACCAGAATGGCTGCTTTCCACGGGCAACCCCTGTTTGTCATTCTTAGAGCATTTCCCTTATCCCTCCCTTTACCTGAGTCCTCTGAGATCTAGGAAAAAACTATTCTACATGACCTAATTCCCTCTGCTTTCTTTCATTAAATATTTTCATTATGAAGGGGATTTGACATATTGAAAGACAACTGAAGCTGTTTTTCTTTGGGTAAAATGTACACATCATTTGTTGTTTCTGCTTTGAATGGGGAGTGTTGAGAACTCAAGGAGCTATGAAGAAAGAAAAGATGGCTCAAAGAAGCTTGACCAGTCCAAAAGGAAAGGTTTTGTGGGCTATTGAGGAGGCTGTCTCAGAAATGAAAGGAAATACAGAAAAGAACTTCCCACTAACCACAAGGATGTGGAGGGGGATGACACCACTTATGGTATGGTAGTTCTGTGGCTGCCCCTCCAAATAGCCATCACCACCTCCCCACATGCTTAACATCATGAAATGGGATGATGTTACAATTGTAGGGTAGGATCTTAGGAAAGTTTGGGGCATCAGCAAGGGTAGGTCAGGGGTGATGTATGAACCTTAGGATAGCTCTGGAATGGTAAATAGTTGTGAAATAGAACAAAAATATTTCTTGTCAATACTGCATGGCAAAAAAAGCTAATAAAGCTGATCTGGTTCACTCTAATGTTTTTATTGCTACATTATTTTGCTGATTCTGGGGGAATCAGGGCTTTTCAGAGATGGGATCCCTGTACTAGCATTAAGATCAGAATTTGAGGTGAATTGTTACGACTTAACTGGGCCAAAGAATAGATTTTATTTGAACAAAATCCCTACTGGAAAACTCTTTCCCTATGACCTATAACTCAAGTGATACGCCAAAGCTTTAAAAAGAACCACAAAACTCAGAAATATACCCACAAAGACTGCATTGTTCTGTCTGCACACGTTCATCTCTTTTCCTCTGGGCCATTCTCACCTATTCTGCTTCTCCTCATATTGCTTAGCTAATTAAATAAAAGACATGCTTGCAGTAAGTATATTCAGAATTGTCAGAAAGTCAAGCATGAAGCAAATAGAAGAAACTGATATTCTTTAAGTCCGTTGATCAATATCTATGAAGCTTCTCTGGATTTCTTTCGGATCACCAATTCAGGCAGTCTTGTCCTGAGCTGCTCTCGCTCGCCCAATACCATCAGCCTGGAACTACAGCTGCCCACACTCCTTTTTCCTCAGCGACATTCAATCTTTCAGACTGGTCCCCTCTTCATATCTTGAAAAGACCTTCGGAGTGAGGGCCACTGGATTGAAATTCTCTCTATTTAGCCAACTCTCAGAGTTTTAAGATCAGGTGAGTTGAGCTGGATGGAGCCCATTGAGCAGTGTCTGGAGCACGGGAGGCGCTTAATAGTATCAGAATTATTCCACCTTTTACTCTTGAATAGTCTCAGTGATGTACACAGTTTTCAAACAGGGCTGTAGCGAGTATTTACCAAGCCAAGAAGAAAAAGTGGCTTCCAAGAGATTCCATTTCCTGCCCTACTCTCTCTCCTCCAGCTTGAAGATGCCAGTCTCAAAAAATTCCCTCAACTCATCCTCAGGTTGAAGATTGAAATCTTTTTCCTTTTTCTCCTCCAGTGAGGCAGATGTGCTTAAAACATAACACGATCAGGAGACTAAATGAATACTCATTTGATTTTAAGAAAGGTAAGATTCTGGAAAAACTATATCATACTCAATTCTACAAATATTTATATCACTGATACAAATTTGTATTCTTCCAAATATTGTTTATTTTGAAAATCAAAACACCAAAATATTTCTCCAACCACTTTTAAATATAGAAGATGGTAAATCTACAGAAAGCGGAGTATCTTTATGCTGGTTGTCTCTATAGAGATGTCAACTTCCGGATTAATTCCCTTAATCTTTGAACTTTTAAGTGAATTTGGGTTTTTATACTTTACTATTATCCATTGTAAGTAATACATTATTTCACATAAAGGAGCAAAGCAAGTGAAGCAATTTTCTCTTAATGTTATTGGTAAAAATTTGGCTTCCCAAAGGTTGTTGTTCACGGTTTAGGTGAGCAAGGAGAGGCCACTTGCAAAGATACATATTCTCAGTATGAGCTGAATTTTGTCAGAGGAGCTTCTTGGTGTTTTTCATTTCCTAGGGAGTTCCAGAAGTACTAAAATTATATTGAGACAAAGTGTTTGTGTTTTAAAAGTGCAGGCTCTGCATTCCAGGCTACACACTGAGGGTTCTCAAAACAGAGGCAGCTTTTACTGAAACTTGGGAAATAAGGATGACTCGTAAGGGCTTGGACTAGTACATATTGGCAAAATAGAAGATAACCAAAGTGCCAGCTGAAAAGGGAACAACCTAATCCAGGGTTAAGCAACTTTTCTGTAAAGCATCGTGTAGTAAATATTTAAGGTTTTGTGGACCATAGAGTCTCTGTTGCAAGTTCTGCCACTGAGGCTCAAAAGCAGAGATTGACAATACATACATGAATGAGCATGGTGGCGTTCCAATAAAACTTTATTTACAAAAACAGGAGGTAGGCTGGAAATGGCCCTCTGCCTGTAGTTTGCCCGTCTTTGTGGGTCTAATCAAATGCTCATTAGCTAGTCTGAATTATTTTATCATTTGTTGGACTTAATGAAATAGGTAGTTTTGGTGGCTTAGAGACAACTGCTGAGAAAGCTTGGGCTTGTGCTTAAATTGGACTTTGCCTAAGATTTTACCATTAGAGATTCAATATTTTGGGTCAAACATTGTTCTTATCAGGAATCTGCTTAGAATGCAAGGGCTTAGGAAATATATCGTCACCATTTTTGCAGTATCAATTAAGTAACTAGTGCTGACAGAGGCCCTAGAAGCCGCCTGAGAGTGCACGGTGCCTAGAGCACAGCAAAGGGGATTGAAAGGGGAGAGCCAGGAAAGACTCTCCCTTTGAACAAGTATTCATAGGATCGATTTGACCACCCAATAATATATTTTTTTGTTCCTGCAAAGGCACATTCTTTAGGAATAAAGTCCTGCATGAATGAGTGCTCAAATATCCAGACAGAGAGTACCACTTCGTTCACTGCACACCCATTCAACAAACACTGATTTTGCTGCAAGGCTCAGCGCTAGGAATTGAAGGTAAGAAGTGGAATGGGATAATCCAGCAGGGAAAATCCATATGTAAAGCAAGATGGTAGAATCTACAAAAGAAGCAAGGACAAAGGGTAATTCTTTTTAAAAGTCCCTCAAACCGCTGGTCTCATTTCTCTCTTGCCCTCCCTCCCATTCATTCTGGTCTGGTGTATTGAAATGTGTTTCTAGGGCTAATTATCCCTTATTTTTAAAGCCGGCATGCTAGTAACAGTGAAAAAACATAAATATGTTTGGTAGTTGTCATTTTCAAAAATCTTATTTACTTTTTGTTATTTCCTCAACATTTCCATTTAAGTTGCTAAAACAAAAAAAAGATACTACGAAGTGTTGCTTATGCCCTAAAACCCTCTTGTGTGTTTAACCCATTCACCATAAGCTTGATTTACAACTGCTTTCCTTGCTTGATGAATCCCACATGCCCCATAATTTAAACATCTTAATGTACCTCTCACTGGAGTGCCTTTTTATTTGAATGTAAATTGATTCTGAAACTGCTCCCAGTCAGAAGTTTGTGTTCGATATGCTGTAGCTTAGAGTTGAATATGGTCACTCTAAGTTTCCATCTGCAAGGTACGGGATTGAGGTTCAATTGCAGCCGTAATTAACCTAGCCCCGGTCAATTTAATCATAAACTATACACTCCAGCTGACTGCTTAACCTGTCACACATAAAGAAGAGCATAGATCTCAAGCCACTCAACAAATGGAACGCAGTTTGTTCATATAAATACAAAAGAGTCATTTCTGGATTTGTGCAGCTTATTCTTTTTTGAGGACTTTTAGGCGTTTTCGATGGAAGGCAGACAAGATTACTGCAGCATTCTGGACTTGAAAGCAACCCGCTCACTTTTCTCTAATCCAGGTAAAACCAAATACAAACCACGTAAGATAGTGGCTTATCGATCATCTGTCGCATTCAAAGAGAGTGCGCTGGAAGACACTGAATGACTTCCATTTGTAGATAGTTCTAGAGTTTAATAATTATTCCTGCTGTTGGCAAATGACACTGTAGGTTTTAGCACAAGAAATGTTGTTACATGAAATACTTAGCTATAATTACAAAAGGTATGCTTTTTTTCCAAGTACTTGTTTAACTCTTTACACTTAGCCAAATTTGAAAGTATTTCAGACTTAAGGTTGAATATCATCTTAGTAAGTCAGTAAAATTTCAAGTCCTACTTTTCTCCTTCAAGCTCAGGAAGGAGTGTGTTGCCTCCAAATATGCCTGGGTTCAAGTGTTAGCTCTCCTTGGAGACACACTGCAGGCCTTTTCCCTGACCCCCTTCTCAGAGCCACAGCCCAGAGAGGAGGGGACGGTCTTGCAATGATGAGGCCAGGTGGACTAACAAACATGTGAATAGATGAGGCAATGGATGTACAACCGTGTCCAGAGAATTTAGGCCTGAGGCCAGAAAGAGTCCAGGGCTCCACAGAGGATGCTGGTACCCTGGCCCCTGTCTAGTGTCACCACAGCCAGAAGCCATGTTGAAGCAGCGCTCTTCCTCCAAAACACAGAGGATGGTGATCCTGACCTAGGTAACCAGGCCCAAAGCAGGACAAACTGCTTTTTTGTCTCTGGATATTAAATTGTGGCCTTAAAAATTCCTGAGGCTTGGCATGGTTAGAGAGGGCATAACAATCATTTCCTCCACACAGGAACCATGCCATGCTGTAAGCTTCTTCTTCCCATGGGAGAAAGAGAGGGAAAACAAGCCTGCTTTAAAGACATGCAAATTTAAATTGTAAAATAGTTCTTTACATTTATCTAGCACTGTTAATTTCAAGGGACACTTTGTCACTCACTCATTCAAGCGCAAGTCTTTACTGAGTGCTACTGTGCCAGATGCTATGATCAGTGGTGAGTGTTCTTGCATTGTACATTCCAGTAGGGCAGGTACCATCTGATGCAGGAGGCAGACAAGACAAGTGACAAACTGTGAGAAGTGCTAAGAAGGATAAATAGGATGCAATAATAGAGGCTATCTAGGGTGGAGGTGAAGGGGGCAAGGATCCACTTACCAAGGATAGTCATACAGTTAGAATCACTGTGGAGTTAATGAGGCTAAGCTTAAGGGTCCTTCACTTGTCCTGGCCTCTTCCAAGGTCTGGAGGAACCCCGTGATCATGTGTTTTTGTAAAAGTTTACGAATTTAAGATTTAAAAATTTTCCACCAAAAAGGTTCCCTCGAATTGTGTAAGTTTCAGGGTTCACAAAGTCTGGATTCACGCTTGGAGGTTCAGGGAAGAGTTCTCTGAGGAAGACACATTTCGGTTGATTCCAATAGGATAAGAAGGAGCCTGCCATGCCTGATGTGGGGTAGTAGTCCAAGCGGAGTGAAGGGCCATTCAAAAGTCATGAAGGGGGAAATTGCCTAGCCACTTGGAGGACCTGTGGAGGGAGCAAAATGGGGAATGGGGAGAGAAGTAGGAGGGAAAGTTGGAGAAGTTAGCAGTGGCAAACATGTAGGGCCATGGTGGCCATATTAGGGAGACTGGTTTGTGGCAAAGTGATATGTAAAACTATTGGAGTCTTCTAAGCAGGAGAATGATGTGATCAGATCTATGTTTTTAAAACATTACTCAGATTCCACAAGAGAGTGGATACGGGGTTGGGGGCATGATCAGAGAAAGGAGGCTGTTGCAACGGTCCAGGTGAGAGTGATGGTGGTCTGGATGAGACTGGTGGCAGTGGTTACGGAGGGGAGCAGACAGATTTAGGATACACATTAGATTTTGAAATCAAAGGACTAGCTGATGCTTTGGATGTAGGGAGCTGGGAAGAGAAAAGAGTCAAAGATGACTTGAGTAATTTTCTGACTTGAGCCACTGGATGGATGGTAGTGCTACTTACTAGGGTGGGTAAGGCCCAGGAAAAGGGAAAAATTGGGTGGGTGCATTGTAGGGGAATAAAGAGTGTGATTTGTTGTACTGAGTTTGAGATACTTATTGGTTACTCAACAGGAAGATGTTGAATAGGCAGTCAGATATAAGAGTCTGGAACTTAGAAAAAAGCTATGAGTAAAAATTCGGGAGTCACTAACAACTATTTGGTAAAGGTAACATTTTTAAGCTATGTAAAGTTCCTATTACTGTGTTTTCTACTTTTTCTTCATTGCATAATTTAACCGAGACAGGATAAAGCTTCTAAATTGGGTTGAGTAGAAATACTCAGTTGAAGAGTTAATTTCATGTGGAACTGGAGGATTCTTGATAAAAAGATGCTGGAGGTTGGGCAGAAGTACTACCAGAGAGTTGTAATAATCACAAGAAGTTGTATTAAGAATATTTGGGAAGGCATCATAATGGACGTGACTTTATATGTATAAATAGGTCAATGTTGCATCCCTTTGAAAGTGATATAAAAGCAGGATAATGGAGCTAGATGTGATTCTGCATTATTTAATCCCACTCCAGTGCGCAGGAATGAATTGAGTATGTGAAATATGTATACCATCTTAGTAAATCAGACTTTAACTTTGTTGTCAGAGTTAGTTTACACTTCTTAGTGTCCTGTGAGAAACAATTATGCAACCAACACTGAATCATTCCAATCAATGAACAGATCAGGCTTTTAAAGCATGCGTGAAACGTGGCCAACATTGTGTTTGCCTGTGCATTAAGACCTTGAATTTAGGAGGTTTCAGTTTGGAGATGTTTTCCCAGAGTTAAATACACATTGTTGCAAATAAGCAAGGAAGAGAATTATTGGCTAATCTGGCTTGCTAATTTCTTCCAAGTGTAACTGAAAGTTCTAAGTGTCGACTATAACTAATCACTATCTGAGGGTTTAGGACCCTGACAAATCTGTATTTGTGCGTGGTGTCTATAGCATAAGAGACAATTTCAAAGAGCTGTGAAATGGAGATGTAAGGGGAAAGTAATTTATTATGCTGGGCTTCTAAAAAATTCTTATTTTTTCCTTAGGGAATATAGATTAGTATACAAAATCAGGAGTTGCAAATGCAATAAAAGTTGTATTATTCTTAAACAATTTTGTTAATTCATTCTGCTTTTAGAAAATACTCAGGTATTGAAACAACTTTGGAATTCAGGAAGGAGATCATTAGGCTGCAAAGTAAGATTCCTAGGGAATCACATCTGTAGCTAGGCAGCACGAAGAATGCCAGGGTCCACCCAGCATTCAACTCTACGTGAAATTTTCCATGAGTGGATTTCGTATGAATGAGTTTCCATCTTATTTCAGAATCTCTTTTTTCAGATTCTTCTCTGTTTTTTGATAAGAGTTGGTGATCTAGGAGTTTTCACGCCTTATCTTTGTGGGACTTCTGTCCTCCATTACCCTCACACACTTGATTTCTGAAATACTTATTTTGAAGCTTAATGGTATTTGATTAGGAGTCTAATCCAGAAAAAAAAAAAGGTAGGCGTGAGGAAGGTAGCAGAAAATGCTAAGCACAACAGGCAAGCCAACATAAGAAGCTAGAGGTGAGGGGCTGGCCCCGTGGCCAAGTGGTTAAGTTCACACGTTCTGCTTCGGCGGCCCAGGGTTTTGCCGGTTCAGATCCTGGTCATGGACCTAGCACCGCTCATCAAGCCATGCTGAGGTGGCGTTCCACATAGCACAGCCAGAAGGACCCACAACTAAAATACACAACTATGTACTGGGGGTCTTTGGGGAGAAGAAGGAAAAATAAAAAGTAAGAAAAACAAAAAAAAGGAAGTTAGAGGTGAAAATAATACTTTTTGGGTTGTTTGTCATTAGAGTGTTAAACCCAAAGAAGTACAAATGAATAGTGAGATAAAAACATTTTAAAGAAAGGTAGAAAAGGAGGCAAAGACTGTGACAGGACTATAATGGAATGATTCGGGTGACCTGGCAGATAGTGCTGGAAAGCAAAGTAATGCAATTGCCAATTCTGCAAGTCCCCTTGTAGAATTTTTGGTATGTAACCTAAACAGGGCATGTAGAACAGTTACCCTAAGCTGTCTCCTTGTGAGGTCTCTGCCTCCAACTCAGACTTACTTCAGTCATCAGCCAACAGTAATGTCCAAAGTCAAACCTAGTCCTTCAGAAGTTAAGTGTTAGCACCTGAGAAGTCAACGACACCAAGCATGAACTCTGAAAAGTGACTCATCCCTCCTTACAGCGGGACACCCCAAGGGTCTGACGGTCATCCATGCTGTTGTAGCCAATCTTGTGGCCCAGCTCCTGGAGATGCAGTGGTAACTTCCGATCTCTAACATGCATCCCAGGGAATGGGTAGCATGTGGCTCTAGAGAGCGGCTGCACCAGCAGAACCTGGAGCTTCTGCCTGGAAACTGTCCCTTGCCCCTGCCCCACCCCGCCCCTGCTAACAGGGGCCCCACCCCAGGAGCTTCTCCCATCCTGCCCCTAGGGTCCCCTCAGCTTACTCACTTACATGTAGCTGTTTGCATGGTTTGGGTTGTCTCACCACTTAGATTGGAACTACCGAGGGCAACTAAACAACTCAGTATGCTAGCGGCTACCCAAAATACCACTGTTGACTGTGTCCATAAAATACTCTTATATGTATCATTTTGTTTGCTTGCCTTTGCTTAAAAAAAGGACACTTTTTATTAAAAGAAAACCCCGAATGAATGTGAGGTCTTTATCTCATTGTTGCCAAGTGTGGCTTTTGTTAAAACTCGAGGAGTGAGAAAATGGACAACTTTTCATCAGCTACTCATGGAAAAAAAATAGCTTAAATTTGTGACTTTCCACAAGATTGATTTAAATTTGGGAAAACTGGCTAGACTTTCCCCTGTCTGTTGAGCTCTTTAATAAGGACGCAAGGTAAATGCATCGCAGCTAATTTTGCCCCGTTTCATATATTAATAAAATTAGTTGTATGTGCAGTTAGGTTGACCATGCCTTCTAGACCCCGCAGCTGCTTCGGCATGCTAATTGAATTGTCAACAATAAACACAGGAAAGGAGGCACTTTAAGCTACCATTTCAGGCCACAAAACCTTTGCTTAAAGGCTGCCTGCTGTTTCTCCTAACTATGCGTGAAAAGCAATTAAGAAAAGTCTTGTATAACTGTAGTCTGCTAAATCAAGGATAAGCTGTATGTTGGAAGTAACAAAAGACATACAAAATGCTTGCAAATCTTCTCAGGCGCAAACTGTGTGCAGTGGTGCTTGTAAGAATGTGTGGCCCAATTAATGGAAAAACACTTAACTAAAAGTTAAATTGCCCTGTTGCCTTTTGCCCTATAAACTAGTGTCTAGCTTTCAGCATGAGAACCCTAGCTGAATGCTTATTATACCATAAGTGGAAACACAATGAGCCAGATATGAGCCAGTCTAATAACTTTACCAGTCCTGAGCCAACTTTTAATGCTAAGAATTTATCCTGAATGAATACATACCTCTTTGTTATTTCTTATTGTGGCAGTGAAAAGGTTACTGAGTTCCCACACGTGATGGTACAAAAGACACTGTACCAACACAACAGCTCCATTTGACACCCGTGGAAGGAAGGGACTGCGGACAAGTAGGCTGAGTTAAAAAAAATACAGTAAAATAAAGGTTGCATTTGCTGGCAAGTAGATTGCCGTGGTAACATAAACTATTGCCAGTTTTTAAAATGGTGCGAAGTTATTCTCTTGTTAGTAATAGGTTACAGTTTTGACTTGTATTTTACCACTTAAAATTATTTATAAACTGTTCTAAGCTGCAAATGACATCTCCGTTTGAGGTGTTATGGAAATAATATCTGGGGTAAAATACCTAAGAGATGTCTTTTATCCCTGACGCTGTTCCCTGGTTGGTATAGTGTGGGTAGCATCAACGTCCGTCTCAAACCAGGAGAGACCATGAAAAATGGCCCATAGGATCTGAAGGCATATTTAAAGTCGCCAGTCAATATTTTCGTAGAAGGAAGATTTTGAAAATACTGAAAGTAAAAGCTTGAAAGCTGCTAAAAATAGAACAACTTAGAAAAATGTTAAAAAATTAACTTAATAAGAAATTAACTTAAAAAATTGTTCCCTATGAAAACATATTTTAAGCCTACATTTTAAAATTGAAGGTGAACAATTTGCAATCATTCTTATGGTGACATGCACATAGTGAAGATAGATACAAGCTTTAAAATGCTAATTTATCAAAGTTTTAAAATTAACTTCATAACTTAGAAGGCTAGAGTTTATGGGAAGTGTAGGTGTATATGTATGTGTATATATATGACTATTAGAAGGGAAAACGTTTTCATCAGCTGATTTCAATTGATCCTTAATTTTGTTTTTAACATTAGGGTACGACATATTGTAGTAATTTAATTTTTTAAGGATTATTTTTGTTATGTCAAGTGTGGACCATAAGTGCCTTTACTGTAGACAGCAACATTCTTTGTTCTGTCAAGTAAAAAGCAGCTGTAATAAGATTGAGTTCTTTGTTTCTGTCTCTATTTCTAGTAAATCAAGGATATGTCCTAGAAAATGTTTGCTGTGATCTTTTTTTTCTCTTACAGTGCCCAGTGAAAACTAATCATCTTTAGGAAAACTAAAGTCTAAATCATACAACATTTTCATTGAAATTCTGTGGATTATGCAGGCAGGATAGATTTGACATTTCTTCCTAACAACAGAAGTATTGCAACTACATATTAAGATTCCTGCAGAATGGGTAAATATGATATTAATGAAGCTGCATCACACACACACACACACACACACACACAGAACGCCTCTGTGTTTAATCAATTGGTTCAGGTCAAACATGCTGAGTATCAGGAAGAGGTTGTAAACCTAAGTGGTAGGAACATTTTTTTATTTCTCATTTGCTCTTCTCATTTTTATTTTATTCTTGCTTATAGAAATCCTGTGGCAAGAATTACTGGTATTCAAACCATGTTCTCTGAAGTTAACTGTCCTTGCTTATCGATTTGAAACAGCTGTAAAACCCGAGGGGCTCAAATGAGTTTCCAAACAGCGCCGTGTAGAAATGCCTACGATCTATCCTACACGATGGGAGTTTGTTTTGCATTCTTGGACTGAAACTTGTTGGGCCTCTGGGTTCTCCTTGGGCCTCAGTAAAGGCTATGTAACTCCTGTGTGTACTTTTGAAAATATTCAGACACCAAATGAATGGTTAGCAAGGAAGAGAAAGTGAGCCAGCACAAGATATCGCCCCTAAATGCTTGCAGTCAATTAAAGCCCTGTTCAAGGTTAGGCTGGCGCTCCTCCAGCTGTGGTGTTCCATGTAAAATAAAATATTGCCAGCTGTGGTCAATTATTTGATTTCCCAGTGAAACTCGAGAAACGTGTAATCACTGTTAATATGGTAAAAATTGATCAAGTGTGACATGCTATGTAATTTACTGATTGCAATAGCCTTGTAGGTACCAACTCTGAGAGCAGTACCCGCTGATTAGTTTCTGGATTTCTGGAGCTGGAGTAAGAGTTAGCTTAACTTTTATACTTCAGATTTAGCTTTATGTCACAGGACGGAAGATTGGTTAAGAGACCTATGATTTATTCACTTGAGAGAATAGTATCAACTATTAAAATGTTTTTGTAAGAGTGTTCACTAATGCAAGAAATTCTTGTGATATAATTTAAGTGAATAAAGCAGGACTTAAAATTGTACATATAATGATTACAGTTGCGTTAAAAAAATCTGAGGTTAAATAAGGCTAGCACATCAAAATATCTTTTTTCTGTGCCCATTTCTTTTAAGCCAAATGTATTGATTAGAAAGGTACAGTTGGCAGTCTGTGTATGATTTGGGAAAGATGCAGAGGAAAAGCATCAAAAATTGTAAAGAGAGATCTGAGAGCTCAAGCATTCACTTTACAACTTGTGCCAAGAAATTAATTCTCATGCTACATGTGCTTTGGTGCTAAACATTCTTGGAGATCTTAATACACTGATTATCTTTAAAGGAGGTAATAACGATGAGGCTGGATAATTGTGTATAATCACAGTCAGGAGGGTGAGCTCTGGAGCTAGTCATAAATCCAGTGTCAAATCTGTCAGATTTCAGCTTTCCAGCTATAAAGGGGGAGTAATAACATTACCTACCTAACGAGACTACTGGACAATCAACTGAGCTGATGCATAGAAAAAACTGAATGTGCTGCCGGCCCCTGGGAAAGTTCATAAGTGTTACCTATTTTTATGAGTTTTAAAATGTACATTTGTATTTTTCACATTATTAACTACAATCTGCAGGTTTTATTTTTATGATAGAGTATATAATCAGCATTTTAAAGATCTTTTTGTGGGCAGAAAATATTTTAAATTCTCTCTGATGAAGATTCCAGAGTCTTCTCTTTTGCTGCCTTGCTGGGTCTAGCAATCCTGCCCTTTGTTAACCTGACTAATTGACGGGCATCTGTCAAGATTCACTCCAGCATTGCCTCCTCTGTGTTTTGCTTTTGGCCTTTAAATTCCACCAAAATGTACACAATCATTTCGCCATATTCAACAATCATGTAATTTAGAAGCAGAAAAGTCCCGTTTTAACGTTGGCTCAATATATCTGACTTAGTAGCAGACTACTCAGAAAACCGCCAAGAGCTAAGGCAGAAGTTCATGTTTCACCTTCTGGGGGTGACAGTGCCAGCTACCTTCCATAGAGGCACTTAAAAGGCCCATCATATTTTAAATTCCAATTTTTACTATTTTATATCTTCTCAGAGTTATAGTTTGATTAGCAATAATGACTCAAAAGGGGAGTAGGGGCACTAAGTCTCTGAGTTTCCTGTGTATATTTGGTTCATTTTATGAAACCAAACAAAACTTCTCCCTCAGTGTGCACAAGCCCTTTGGCGGTGCCTCAGAAGAGTGGCTAGGGCACGCTCTCCTGCTGGGGTTGCTCTTGCAGGTCTAGTAAAGATCCCTGCCTTGATGCCACCTCAGCCAAGGGGGGTCCTCCCAAAAGTCAGGCCAAGGATAGGGATCTGCCACCACCACGGCCTAGAAGCTCTGTCTCCCCTTGACGACCCAGGTGGGTGCAGTGGCCATTCTCCTTGTCTGGTCTCCCTACTACCACCGTGTGTATTTTTATTTCCTGCCACTGGGCTTTTGGTCAAGCCCTCCTGGGTCCTCTGACAGGTGTCAGTCGCTAGGAAGCTCAGAAGGATTTGGAATCGCCTCGTGCAAATTTACCCACTTCTTGCCCAGCTCCTTTCAGGTTCCGCACATCAATAGTTTGTGGGGGGAAAGTTCAAGTACCACCTCACTGAACACTCCACTAATGTCTAAAAACACAGCTTGTGACACTTTTTAAGGAATACACTAGCATGTGTCCAACATGGACTAGTGTCCAAATTGTCTCGATAGTGTTTCCTTCAACTTCTGTTTTCCCCTTTTGCAGATAACTTCCAAGACAAGAGTCAAGATTTTACAGAACATCTAGATAGTTTTTGCAGCGGGCCTCCATTCCCAGCACTGTTTAGCATACCATGAGCAAAGGAACAAATGTGCTCTTTTCGTATTTCCTTTCAGCTCATGTAGCCTGCTGCAAGCACAGAGGACATATTTAAAATGTTTTATTGTTGTTGGGCATAAAGACAAGCTGGCACTCAAACTCCTTATAAATACCATATGGTTTTTGGTGATTTTCCCTCAACTGTAGCTTGGCAATTCTTCCTGGGGTAACCAGATAACACACTGGGTTTTTGGCTAATTGTACTGTAATTGATTTTCTAATCAAGGTAAGTCATGCAACCAAGATGGAAATACTGAAGCTTGAATACATTGTTCAACCCTTACATTTCTTAAAAAGATTATACTACTTCTAACTACATGCCATATGATTACTTAAGTTGAAAGAAATTCCCCAAATCAAATCAGCTGGTGGTAAGAGAGGTGGATTAAGCTGGAAAATGTAGAAATTTGTGTGACTGTGTGTTATTTTATCCAAACATAAACTTCACTCATGAACCCCCAAAGCAGGGTCTCATTTCCATTTGGAAAATTGCAATTGGTGTTTTTCTCATTGTCTGTTTTGGTTCTTATGAAAAGAAAGTGGAAAAATGGCCTGATGAGGTGGCATAACGCATCAATCCACACTCCGTCTCTGACTGTTCTCCCCACAGCGGTCAGTCCACAAAGTCTCTAACACTTGCTGCTATTAATAAAAGCTGAAGAAAATGATGCCTTTGTCTGAAGACATTAGCAGGATTGTGGTTGTGTTCCAAAGGACTGGAGGCTGAGAGGAGGGTGTGAGAAGGCCAGTTGCCCAGGGCACCAACCTAAAGAGTTGCTAAATTTAAGGGGGAAGGCACCCAGCCAGCCATCAATGAGCCACAATTGCTCTGTCGCCAATCTAGGTGTCCGTGTTGCTTGAAATAGTTCTGCTTACTTTAAGCTGTTCTACCACATGTGCTCAGAAATTCTAAAGACCATTTACACACTTTATTGAAGCGAGTTTTTAAAAATTGGACATGCAGTCTTGCTCTATACTCATGTTAATGACTACTTTAGAATTAAAGTTATTAAGACGTCTCAACATTTTGAATTTAAACCAGGAAACCAGCACCATCTCCTGCCTCCCCTGACCCCCAAACCCTCCACAATAGAAAAAATAGTTTTCCTATTTAGTTCTTATTTGAGGATACTGCAGTGTTTCAGCATCCTGGCTGAACGGTAAAATCACCTAAAAATCTGAGCCACATCAGAGTCCAATTGAAACAGACCTCTGCGGGTAGGTCCCAGGAATTTATATGTCCTAAGTGCTCCCGGCGTGATTCTGATACTCAGTGAGGGTTGAATGAGAACCAGGTGGTAATGGCTTCTCTTACACTCTCAGCGTTTAGCTCACATCTGAAACACCTGGAGGGCTTGTGAAAACAGATCGTTGAGCCCTGCTCCCAGAGTTTCAGACTGAGTAGGTCTGGGATGGAGAATTTCCATTTCCGTCAAGTTCCAGTGCCTGTCGATGCTGCTCCAGGGACCACACTTTGAGAACCACCTCTCTAATATCTAACCACCTCTAACGATCCTGACTCATTCTGCATATCCTAAGGTATTTTCACTCCTAGAAAACTTCCAGAAGTGCTATTCTTTACGGTAGAGATTTGGAGAAGGGGCATCGAATCCGTGCCAAAAGCATAGGAAGTGGGGGGAAGGGACTTTAAGAAAAAAGTTACGATGAGAATGTTATAAACATTAAAGAGGGGAAGTTTTGAATTTTAAAAGTACAGGCTGGGCAGAGAAGTTTGAGGAGAGAAGACTAGGGGAAGCTACAATGGGTGTAAGAGGATTTAAAGGACATTTTAAAGAGGTGTTGTTGGGGTCTCCATGTCTCCCTCAATGTGCCAAGAAATGTTAGCATGGTTTTTGGTTGAGTCACCTACCATGAGTGCCACTCCTCTCTGGGATGAACCACGTGTATCATGCTTTTATAAGCATCACATTCTTCACTTTTTTTTCTTCTTCCTTCTTCTCTCTAGGAGAACCACAACAACCTAACTTCAACTCCCTAAAGAAATAAGAATTAGAAGGAATGGGGTTTCAGAGACTCGAAAGACTGAACTACTGGGGCTTGAGGAAAAAGGGATTTGCTTGTGTCTAGGAGAGACTGTGTTCAGGGCTATCTATGATGGGGGTGGAGGGAAAGGTGGAAACATTTATCCAATGCTTGCTGTCTCCCATTGGTCAAAAGAGGTCCGGGAATGTGAAAGCCCCTGCACTGCAGTTGTGTGTGTTTGGGGGGTTGGGGCGGGACTGAAGAGGTACCCAGGAGGGCCCCAAAGAGGCAGGGCACCTCAGATGGCGGTGAGTGCCTGTGGCACAGGCAGGCTACCCCTGGGGAGCCGTCAGAGTCATGCACTGCTGGCACAAGATACATCAGGGCTGGGAGGCTCCGGCCGGTACGGAAGAGGCGTGTGATTTGGTTTCAGGGAGGGGCCATGGATGCCAGCGGAGTGGTCCATAGTGCCCACCGCAGAACTCTCGGTCGCTTGTGTGACAGGAATCTACACGTAAAATAAAAACCAGCCACAAAATCCTAATAAGCCATTTGTTTCAAAGTTCTCTCCAGATTTACTAGCTCTGCAAATTCAATAGATGGAGGCAGGCACCCTCTTTGTTCATAGTGCCCATCCATACTGCAGGAGATCTTAGCGAGCACTAGAAAGACCCCAGAGCGCAATGGGAAGGTGGGCTCTGGTTATCAAGGAACGGGATAACTGTCTTCTGGATTAGTGAAAGTGGGTACTACGGAGATGGAGAAGTGGAATTCAAAGGTTGTTTTAGAAGGATCCGATGGGAGTCACTATTCCTCGGCAGCACAATTAAATTTTTAGCCACGTATATTTGCAAACACTTTAAAAGGGAACCCCGTGGGCAGTGAGAAATGAACTGGTCTAGGAGTCAGAAAACCTTCGAGTCCTGATTTTGTTGATAATTAGTGACACGTAGTCAAGGCACTCTGACTTCCTGAGTCTCCCTGTCTTCTTAGAAAACGATGATCACTAAAGTCAGCCCTGACAAATATTCTGCGAAACAGCGATGAAGAATCTGATGTTAGGTCCCAGGTAGGAACCTAGTTTTTGAAGCATAAAATAAATTTGTAATTCTTGCCTGTCTTCAACTAAGTTTCAAATTAGGGAGAACTCAGGTTTGTTTCCTTGGATTGGCAGTGAGGCCAAAATGAGGTTTTACAAGCACGAAGAATCCGCAGAGCCTTGTCGTGAGGTAGGAGCCTGAGGGACAAATGTTATGACGGTTCAATTTTGGTAAACAAGAAATGTGGCTACATTCGCACAACGCTGTGTCAGAGTTCAGTGACTATTCCGTTTCTTTTTCTTTTCTGGAGGTGGGGAGAAGTTTGCAGTCCTCAAAAGACATGGACTGAGGTAGATGAGACAGACTGGAATCTTTTTCATAACAAACATTATTTGTATTTTTCTTCTGTCGCCCTCTATTTTTTCTGATACTGGCAAAGCAGAACAAAAAAACTTTTTTAATGAGATTCGGCCATTTATTTTATGTGAACATTAAGCATATTTGTTCCTTATTCTTGGTCCTATTTCTACCTCACCTTCAAAGGTAATGTGTTTTGTAGCTAAGGTAGAAAGTTTTTTGTTTTTTTATTTGATGAAGAAGATTATCACTGAGCTAACATCTGTGTCAATCTTCCTCTATGTATGTATGTGGGACGCCGTCACAGCATGGCTTGATGAATAGTGCATAGGTCTGTGCCTGGGATCCAAACCTGCAAACCCCAGGCTGCCAAAGCGGAGGATGCAAACTTAACCACTATACCACCCGGCTGGCCCCAGAAAATTTTTCTAAAAAATGAAACTTCTGATAGAATAAGTACAAACTATAACTAGGTTATTAAAAATTTAATCAAGAATTTTAAATCAGGTATAAATATTAGCTATTTTACATAATTGAATTATTAAACCAATAAGAAAATGTTATTATGAAATAATTAAAAATCATCCTTTACAGATCATTTGTGGCTTATCAATGGCATCCTGCCAGACATACTGAGACTTAATTTTCGTTGGATCATCAATATAAAATTTGTCCTACAAGTTCCTAATCCCATCTCCCGTCCTTTCACCGAGCTTTCTCTTTCTGTCTTTCTCTTTCCTGTGTCTTGAAACTCTCCTGACTGGGTTATTTTTCCCTCCACAGATATGCTGAAGATGTTCCCATCTCGAAAACAATTAGATCCTGTCTACCCACTGCTGTATCTTTCCTTGTTTCTCTTTCTCTTTTCTTTTTTCCCTGCCTTTCCCCTTTTTTCCCCCTTTTTTCTCCCTATCTGCCCGTCCCAGTCTTCCTGCTCCCTTCTTCCCTGGCCTCTCCCTTATTCGTTCTCTGGGTAAGTGCTATTGCAGGTAGGTGTGCCTGCCACGTCTCTAGCACTGTGGTGAGTTCTGAAAAACAGGAATATACAGGAAACATTGGGTTTGCCTGCATGGGGCTTAAAATCTGGTGAAGAAGACAGACATTCAATAAATAAGCAACTGAGTATCATTCCACACCCCGCCCCCCCAACCGCCATCTCTAATGCATTGCCTTTAGGCTTGATGCTCAAGCCCCAGCCATCAATGACCTCTTAGTTACAAAAGCAATGAACCTTTTTTGTTTTATTTACAGTTAATTTCTTACTGGAGTTTGTCACTTCATTCTTCTGGAAACTTCTTTTTCTTTTCCTTTTGGCCCATTCTTCATTGGTTTCTTATTCCCTCTTATCCCACAGGCCCTTTTGGTACCTTTTCCTATACTCATCAACGAAATGGGTGGCATTTCATAGTGTTGTACCATCTAGTCCTTTTTTTCTTTTTTTTTAAAGATTTTATTTTTTTCCTTTTTCTCCCCAAAGCCCCCCAGTACATAGTTGTATCTTCTTCGTTGTGGGTCCTTCTAGTTGTGGCATGTGGGACGCCGCCTCAGCGTGGTTTGATGAGCAGTGCCATGTCCGCACCCAGGAACCGAACCAACGAAACACTGGGCCACCTGCAGTGGAGCGCGCGAACTTAACCACTCGGCCACGGGGCCAGCCCCTCATCTAGTCCTTTTATAATTTGTTTTTTCTGATTTCCTGAGGCAAACCTACCTATTATCACGCACTCTGCTTTAACCCGTGCACTGGTAACTATATATGCAACCACATCTCTTTCCCGTGGACTAGTTCTGTCTTTTCATCAGCCTGGTGGCATTCTATCTCAAACTTAATAGGTTCTAAACTGAACTCATTTTCTGTAAAATTGTGTCCTCTTCATGTGTTTCTTGTCTTAATTTAGAGAATCACCATACACACAATCACCTACACTAGAGTAGGTGGTTGTAAAAAAGAGCAACAAGATTTTTAAGAACTGGCTTTTGTAGGTAGGATGCAAATTGAGATTTAAACAACAAGAAGGAAACAATCACATAAATGTCTGGGGGACAGAGTATTCTAGGCAGAGGGAATAGAAAGTGCAAAGGCCCAGCGGTAGAGAATGATTTTGAGTTCACAGAACAGAGAGAAGACCAGTGTGGCTGGAGGGTAGTGGGTGAGAGGGAGGGCAGAACCAGCTGAGCTTGAGAAAATGGTAGGGTTATATCACCAAGATTTTTGTAGGTCATGGAAAAGTTTAATTTTATTCTAAGTAAAATGGGATGCCATTGAGGGATTCTTCAGCCAGAGAGTGACACTGAATTTATACTTTATAAAGATCACTTCTACTACTTTGTGAATAACGAATTCTGGAAGAGCAAGAGTGCCAACACGGTGTCCAGCTAAGGTGGCTGTTCAGTAATCCAGGCAGGAGATGATGAAAGCTGCAAATGAGGCAGGGCCAGGAGAGCTGGAGGGAGGAGAAGCTGGGATATATTTTGGAAGTAGCCTCGATAAGACTTGCTGATGAATTTGATATGGAGGGTGAGGCAAGCAAAGGCATCAAAGATTACTCCTAGGTTTTTGGTCTGAGTAGCTGTGGAGCCATTTTGCTGAGATGAAGAGAATAGGGGAGGAACAGAGACTTTTTGCAGGGAGGGCAGATAGATTACATAACTGTGATATGTCCTTAAGATCTCCAAAAGGAAACGTCAAGTAGGCAATTGGATAAATGAACCTGGAGCCTAGCAGAGTAGTCAGAACTGGAGACCTAAATGTGGGAGTCATTGCTAAATAGATGATATTTGAAGGTGTGGGAATGAATAAGGTTGTCCAACAAGTGAATGTAGGTAGAGAAGAGCAGAGGACAAGAGGGCTGAGGATGGAGTCCTGGGTTACACTAAGGTTTTGAGGTCAAGTAGGAGAGAAGCAAGTAGACTAGTTAGGCAAGGACAGTGAGGAAGGGGAAGACCAGGAGAATGCAGTGTCATTGAAGCCAGGAACAGAGCTTGCTTTACTAGAGAGTGATCAGTGCTAATGAAAGGTCAAGCAAGTGGAGAATAGAAAAGGGACCCCAGGATAGAATTTGTCAGTGACCTGGACGAGAGCAGTTCCAGAATGGAGGTGGTCCTGGCTTTGAGAGTGACCTCTTCAAATTGCGTTGACATACTTTACTTCTTGTTGTATTCTTCATTAAGCTTACAAATGGCTGTATTAATATTACCATGGTCCCATATAATAGCTAATAATAATTACTATTAGAACTTATTAGAGAGAATAGTGTTTGCAAAAGCATAGGGACATAAAAAATGGTATGACCGTTCAGAAACTGGCATTAGTTGAATATGGCAAGAGTGTGTAGTACGTTGGGGAGAAAGACGGTGGAAGAGGATTGAAAAGATTGAAGATGAAGTTGGACAAGTAGACTGGACAGATAAAAAAGAGTGGAGTTTTATAGTTTTGTAGTCTTCCCAAGTTTTGTCATTTTCCTCACATAGATCTTGTACATATTTTGTAAGATTTATACCTGAGTATTTCATTTTGGGGGGGCTAATGTAAATGGTATAGTGTTTTTGATTTCAGATTCCACTTGTTCATTGCTGGTATATAGGAAAGTGATTGACTTTTGTATGTTAATCTTATATCCTGCAACCTTGCTATAATTGCTTAGAGGAGTTTTTCTATAAGGAGGTTTTTTTTGTTGATTCTTTAGGATTTTCTACATAGATGATCATGTCGTCTGCAAGCAAAGACAGCTTTATCTCTCCCTTCCCTACCTGTATATCTTTTCTTATCTTTTGCATTAGTTCGGACTTCCATTACAATGTTGAAAAGCAGTGATGAGGCGGGACATCCTTGCCTTGTTCCTAATTTTATTAGGAAAGCTTCAAGTTTCTCACCATTAAGTATAATGTCAGCCACAGGTTTTTAGTATAGATATTTTTTTATCAATTTGAGGAAATTCCCCTCTACCCTAGCTTACTGGGAGTTTTTATCATAAATGGGTATAGGATTTTTTAAAATGATTTTTCTGTATCTGTTGATATGATCGTGTGATTTTTCTTCTTTAGCCTGTTGATGTGATGGATCACATTTACTTTCACCTTTTATTTTTACTTTTACTTTTCCATTTTACTTTTACTTCTACTTTTTACTTTCAGTTTTCCCCCTTTCTCTTTCCTTTTCCTTTTTCTTTTCCTTTTCCCTTTAGTTTTACTTCTACTTTTACTTTTTCTTTATACTTCTGCTTTTTCTTTTTACTTTTACCTTTACTTTTTACTTTTACTTCTACTTCTTACTTCTACTTCTACTTTTACTTTTTACTTTTTACTTTTACTCGATTGATTTTTGAATGTTGAACCAAGCTACCTGGGATAAATCACACTTTGTTACGGTATATAATTCTTTTTATACATTGTTGGATTTGACTTACTAGAATTTTGTTGAGGATTTTTGCACCTGTGTTCATGAGAAATATTGGTCTGTAGTTCTCTTTTCTTAGAATATCTTTGTCTGGTTTTGGTATTATGGTAATGTTGGCCTCATAGAAGCAGAGAAAATATTTTCTAACTCATTCTGTCTTCTGAAAGAGATGATAGAGAATTGGTAAAATTTCTTTCTTAAATGTTTGGTAGAATTCACCAGTGAACCTATCTTGGCCTCCTGCTTTCTGTTTTACAGGTAATTAGTTATCGATTCAATTTCTTTAGTAGTTATATACCTATTCCTGCTGTATATTTCCTTGTGAGTCTTGGCAGATTGTGTCTCTCAAGGAATGGTCCACTTCATCTACGTTATCGAATTTGAGGTCATAGAGTTGCTCATAGTATTCTTCTATTATATCTTTCATTGTAGGATTTGTAGTGGTGTCTCCTCTTTTATTTCTGATATTATTAATTTGTGCCTTCTCTTTTTTCTTGGTTAGCCTGGCTAGAGGCTTATCAATTTTATTGATCTTTTCAAAGAACCAGCTTTTGGGTTTTTAAATTTGTTATTATTTTTTCTCCTGCTTACTTTGGGTTTTATTTGCTCTTTTCTTTTTCTAGTTTCCTAAGGCAGAAGATTAGATGGTTAATTTTAGAACTTTTCTAATACATATATTCAGTGCTATAAATATCTATCCAAGGGCTGCTTTTGCTGCATCCTACAAATTTTGATAAGCCATTTGCATTTTCATTTAGTTTTAAATATTCTTAAATTTATCTTGAGATTTCTTCTTTGACCCATGTGTTATTTAGAAGTGTGTTGTTTAGTCTCCGCATGTTTCAGGATTTTCCAGTTATCTTTCTGTTATTGATTTATAGTTTAGTTCCATTGTGGTATGAGAGCAGACAGTGTGTGAATCTATTGTTTTAAATTTGTTAAGGTGTGTTTTATTACCCAGAGTGTATTCTATCTTGGTGAATGTTCCATGTGAGCTTGGGAGGAATATGTATTCTGCTTTTATTGGATCATATAGTCTATAAATGTCCATTATAGCCAGTTGATTGGTGGTGTTGAGTTCAACTGTGTCCTGATTTTCTGCCTGTAGGATCTCTCCATTTCTGATAAAGGGTGATGAAGTCTCCAACTATAATAGTGGATTCATTTATTTTACCTTGCAGTTCTATCTGTTTTTCCCACGTGTATTTTGATGCTCTGTTGTTAGGCACATACATGTGAATGAATGTTACGTTTTCTTGGAGAAATGGCCCCTCTATCATTATATAATATCCCTCTTTATCCCTAATAATTTTCCTTGCTCTGAAGTCTGCTCTGTTTGACATTAATATATCTCCTCTTGCTTTCTTTTGATTGGTGTTGGCATGGTTTATTTTTCTTCATCCCTTTTAATCTATATAGGACTTTATATTTAAAGTGGGTTTCCAGGACCAGCCCCATGGCCAAGTGGTTAAGCTCGCATGTTCTGTTTCGGCAGCCCAGGGTTTCACCAGTTTGGATCCTGGGCACAGCTCTAGCACCACTCATCAAGCCATGCTGAGGTGGCATCCCACATAGCAGAACTAGAAGGGCCCACAATTAGAATATACAGCTATATGCTGGAGGGCTTTGGGGAGAAGAAGAAGAAGAAAAAAAGATTGGCAGCAGATGTTAGCTCAGGGCCAGTCTTTGAAAAAAAAATGAAATACAAAACAACAACAACAACAACAAAAATAGCTTCCTTGTAAGTCCAGTCATTATGCTGTACACCTTAAACTTACACAGTGCAGGATGTCAATTATATCTCAACAAAACTGAAAGGAAAAAAGGCAAAAGGTAATAAGAGTTGGCAAGGATGTGGAGAAAAGGGAACCCTGTACACTGTTGGTCAGAATGTAAATTGGTATAACCACCATGGAAAAACAGTATTGAGGTTCCTCCAGAAGTTAAAAATAGAACTACCATATGACCCAGCAATCCCACTTCTGGGTGTGTATCCAAAAGAAATAAAATCACTATCTGAGAGAAAAAAAATAAAGTGGGTTTCTTGTGGACAATATATAGTTGGGTCTCATTTTTTGATCCACTCTAACAATATCTATCTTTTAATTGGTGCCTTTAGACCATTGGTTTTCAAAGTGATTGTTGATATAGTTGATTAATGTCTAGTATGTTACTGTTTTCTATTAGTTGCTTTTGTTCCTCGTTCCTATTTTTTTCTCCCACTCTTTTTCTGCCTTTTGTAGTTTTAACTGATCATTTTGTATGATTTCATTTTCTCTCCTTTCTTAACATATTGGTTACACTTTTTTTATTTTTTACTTCTTTCAGCAGTTACCCTAAAGTTTGTATATGCATTTACAGCTAATCTGAGTCCACTTTTTTTTTTTTTTTTTTGAGGAAGATTAGCCTTGAGCTAACATCTGCTGCCAATCCTCCTCTTGACTGGCCCTGAGCTAACACCGTGCCCACCTTCCTCTACTTTATAGCTGGGACGCCTCCCACAGCATGGCATGCAAAGTGGTGCCATGTCCGCACCCGGGGTCTGAACCGGCGAACCCTGGGCCGCCAAAGTGGAACGTGCGCACTTAACCACTGTGCCACCGGGCTGGGCCCCCAAGTCCACTTTTAAATAGCACTATACTACTTCATGGGTGTTGTAAATACCTTATAATAACAAAATAATACTAATTCCTCTCTCTTTTCCCTTGTATCATTACTGTCATTTACTTCACTAATACAGAAGCATATAAATATATATAAGCATACATTGTTGGTATTGTTACTTAGAACAAATTGTTGTCTTTTAGACCAATTAAGAATAAAGAAAATAAAATTAATAAGGTAAAAACATTTTACTTCTCCTATTCCTTCTCTGATGTTCTTTTCTTTAAGTAGATTAGAGTTTCTGACCTATATCATTTTACCTCTCCCTAAAGAACATCTAACGTATCTCAAAAGGCAGGTCTGCTCGCAACAAATTTCCTCAATTTTTGTTTGCTTGAGAAAGTCTTTATTTCTCCTTAACTTTTGAAGGATAATTTCATGGGGTACATAATTCTAGGTAGATTTTTTTTCTGTCAACATTTTACATATTTCACTGTACTCTTGCATGATTTCTGAGGAGAAATCAAATGTAATTATTATTTTTTGCTCCTATGTAAGGTATTTTTTTCCTCTGGCTTCTTTCAGGATTTTTTCTTTATCTTTGATTTTCTTTGGTTTGAAAGTGATGTGACTAGGTGTAGTTTCTTTGGCCATTTATCCTTAGTGTTCTCTGAATGTACTAGATATGTGGTTTGGTATCTGTTGTAACTTTGGGGGAAATTCTCAGTCATTATTGTTTCAAATATTTCTCCTGGTCCTTTATTTCTTTTTTCTCCTTCTGCAATTTTTATTACATATATATTAGATCTTTTGTAGTTGTCCCACAGTTCTTGCATATTCTGTAATGCCTTTTCATTCTGCTTTTTCAATTTTGGAGGTTTCTGTTACCCTATCTCTAAGCCTAGAGATTCTTTCCTCAGTCATGTCCAGTCTACAAATAAGCCCATCGTAGTCATTCCTCAAAAAGGCAGTGTTTTTGATCTCCAGCATTTCTTTTTGGTTCTTTCTTAGAATTTCCAACTCTCTGCTTACATTGCCCATCTGTTCTTGCATGCTGTCTATTTTATCCATTAGAGCCCTTAGTATTTTAACCATAGTTGTTTTAAATTCCAAGGCTGATAATTTCAAAATCTCTGCCATATCTGAATCTGGTTCTGTAGTGTGCTTTCTCTTCAAACTGTTTTTTGCCTTTTAGTATGTCTTGTAATTTTTTCTTGACAGCTGGACATGATGTAAATAAGCCTTTAGTAATGTTCTGTAAGGTGGGGGAGGCGGGTGAAGTGTTCTATAGTTCTATTATTCATTATGATTAGGTCACAATAGACCTGTGCCTCAGGACTGTGCACTTCACATGTTCTTCTCCATTTACCCCCCGTGGCCTCCTGCCCCTAGCCTCCTTACCCCCTCAATAGGTGGGACAGGGTGGCAAGAGTGGGTTGGAGTTGGATATTTCACTTCCCTCAAGTCAGTTAGGCTCTGATAAACTCCCAGCAGGTTAGGGTCTGGTTAGTTTCTCCTGAAGGCAGGTCTTTGTTAAGACCAGAATCCTCTACCATATTTCACAAGGGTTCCTTTTCCCTTCCCCCTACTGGAATCAGGAGGAAGTTTTCCTTTAATATTCACTGCGAAAAACTGGTAGATCTTCAGAAGGTAAAACACTAAAGTGTGAAGACCCCTGATGACCAGGTCCCCTTGGAGTTTTTCTCTCAGACTTGTCCACAGTTAACCTCTAGCAATTCATCAATTATAGCTCAGGCTTTTCTACCCTGCACTGGTTCCCATGGAGGTTTTTGCTTATGGATTTCTACTCTGGTAAGTTGTGATTCTCTGCATTCACCTGTCGGACTCTCCAATCTGGGGGGCAGTAGTTGGCCCTGTGACCTCACTTCTCTTATGGATCTAAGAAGAGTTGTTAATTTTTTTGACTTTATTTTTTCAGGGCAGTTTTAGGTTCACAGCAAAATTGAGAGGAAAGTACAGAGATTTCCCACGTACTCCCTGCACCTACACATGCATAGCCTCCCCATTATCAACATCCCCCACTGAAGCGACACATTTGCTACTCGTGGTGACCCTACATCGACACATCATAACCCCCCAAAGACTGTAGTTTACATTAGGGTTCATTCTTGGTGTTGTACATTTACGAATTTGGACAAATGTATAATGATATGTGCGCATCATTACAACATCATGCAAAGTATTTTTGCTGCCCTAAAACTCCTCTGTGCTCCATGTATTCATGCCCTACTTCTGCCCCTGCGTTGTTGATTTTTCAGTTTTTTCAGCTTTTTATTTGTTCTTATGATGGAGCAGTAACTTCTAAGCTTCTTACATGCCAGACTGGAAAACCTTTAACCTCATTAAATTTTTTAAAATAAAGGTTAAGAGCAAGAATTTTCTGGTTAACTAAGAGCTTTGAGTGGGTATTGGGCTTAATCAAGGTTTTATTGTATCTTTAGCCAACTGAAATGTTTCCTCCGAAATAAATGTTGTAGCCAAGGATTCAAGGCAGAATCGGCTGTTTATGTTGGGGAAACATCGTTAAACTTCTTCCATGAGCAATCTCATAACTATTGCTTTAGCTTAGAATTTTTCACATCTGAAAGTGAATTTCCTGACTTGCTTAATGTTTTAATCTCTAGTACTTTGAGTCCAGGACACAAAAACACTAACATGCTCAAATACGGCAGTCCCACAGTGCAATTTTTCTATGACTGAATAGGAATAATAGGCCAAATGCAATTGCTTAAAGTTATGTATTTTTCATTACAATAGTCATTGTTATTTAAAATTGAGAGTTTAGATTGAGGACTGTAATTTTCACTGTTTAGAAAAGAATATGTTTTTTGTTTCCAGTACTTGAAACATCAAAAAAGGATGAATGTTCCATGACATTGTTAAGTGTTTCTGGGGGTGCTAGGCTTAAGGGGAATTTATGTGAGAACAGAAACAAAATAAAACAGTCTTTGTGTGTGTACCACTTAGTGTGTTTCCTGTTGTCTGTAGATCTAGCCATTCGTACACTGATAACCTAAGAACTGCATCCAGGATGCTTTAAGAGGAGTGCCATCAAGATTGCCAAGAGGAATTTTTTTTCCCCACATATTTTAAAGTGCTTTACTGCTATATAGGTAAATATCCTGGATAAATCATATTGCTGGAACTCTTATATTTTGCCACCTTTGAAAAATATAATTGCTATTATAAGCCAGGATCTCAGCCACATTACAAATAGACACTCACTAAGCAGACATTAAACAACTACAAAGTTTCATGAATGTGGCTTTATATAGTAATGTGAAAGATACATACAAAAGTGGGCAGCACAGTGGGCTGGTTAGCTAATAACTGCTCAAGAATGTGAGGAATTAAAGAGTACTTTCCTAATGATAATATATTATTATACTGAATAGAGCTCAATGCTGACAGGGAATCTTGCCCTCAAAAACACATGAGAAAAAAAACCCCTTGGTATGATATATTTGAAATAACTATCATATTTGAGCTGGGACATTATGTAATTACTGCTCTAATTGTATTTTTGACAGACGTCTCATCTAATATTAAAGCATACAGTAGGCACTTAATAAATGTTTGAATTTAATGACTGATATTATTGACTTATTGACATTTTTGGTTGTCATTTTGAATGTGTCGTTGAGTAACACATATCATTGCTACTGTGACGTGAAAAAAATGATATTGCGGTTCTGTTAATAAAAAAAATCTTTACATGAGATATGTCAAAATATAGTTAGTCCTCATTATTTGTGGATTTGTATCTGTGAATCTGCCTACTCACTAAAATGTATTTGTAACTCTGAAATCAGTAGTCACGAAGCTTTTGTGGTCATTTGCAGACCTGTGCAGAGGAGGACAATTTTGAGTTGCCTGAGGTACACGTTCCTGGCTGAGGTTGGACAAGGTGGCTCTCTGCCTTGTTTTCGGTCTCATCCTGTAAACAGGTGTCCTCACGGTCTGTTTAGTGGCATGATTTTCACATTTTTGTGCTTTTTGTTAGTTATTTTGATGTTTAAAGTGGCCTCCAAGCATAATGCTAATGTGCTGTGTAGAATCACGTGATGTACCATGTGGAGAAAACACGTGTGTTAGATATACTTTGTTCAGGCATGAGTTAAGAGTGTTGCTGTCGGTGATTTCAGTGTTCATAAATCAACAATATGTATTCTATCAGGTGTCTTTAAAAGAAACACACATAAAACAGGATTATATATTGACCAGTTGTCAGAAATATGACCAGAGGTTCTCAGGAAGCTAAGCCTGTATTTTCCCTCAGTGCAACGGCTTAATATTCACTAATTCAGAATTTATAGAACATAAGTACCCAGAAAAATGAGAGTTGACTGTATTTACTGATGAAGTGATGAAATGATCTGAGATTTGCTTAAAAATAATTCAGGGAGGCACAGGGAATTGGGGTGGGGCATAGATGAAACACAGTGGCAATGAGTTGAAAATTGGTGAAGCTGCATGATGGGTACCTGGGGGAACATTAAATTGTTTTCTCTATTTTTGTGTATGTTTGGCATTTTCCATGATAAAGTTATTTTTAAAATTCCATTCTAAGTATTTAAAGACTTGACTTCCAAACGTTTTCATGAATGCTTGCTACTCCCAATCAATTTCAGTACTTGACTCAAAATTTTCCTGATTTTTTCCCCTTCCTCCATCATCCTGTTTCCTCCTGGTTTAACCCATTCTACCATTGTAGGTAAAAGAAAATGGAAGGAAGTTAGAATATAATCTGAGAGCTTTGAAAAGTGTTGAATTGTACAGATCCAGAAAAAGTCAATCATGTCTTGTAGACTTCTGTCCACGTCTCTAGAACAGTCGACGCATTAAGCAAGTAAGCTGCTGCCAGGGCTTTTATTTACACCGCTCTCCTTCCTACCTCAAGGACTTGGTGTCATCCTCTGCTCTTTTGCTTTTCTGAGGATAGATTCTCTAAGGGAAGCCTCCTGGTAAGAGTTAGCCCTTACACACCGGCTCCAGTGATGATTGACTGAGAGAGTTTGTTTGCCTTAAATGGCAGAACATTTTCTTTTTTGGTTTCCTGTTGACCTTGACCCTAGAGTATAGAGGACGATATCAGGACTACTCTTGAAATGTGAAGAATGTATAAACTGACCTATGAGTTTGACTCACAGAGAGGGAGGAAGAGGCCACCAGCTCAGTTTGTTTGTTTGTCTTAATTTTAAAAACCAGCCAGAACTGAAAGAAACAGGAGAAAAATACGGGAAAACAGCATAATTGTCCCTTGTGCTTTCCTAATGTTTCTTGCCTGTGGGGCTCAAAATATTCTCTAAACATCAACTCAAACATCGGTAGCTCCAAGGTACAGACAAGGCAAACATTATTACCTTCATGTGAAAGATGAGGTCAAGCAGGGCAGGGAGGCGACAGAGCCAAGACCAGGACTCAGAACTTGACTGCTGTTCAGCAACCTGCGAAGTTAACCCCAGGACCCCTACTCTCCCTTTTTGGGGTGGTTTTCCTTCCTCTCCTGGTGTAATCCATCCCCTCACCACAGGCCTCTCGTGAGGTGTCTTCTCTCATCAGTGAAGCCTGCCCTGAGGACCCTACCTAAGTGGTATCCCTGCAGCCCCCTCCCCCGTGGGTCTCTTCCTTTCTCCAGCTTTTTTATTTCTTTTTGCCCTTGTCACCGGAAACATTGTGTATTCCCGGTCTCCTTTCATTAGGATGCTCCATGAGGGAATACTGTATTGGTAGATCTCCAATGCCCAGTGAGCCCAAAGTCAGTGCTGAGTAAATATTTGTTGACTAACTCCCTTCCTTTATTAGAACTTGCTTTTAGTTAAAATCCAATAAAGTTATCTCAAGGTGGTTGAGAATGCTTAATATAAGACATCTTCTGGGGGTTACTTTCATTATAATAGAAGACACCTTGCTGTGAGTGAGCCAAAGGAACAAAGCTCTAATTCATAGCAACTCATAGTTTGAAGAAAGTATTTTTGCACTAAAAGGGTTTCTTTTGATGATCTCTGACCCAGGTTCAAGGCCAGCCCTCCTAACACTATCAGAGACAGAGAGTGAGAGAAGAAAAGTTAACGAGAAATAGACTTTGCCTGAGGGACATCAGCACTGCTGTTGAAATTGTGGAGAAATAAACCAAAGGATTTTATTTTAACTAAAGTATATTCAATAGCAAGAGTAAAACCTTTCAGTGCTTTTAAACAACATCCTTTTCTGTCCTACATCTTTCTTTCTGCCAGGTATCTGACTTTTATTTGATCTGAATAAATGCTTTCCACACACGCAAGGGAAAGGAGGCCCTGCCTTGTTAGCTGAGCAATCAGAGGCTGCTCCTTTAGAGGCACAGCCCCTCATCTAATCAAGGACAAAGCGGAGAAATCCCTTTCCTACGGGCTTGTGTCTTTTCTCATAGAAACCCATCATCAGGACAAATTGTAATTAGGAGCAAATCACGGCATGATCAGACTTTTAGTATCTTCTGAAAGACTTAAGTGCTAGATTAAAGTCTATTTAGATGAGAATCCATATGGTGGTTATTGTGTAAGTTTATTTTTGTAAAAATTGGTCAACATTTTTATATTGGTTACTTCTAATTTGTTCTCAATTGCTGCATATATTTTGGCATTTTTGCACTCATTTACTTTTGTTTATACCCGGTCTTGTTCCAGAAAGCATTGAAGGTAGCTGACCTAAATACACACAGGCAATAAGAAAAAAAGATCTCATCAAAAATTGGTGGAAGAGGAAATAAATATAAAGGAAAAGTGAGCGTAGAAAAGGTGAGATAAGAATAATAAGGGCTAAATCTGGACCATTCGCTAGGTGGTCGGCACTGTTCTGAGCACTTTGCATATATGAATTCGTTTAATCCTGACCACCCACAAGATGGGTGCTATCATTCCCTCCATTTTACCGAGGAGGTAACTGAGGCGTGGAGAAATGATTGAGATGGTACAAATAATAAGTGGTAAAGCTCTGGGACTCAAACCCAGGCCCTCTGGCTCTAGGGTGCTTTACTGATTCAACCATGAAGCCGGAAATAAGGTTAATTTTACACAAAGTAGAAATTGTAAGGTCCTGCAGTCCTGGTAGAAACCAACCACAAATTTACCTCCAAGATTTTTGGCAGACAAAATCGAGGAGGAAAAACGATCGGTTACACGATTCACAGTGTTGAGGAGATAAAAACAAGCTAGTTGCTCAAGAGTAGCATAATTATTTCTGGTGGGGAAGAAAATTCTCTTGTAAATTCTCACAAAGAAGTCACTATGTCATGAAGTGGACACTATTCTCCAGTAAGGCTGTCAGATTTTCGCAGGGCTGTTTCTTACCACATCCTTCACTGCGTTGTAATATATAACCAACACAAAAGCCAAACTCAGTAAAAGGCCATTCTGCAGGGGTGGCCATTTCAGAAGATGTGGTCAGGTTTGTGGGTCTCTGCTGGTCTGGCTTAATTTAGGAAAACGTTTTAGTCTATTTAGAGAGAATAACGGACCGTAGATCCTGCAGGCCACTGTCCATAATTATTATTCCTCTCAATTGAGCTTTTGTAGACCTTTGAGTGGTAGGGAGTTTGAGGTAATTTCCTGACCAGGAGCTGAAGGGCAGCTCTTCCCCTCTGCTGGTTAAGTATGGACCTTTAGCGTTAGCAGCCCATGGAGCTGGGCGAAGGGCGGATTTTCCTGTAGGAGCTGCGGAGATGCAAGGAGACTGTTTGAATAGAGGGCCACCCAATCTGTAGAGGACCATGTTCAGGCTTTGACCACCCCCAAAACATATGGAGCCAAAATGACTTTGTGGAGATCAAGAAGTTACCCAGAGAGAATTTCAACTTGGAATTCTTAAAGCAGGTGCAACCAAATACGTACCTGGGTATTAAAAAAAAGCTCAATAATGGACTCCTAAAGTTAAAATTAAAAAATAAGTAGTAAATATATAAACATCTTTTAAAAAATAAAGTAGTATAAAGACGGTTAATCAAAATAGCAATAATCGTTTGCACCAACCCTCTCCTTTCCTGTTTGACTCACCAAAGGCAATCGCTTAAAGATTTTTTTGTTTTTACATTTTACCCAGATTCACCAATTTTTAATATTTTGTCACATTTACTTTCTATTTCTCTCACTGTATATACATATGTAGAAATATATAGGTATAGACAGACGTGATTAATTTTTTGAACCATTCGAGAGTAGTTTGCATACATGACAATGCTTTCTCCTTGAATACTTCAGTATGTATTTCCTAGCTACAAGTTGAATATTGTTTTACACAACCACAGTACAACTATCAAATTTAGGAAACTTGGTGTTGGCTCAATATTTTATTGAATCTATAGTTCATAGTCTGGTTTCATCATTGGTCCTAATGACCTTTAGAGCATTTGTTCTCTTTTAGTGCAAGATCCAGTTTAGGATTAAGTATTGTTATTTATTTGTCAGTCCTCTTAATGTCCTTTCTTCCAGAACAATTCCTCAGCCTTTCTCTGTCTCTCACAGAGTTAACACTTATTTTTACATTTTTTTTATTTTTAAAAACTTTATTGAGATGAAATTTAATTTAAACAATAAACTGTATATAAATTGTACAATTTGATAAGTTTTAAAATATGTATACAAGTTTCCACATGTTCCTTTGTAATTTCTCCCCCCAGCCACCCACCATCTCCCCAGTTCCCCATACGACCACTGATCTGCTTTCTATCATTAGATTAGTTTATATATTTAGAGTTTTATATAGGCAGAATGATAAAGGGCGTGCTATTTTATTTTCTTTCAGCATAATTATTTTGAGATTCATCTATGTTGATGCATGTATCAATATTTCATTCTTTTTTATTGTTGAGAAGCATTCCTCTGTATGCATATACTATAGGTTATTTACCCATTCACCTGATGATGGACATTTGGGTTGTTTCCAGCTTTTGGCAATTACATATGAAGCTATGAACATTCATGAACAAGTCTACTTACCTCCTAGGTAAAGACCTATGTGGATTATCTGGTTGGTGTGTGTTTGACTTCTTAAGGAACTGCCAAGCTTTTCCAAGTGATTGTACTATTACATGTTCCGATAGCATTGTAAGAGAGTTCCAGATCCTCCAATTCCTAGCCAGCACTTAGAATGGTCAGTCTTTTTAATGTTAGTGATTCTAGTAAGTGTGCAGAAGTATCTCATTGCGGTTTTAAGCATTTCCCTAATGACTAATGACGTTGAGCATATATTGTGTGTTTATCTGTCATATGTATATCTTCTCTGGTGAAGTGTCTTTTCAAAAATGCTCCTTGATATTGAGAATTTTGAATGTTTCTCAACTTGAGTTTGTCTCCTGTTTCCTTTTTATTCGATCTGGCTTACGCATACCCAGCTGGAACACTCTGAAAGTAGTACTTCCTCCTCAGAGCATCACATCTGGAGGCACGCTTTCTCTCTGCTATACGTTGGTCAGATGGTCACCTGGTCAATGTGTGGACCAGTCTTTCCACCTTAGAGTTACTCTTTTCATCCTTGCAACTAATAAACAATCTGTGCAGAGAGAATTTGAGACCGTGAAATGCTCCTGCTCCTCATCAAATTGCCCCCTGGATTTAGTATCCCTTGATGATTACTTCTGAACAATCTTTGCTAGCATTGTTGCAAAGTGTTGACTTTATAATTTAAGCACTCCTTCTACGTGTATCAGTTCACATTCCACTACAAGAGAAAGCCTGCTTGACCTCTCTCTCTCCCCCACCCTCCCTCCCTCTTTATGCCCTCCCTCTCTTCTCTATCATCAGTATGGACAGAGGGTGGCCCTTCAAGCTACCTCATGTGTCCTTATGACATGCCCTCATCATTTTTTGAGCATGTCCTTACTTTCTGTCACAAAAAGATGTTCTAAGCTCACTTTGTACCTTTCCTGCTGCAGCCCTGAATTTAGCCATTTTTCTAAGTGGAGTATGAAATCTAGAAACTAGCATCTGGATATTATATATGTTTATTTCTACTAGAGTGTTATTGCTTCTAGCCCTTTAAAGCATATAGAGCTAGGAAACCTATCTATCTATCTGTGACCTGGAAAAGTTTAACAAGTAGCTGGGGGGGGAAGAGGCAGGGAGGGGTGAGAAGCCCTGATTTTTAGCTTTTTTCAATTTCCACGGTGTGAATACTCCCACTACGGATGATTTCAAGTAACCATTATAGGGTCACTAAATGTGTCTCTGGAAGGAAATGCAGTGCTCTCATGAGCCAATAGGAGTCAAGCCCAGCACACCACTCTAGCTAATTCAGCTAATCTATCTATCTTCTCACCTACCTACACTTCCAATTCCAATCCAATTCCACGGGGTGCTTCCTTGACTTCACTCATTCCAGATTTTGATCTATCTCCTTCTATAGTGAGAATCCTGCCTCTCAAATAATACTCATTTGCTCATTCCTACAACATGCAAAGAAAAGTTTAAGAATTGTTACACTCGTGTCACTACTGAAAGCAAATCAATTAAAAAGAGTTCAAGATCTAATCGTGTTTCCTCTAGACTGCGTGCCTATAGTTGACGCAGTTCTTATGAGTTCCTTGGGTCAGTCCTCCTTCCCCTTCAGCTTGGTTATGTTTCTCATTTTAGATGTAATTGGGTTCATTTATATGTGTTTGCATTCAGTTTTGGGGTTTTCCTCTCATCTTTGTTGACAATTTTTTTGAATACATAGAACATTAACATAATTCAAAAGTACAAAAAAGTGCATTTAGAGAAGTGTTTTTCTCTCCTCTATCCCTTCTACCCCATCCTACCACACCCCTTATAGGGCTCCACTTTCATTAATTTCTCACTTATCCTTCTTGTGGATCTTTTTGCAAAAATAAGCAAACACATGTGTATTCTTATTTCCTCTTCTTGCTTAGACAAAGGTACCCTCCTTTGATTTAGATTAGAAATCCCTCCATATCAGTTCATAAAGATCTCTCTCTTAAAAAAACTTTAAAAAAATTTTTTTCATAGCTTCCTAGTACTATTGACTGTAATACTATAATTTATAAGACCCATCTCTTATGCATGAGCATTTGGATTGTTTACCGTATTTTGCAATTATAAATAATGCTGCCATTACCAACTGTGTCTGTATGTATTTTCATATTGTTGAGGTGTATCTTCCGGGTAAATTTCTCAGAAGTAGCATTGCTGGGCAAAAGATAAATGCAGAAGTAGTTTTGTTATATTTTATGACAACCATTTTTTATTAACTTCTCTTTTTTAGTTCTTCTTCAGGTATGTAAGTAACATGCTTATAGTGTTTTTAAAAATATACGTAGACATTGGCATTTGACTTCCTCTTATGATAGGTAAGGATTTAGCACTATTACACATTTCTCTTCCTCTTTCTTCCCAATATAGTTTTATTACTACTCTCCAGCGCTGGCACCTAGGAGTGGCTGGGGAAAGGAACTTAAGTTTGCATAATTTCCCTTAGCTCCCTCCCAAAATAAACACAAGAGTATTCTTGCAATGACAGTGCAGATTTGAGACAAGTTCCCTAGCTCAGCTTCAGTAGTCGGCCCTCCCGGGTTCTAAAGCTGCTGCTCCGGCTCAGCTTCTCCGCTGGTCAACTCGACACCTTCAAACACCTTAGTTCATTTTCTTGTCCATCTGCTACAGCTATGTCACAAACTGGAAACCCCAGGCTGGATCTGGCATTGTTTGGCCCTCATAATATTTTAAAACGTTTTAAAGTAGTCGTCAACATTTGACAGAGTTTTCATAAAAATCCAGATTCTGGCTTTTCTTGGGAAATTGGAATCTCTGGGTATCTGTTTCTTCATGACGACAGTCTTTTGGAGCTGGGAAACTGCTGCCTCCTTAGATGGGGCATGTGCTAACTGGCCTCCTTTACACTACCTGCTGGGCTATGTGAGTTTGCAACCGTCTCTCTCTTCTCTCTGGAACATAAGGACATTAGTGCTCCTGCCTTCCCATTATCTAGGTCAGTGTATATTTATTTTTATGTTGTTGAGCTGAAAATTAATGACAGTATTTGCATTTATTTTACGTCTCTGTTTTATGAAAAAAACATAGCTCATTGAGAAGCCAAGCAGTGGACTAGAATTACGTTTCTTACTCTGTAGGTTTAATGCTATGACTTCTCTAAGGAGAGAGCCTGACTGTATTCTTCACTTCTTCACTCCACCAGTGGCTTCCAGTATACTCAAGTGTTTCCCAAGCCCACAGACATGGCTGTGCTCTACTGCCCACTCCATCCTCCTCAGAGATGTCTTTCCCAGGGCCTCTCTTTCTAGCTCCAATCTGACCTGGGTCATCCTCCTGCTCAGCTGTTATCCTGGGATTTTGCTTCGCTGCTGTCTTGGGTTGGAGACGTTGTTTCCTGGATCTCATGCACTTTTGTTTATGCCTTCATTGTGTGGGGACATACCATCAACCAACCACCGAAGAAAAATTATCTTTATCGTCTGCCTGCTGTTTGCGTCTGGGTAAACGTGCATAGAATTCTAGGTTAAGAAAATTTCCCCTCAGAACTTTGAAGGCTTTCCTCCACAGTCTTCCAACGTATCCAGAGTTCCAATTACAATCTGATGTTTGTTCTTCTGCAGGTAAATTGTCAGGGGGTGGGGAGGTGTATTTCTTCTCTGGAAGGTCTTAGGATCTCCTCTTTGGTTCTGGAATTTGACAATTGCCCTTTGAGTGAAAAAGTCCTTACAAGGACCTGCAAGGCCCTCTATCTTCTCGCTCCCCATTCTCAGTTTCTCCTCAACTCCTACTGCTCTCCCATGAGCTCACTCCACTGCAGCCACAGCAGCCCCCTACTGTTCTTTAAACATGCCAGGCATGTGCTGGAGTCTCTGCTCCAGCTGCTGATATGCTCTACTGGCCGTACATTTTTCACCTCCTTCAGTGTCATCTTCTCTCACTCTCCTGCCCACCCTGTTTAATACTGCAACTCTCCTGCTGCTGCCCCACACTCCCAATCCTTGTTACCTTGTTCTACCTTTTTCTTTATTCCATAACTTGTGTCCTTCTAACATACTATACCATTTACTTATGTCTAGTGTTTATTGTCTATCTCTCCCTGCTAGATTCAAATCTTCATGAGATCAAGCAATTTAATTTACTATCTTAAATGCCTAGAACAAAGCCTAGTACCTTATAAGTACTCTGTACATTTTTGTTGGATGATATAGATTCATGTTGAACTCGTACAGCTAGCTCATAAATGATTTCTATTGAGATAGGTCAAAAGACAGATGACAAAGATAATCACAGTGTTCCATTAGTGGAAGAGTTGAACCTAACATCTTTGGGATTACAGGCTTGCAATTTATCAAGGAAAGAAGCTGGTATGCATTTTAGATGGACTGCTATAAGCCAATAGGTCTGTATTTGTGGGGTGCAAAGAGTTGTTCTTTCAAAAACTGAGAAGTTAAACAATAAATCCATTGGATGGGACTGTTTTGGACACTAACTTGAGGGACAAACAGGAAGTTGAAGAAACCAATCAGTTCTACCAGGCTTGGTGACAGCTCTAATGAAAAGCTTTGGGGGGAAAAAAGAGATTGAATATGTCTTTTACATCATTTTTTGGCTTCAAAAATATCCTGTCTCATATCCCCAAAAACCCCATCATGCAGATAACCAACTACACTAGTGTAATCTGTTAATTCAATAAAACACAAACTTCAGCTGATGCATTTAAAATTCTAATGAAAACTGCGAAGGATTACAGCATAGAGTTCAAAGAACAATTGTTCATTGATGGTTTATATACATTGTGAGGATTGTGTATAAATGGACTTGTACACATATTTTTTCTTTCATCCATTTATTCTCCAAATATCATTGAATGCTGAGCCCATGGGATCAAAAGTGAACAAGATACAGTTTTGGTCTTCAAGGTTCATGCAGCCTAGAGCAGGGAAACAGGCAAGTAACAGGCCTAAACTTACAAGGTAGGAGTTGGAATCTAATTTTCTGATTCTCTAGAATATTGTTTAGAGTTTAATTTAAAATTCATATCTTCAAGGCTTTGTACAATGCGATGGATAATTAACAAATACTTCAAACATCCATTGTTGAAGTGAGATGCACTTTTGACTTTTAAACATCTATTTTATACCCATGTTGCAGTTAACTACGACGTGATACTAAAAATCTTATTGCATGTTATAATGACTAAGTTCCTGTTTTTGAAGGATCCATATTACCCTTGACTGTCTCAAAACTTTGTGTACAATTTGTATGCCTGGATGCTAGATTTCTTAAACAGAAAAGAGATGAGAGGTAGAATAAAGTAGTCATTTTTGGAGCCAGGTTTCACTTGTCAAGGAAAATTTCATGGAGGAAGCCAGTTTGAAGAGCAGCTTGAAGACGACACATGGAACTGACGCAGAGCTGGCCAATAGTCTGCTAACAGTTATATGAGCATCGCGGACAAATCTATTCTCCCCAGCCTAGTGTCAGGACACATGCTGACTTTTAGCTGCGCTGAACTTTTCAAGTTCGAGACATTTACGTGTTTTTAAAATTTTACTTCACGGCAACTCATTTGATATTAATTTGGCCAAAATCATATTAAAAAATACTGTGTATAAATGGCCACCGGAATGCATTTCTCCCTTCAATTCTAACTCTTGGGGCTGGGTGAGGAGGTTTTATATTAAGGCTTATTCACACCAAGGCATGCTGGCTTTTGTTGCCAACTAGTTGTGATTCAGGAGGACTGAAAACTAGGCTCTAGTTTCTTTAATTGGAGAATTACTGCTTGGGTTCGGTTTTCATGGCTTGATCCCATAATGGATGAATTGGCCTACTGCTGAGGGAACACATTTCACACAGCGTAGATCTGGGTGAGGATATTTATCCACTGGCTTTATATAGAGTATATTTTATCCCAAATGAAGAATGTTAAAACAAATGCTTACTTGAAAATAAGTCATAGAGTTTAAATACCAGAATAGTGAACAAGGGGAGAAAGAGTAAAGATGGACAGGAAGGGAGAAGGGAATACGGTTACTTGGAAGAAGCAAGGGACAGAATAAAGCAAAGGCAAAAACCACGGCAGTTTAGCGGGCGATGCAACCGATATATTAAGCCACTAAGGTTATTCGATGTTTGGTGCTGGAAGGCATGATTATGACTGCTGTAACTTATTTTAAGAAAAGGGAGAACATGCTTCATTGGATAGTGGCTTTTACTTTTGACATTTTATATAGCAGATTTAAACACATCTAAGTACTTTTCAGTCTATAAGGCCAAAGTCTTCACTTTGCAGACTTCTCAAATTTCACACGCAGAAAGTCATGCAAACTAAATGAATAAGCTACCTAGTACTTAGCACCCTAAAGTACTTCAGCGACTCTAGAAGGTTATAAATATAAAACAAATTTCTTTTGCTCTCAAAGACCTAACAATCTACTTTGGAAGATAACATATAGAATAATTGGAGAATAATACAGGGCTGAATAAAAGCTTATGCTTTCTTGGGGCTGGCCCAGTGGAATGGTGGTTGAGTTCATGCACTCTGCTTCTGTGGCCTGGGGTTCGTGGACTTGGATCCTGGGCACAGCCTTACACACTGCTTGTCATGCCATACTTTGGTGGTATCCCATATACAGGGTAGAGGAAGATTGGCATGGATGTTGGCTCAGGGACCATCTTCCTCAAGCAAAAAGAACAAGATTGGCCGCAGATGTTGGCTCAGGGCCAATCTTCCTCATCAACACCCCGCCCCCCCAAAAGCTTATGGTTTCTTATAAACAAATACTAAGTTATGTGGTAGAGAATGAGATAGTTTTAGAAACTCAGAAATCAATGTGGAGTAAAGAAGCCAGCAAAGGCTTCAAAAAGGAAGATGGAATTTGGGCTTAAAGGATTACGTGAAGAATTAAAAAGCCATCCCGGTAGGAAAATACTATGAAGCAAGGTATGAAAATATAAATTAGTGACCTTCCCACAAAATATTTTGGTGTGAAAAATAATAATTAAAAAACTCTACGGGCCGGCCCCGTGGCCGAGTGGTTGAGTTCGTGAGCTCTGCTTTGGTGGTCCAGGGTCCCCCCGTTCGGATCCTGGGTGTGGACATGGCACTGCTCATCAGGCCATACTGAGGCAGCGTCCCACGTGCCACAACCAGAGGCACTCACAACTAGAATCTACAACTATGTACTGGGGGGCTTTGGGGAGAAGAAAAATAAAAAAAAGAAGATGGGCAACAGATGTTAGCTGGGGTACCAAGCTTTAAAAAAAAAAAACTCTAAAAGTCCAAATCAAAACAAGTTATCACCTCACATTCATTAGGGTGGCTATATCAAACAGAAAATAGCAAGGGTTGGTGAGGATTTAGAGAAATTGGAGCCTTCGTGAAGTGTTGGTGAAAATGTAATATGGTGCCGCCACTGCAGAAAACATTATGGGATTCCTAAAAAAATCAAAAATAGAATTACCATATGATCCAGCAATTTCACATTTCGGTATATATCTAAAAGGACTGAAAGCAAGGTATCAGAGATATCTGTACACCCATGTTCATAGCGGATTATTGACAATAGCCAATAGGTGGAAGCAACTTGTGTTCCTTGATGGATGAATGGTTTAAAAAAAAATGTGGTATATACATACAATTGAATATTATTCAGTCTTAGGAAGGTGTATGACATATGCTATAATATGGATGAAACTTGAGGGCATTATGCTACGTAAAATAAGCCAGTCACGAAAAGAAAAATACTGTATGATTTCACTTATATGCGGTATCTAGAGTGGTCAAATTCATAGAAATGGAAAGTTAGGCTGGTGGTTCCCAGGGGCTGGGGGCAGGGGAAGATGGGGAGTTGTTTAATGGGTTGTTTAATGATGGGATCTACTCAGTTACACAGGGCAAGGGTAAGGAAGACAGTGTGCTCCAAGGAATATGGAAGCACCTCTGAAGCCAAGAGAAAGTCTGTGCTCTGCCTTAGAACACGGAAGGAAGGAGTTGTGGGGGCGAGGGGTGTATATTCCAGACTAGAATCCACGTGAGTCCAATTCACACATTAATTATACAACTATTTACTGTCGTATCTATATTGTCTTAGGTATACCATCAATGTTTCTTAAATGAGTAATATTACACAAAAGTCTTCAGAATCATCTGCAATAGATGCTACACAATGCACAAAACTCTCTTAAGGAGCTATTTATAGGAAAAAAGTCTAGTATCCTATAAACAAGTTTTTATACAGAAGCAGTACTGTGAGAATAACGCTGAGCTGTTGAGCTGCAGAGAGAGAGACGATTGACCCAGGGTAGGAAAGAGAGATTGAATTCAGGAAAGAGTACCCATGAGAGGAGCAACCACGGATGGCTGGCTATTCGAAGCTGTGGTATCCGTCAAGGGCAAGGGCTAGGTGCTGCCAGCCAAGGAAATGGCCCTTGGGAATAGCAGAGAAGGTTACTTTAGGAAAAGGATGTACCCTGCCCCTTCAGGCAGACTCAGTTCCATCATCACAGTTGCAGAAGATGTGCGACCTCTGTGTATTATCAGTCCCTAGTTTTACTAGTCTGGTTTGATTAGACAATTTCTAGGCAATTCTTTTGGTTTGAGGATTTACTCTTACGACCTGAGTGAGGAAACAGGATCAGAATTTTCCAGTGTTCTGATAGTTTGAGCCAATCATAAGGCTCTAAATAGTGAACTGGCTCTCAGGTTCCAAGCTGGGAGGGACTAATGAAAGGAAAATGAATTGCACATATTCTCTTCCAGAGCAGTCCTATTTAGTGCCAACCAATTCCATTTCTATCCTGTAATTTTCCTACCTCTCCTAATTCAGTAAACTGATTTATCTGGCAAACAGATGATTATAAATTTGTCATTTGGGGTTCTGCACAAAATTTCAATAATATCTTAGTTATAAAGACAACATTTTGCTTTTCTAAAATTAAACTTAGTTATTAAAAGCTTTATTATGGAAATTTTCAAAGAGGAAAAATAGAACAGTATAATCAACCACTATTTATTCATTATTCAGCTTCAATACATACTAAGATATAGCCAATCTTGTTTCATTTAACAACAACCTCCAGCCCCTGGATTATTATTACTTTTCTTTTATTTTGTTTCCCCCCTACATCCTAGTCACTGGATTACTTTAAAGCAAATCCCAGACCTTATCATTTTATAAATACCATTAGCACACCTGAAAACAATTCCCCCCCAAACAATACTTGGTTAATATCAAATATCCAGTCAGTGTTCTAAATATCCCCACTGTTTCATAAAATTTTTTGCAGTCTGTTTGTTCAAATCAAAATCCAACTACAGTCTACGCATTGCCTGTGGCTGACAAGACTCAAAAGCCTCTCTTTAATTCCTCTCAATTTACAGGTTACCCTTCCCTATTTTTTTTTTTTTTTGCCATTTCTTTTTAAAGAAACCATGTCTTTTGTCCTGTAAAATTTCTGACATACTCGATTTTTGTTACCCGCATAAATGTTTGGTTTTCTTTTTTAAACATGGTTTCATTTTATCTACATGACTACCTGATGAAGTAGGTAGAAGAGATATTTTTACCATTTAGCAAATGAGTTGATCAGGGCACAGAGATGAAGAAAGCAGTTTGTCCAAACGTAGAGTGAGTAATTAGTTGAACCAGGACCATAATCCAGGAAACCCATTTCTTAGACCAGAGAGCTCTTTTTACCCAAACAGTGGGCCTCTCATTTCATAAATTAAAGCCGTACTAAAAACACCAAAAATCCTACAGAGACTTTTGAATTAAAAAAATAAGGTATTATTAGTACAATTTAATGTTTTGTGATTTCTGAAAAGTAATCCACGCACAGTGAGTTATCTAGGCACCGTTTTTCACAAACGGGAATCAGTCGAGCCTCAATATACGTACATATGTTGACGTGTCTACAGTAGTATATGTGCCTGTATGGCTTCTTGAATCTATTCTTTCATATCCCTCACACATTTGAGTATTTCTTTGTCTCATTTCCTATACTAGATTATAAACTTTTGGATGTAAAATACAGTGTTAGTTTCTTTACAATGTCTCATAGTCAAATGTATGTGACTGACAGTATCTTTTTAGTGAAAATCAAAGGCAAACTAGTCTGTGTGAATACTCCACTCACTCCTGAGGTAGAAACAGCATTTTCTAAGACTAATGAAATACCTTCTGTGACTCTGCTTATTTTTATTGCCATCTACTGGTGCCTGATGTTATTTCTGACTAAAATCCTTCAGAGAAGTCTATCATAAGGACTTACATACAGAAGAAAGAAATTATAGTCATAAAAATTCTTTGAGGAATTTCCTTTCAAAGGAATAAGTGCTTTCTTGATAGGTAAAGCTTAAGTACTTAAGTGTACGATAAAAATTACTAATTTCTAAAAAAGTTTTCATAATACATACTACAATACTCCCTAAGCATTATAAGTTTGCTGATTAAACTGTTGACCACCAACTACAACTTCTGAGGCACAAAATAATTATAACTTCTAGCCAACAATTCCTATCGAAATTGAATTACCGGCAAATTAATTTTAAACAAATTTAACAATATAGTACAATATTTCTGGTTGTTAATTAGGCTATGCATTATGCACATACGTGCTAGGTTCTGAAAACAGAGCAGGACTTAGGAAAGCCCCAGCTTCTCTCCTCAGAGAAGATCATTGTAAATATTAGGAGGAGGAGGTGAAATAAATTTCTTGTCATTTAGGTTTTTTCTAAGTTAGTACAAAACACATCAACAAAATGAATTCTAAAGTGTACTTTATCTCTGTAGTAAAATATGTACTTTTTTGCATTTTGAATTTATTATTATAGTTAGTGCAGATGAAATTAACTTTCCGAAGCCTTAATATGGTGATTTTAGATTTAGGCCCTTTGATATATCAAGTTATTGAGTCTTGTTTTCTTTCCTATTATTTGAGACAGAATGAATTGCTGAGATAGTTTTAAAATCGCAATATAGTTGATCAGTAATATCCTCTGTTTTTATAGTAAGCCATCTGAGATGTTGCTGTTCCAAGCCTGAAAAATTTATTATATAAATATACATATCACTTTTATCAATCATTAAAGAAAAATTTTCACTCCTTTAACAAAATGGAAAGTAAAAGGTATTTAAACACAAAACTAAGGAAAGCAAGGTTAGAGACTAATTAGGATAAGTCTAAATTTATTCAAAAACAGAGGAAAGATAGTACAGACTTTACCTTACCGTCGTAATTTTCATGGTAACTAGAGAAAGAGAAGATAGATGTTTTGTAAATTAACTATCCTAAATACATTAAAACCACTAAATCGTTTTATTTTCTTGTATTACTGACTTTCATTTGGCAGTGGCCCCTGATAGATACACACACATATATGTGTGTATTGTATATATAATAGATGTTTAATGTCAGAGCCAAATGCTTTACCTAATGACCCGCAGCAGATACTTCAGGGCATAGCTGGAGCTCTGCTGCTTAAGTGGCTTCACAACCATGTTTTATTAGCCAGGGTTTTACCATTTGGTAACATAAATAGTGACTAAGAATCTGAGTTTTCTAACTTTCTGATTTCATATTTTCCAAAAACCAATACTTATTCATTCTTTTTAAAATTGAGACATAACGACATATAACATTATATTAGTTTTGGGTGTACAAAACAATTATTTGATACATGTATATTGTGAAATGATTACCACAATAATCCATCACCACACAGTTACACATTTTTTTTTTACTGTGATGAGAACTTTTAAGATCTGCTTTCTTAGCAACTTTCAAGTATACAATACACTATTGTTTAACTATAGTCACCATGCTGAACATTACATCTCCAGGACATATTTATTTTATAATTGGAAGTTTGTACCTTTTGACCCCCTTCACCCATTTAGTCCACCCCCCAATCCCCAGCTCTGGCAACTACTAATCTGTTCTCCGTATCTATGAGTTCTCTTTTTTTAAATTGAATAAATTTGATGTATAACATTGTGTAAATTTAAGGTGTTCAATGTGTTACTTTGATACGTGTCTATATTGTAATGTGATTGCCATTGTAATGATACTTATCACATTACATTATTATAGTACAATATTGTTGTCTATATTCACTGTACTGTGCATTAGATCTCTATGGCTTATTCACTACTTGTTGCAGGTCTGTACTCTTAAATAGTATCAATCTTATCCTCACGGCCCCCATCCCCAGTTAACCATCATTTTACTGTTTCTCACAGGTTTGCCTTTTTTAGATTCCACATATAAGTGATACCATACATGTCTTTCTCTGTGACTTATCTCACTTAACATAATGTGCTCAAGTTCCATTCATGCTGTCATTGTGCATATATACCACATCTTTTTTATCCATTCATCCATTGATGGGCATTTAGGTTGTTGTCCGTATCTTGGTTATTGTGAATAATTCTGTAATAAACATGGGAGTGCATATATCTTTTCAAAATCCTGTTTTCATTCCATACTTTGGGTATATACTTAGAAGTAGAATTTCTAGAGTGTACAGTAGGTCTATTTTTAATTTTTGAGGAACTTTCATACTGTTTTCCATAGCAGTTGGACCAACTTACATTCCTACCAACAGTGTATAAGGCTTCCCTTGTCACCACATACTCACTGGCATCTCCTGTCTCTTCTTGATGATAGCCATTCTAACAGGTATGAGGTGATATTGCATAGTGGTTTTGATTTGTATTTCCCTGAGGATTAGTGATTTCAAGTACCTTTTCATGTACTTATTAGCCAATTGTATGTATTCTTTGGAAAAATGTCTATTCAGACCCTCTGCCACTTATTAATTGGATTCTTTGTGTTTTTTGCTATTGAATCGCGTGAGATCTTTTTATATTTTGGATATTAACTCCTTATGAGATAAATGATTTGCAAATATTTTCTCCCACTCCATAGGCTTTTTATTTTGTTGATGGTTTCCTTTGCTGTGCAGAAGTTTTTAGTTTGAAGTCTCACTTGTTTATTTTTGCTTTTATTGTCTTTGCTTTTGGTGTCAAATCCAAAAAATCATTGTCAACATGGATGTGAAGGAACTTATACCACCTATGAATTTTTCTCAGAGTTTTCAGGTCTTACATTCAAGTCTTTAATCCATTTTGAGTTGATTTTTGTGTAGATTTAAGACAGTGGTCCAGTTTCATTCTTCTGCACGTCGCTGTCCAGTTTTCCCAACAACATTTACTGAAGGGACTATCCTCTCTCCATTGTATGTTCTTGGCTCCTTTGTTGTAAATTAATTGGCCATATATGTGTGGGTTGATTTCTGGGCTTTCTATTCTGTTCCATTGATCTATGTGTCTGTTTTTATGACATCATCATACCTTTTTGATTACCATAACTGTGTAATAAAGCTTGAAATCAGGAAACAAGATGCTCCCAGCTTTATTCTTCTGTCTCAAGATTGCTCTGGTTATTTGGGGTCTTTTGTGGTTCCATACAAATTTTAGGATGGTTCTATTTCTGTGAAAAATTCTATTAGAATTTTGATAGGGAGTGTGTTGAACCTATAGATTGCTATGCGTAGTATGGACATTTTAATAATGTTAATTCTTCTATTCCGTTAAGTATGAAATATCTTTCTATTTACTTGTGTCTTTTCAACTTGTTTTATCATGTCTTATAGTTTTCAGTGTATAGGTCTTTCACCTCCTTGGTTAAATTTATTCCTAGGTATTCTTTTTGATGTAATTGTAAGTGGGATTATTTCCTTAATCTCTCTTTCTGATAATTTGTTATTTCTGTATAGAAATGCAACTGATTTTTGCATATTGATATTGTATCTTGCAAATTGACTTAATTTATTAGTTCTAACGGTTTTTTGATGCAGTCTTCAGGGTTTTCTATATATAATATCATGCAAATGGCCAGTTTTACTTCTTGCTTTCCAATTTGGAAGCCATTTCTTTCTTTTTCTAGCCTAATTGTTCTGGCTAGGGCTTCCAGTACTATGTTAAATAAAAGTGGTGAGAGTGGGCATCGTTGTCTTTTTTCCTGATCTTAGAGGAAAAGTTTTCAGCTTTTTGCCATTGAATATGATGTTAGCTTTGGGCTCGTCATATATAGCCTTTTTAATGTTGATGTATATTCCCTCTATACTGACTTTGTTGAGTTTTTATCATGAACGGATGTTGAATTTTGTCGAATGCTTTTTTTGTATCTATTAAGATGATCATATGATTTTTATTCTTCATTTTGTTAATATGGTGTATCATATTGATTGATTTTGCAGATGTTGAACCATCCTTGCATCCCTGGAATAAACACCACTTGATTGTGGTATATGATCCTTTTAATATATTGTTGAAATCAGTTTGATAATATTTTATTGAGGATTTTTGCATCTATGTTCATCAGGCATAAGGGCCTGCAATTTTCTTTCTTTTTTTTGTAATGTCCTACAGGGTAATGCTGGCCTGCTAAAATGGGTTTGCAAATATTCCCTCCATCTATGTTTTGAAAAAGTTTGAGATGGACTGGTATTAATTCTTCTTTAATCATTTGGTAGAATTCATTAGTGAAGCCATCTGGTCCTGCACTTTTGTTTGTTGAGAGGTTTTTGATTACTGACTCAATCTCCTTATTGTGTAATGGGTCTGTTCAAATATTCTCTCTTTATTATTCAGTCTTTGTAGGTTGTATGTTTCTAGGAATTTAGTTATTCTTGATTGTCCAATTTGTTAGTGTATAATGTTTATACTAGTCTCTTGTGATCCTTTATTTTTTTTTTGGTATCAATTGTAATGTCTCCTTTTATTTCTGATTTTATTTGAATCCTCTTTATTTCTCAGTGAGTCTAGCTAATAGTTTGTCAATTGTGTTTATTTTTTCAAAAAACCAGCTCTTAGCTTCAATGATCTTTTCTATTTTTAGTCTCTATTTCACTTATTTCTGCTCTGCTCTTTATTTCCTTCCTTTTACTAACTTTGGGATTCAACGGTTCCTTTTTCTAGTTCCTTGAGGTATAAAGTTCAGTTGTTTATTTGAGATCTTTCCTTTTTCTTATTATAGGCTTTTTATCACCTCTTAAACTTCTTAGAACTGATTTTGCTGCAGCCCCTAAGTTTTGGTACGTTGTATTTCCATTTTCATTTGTCTCAAGGTATTTTTTTTTTAAAGATTTTTCCCTTTTTCTCCCAAAGCCCCCTGGTACATAGTTGTGTACGTTTTAGTTGTGGGTCCTTCCAATTGTGGCATGTGGGATGCCACCTCAGCATGGCTTGATGAGTGGTGCCATGTCTGTACCCAGGATTTGAACTGGTGAAGCCCTGGGCCACCAAAGCAGAGCACGAAAACTTAACCACTCGGCTACGGGGCTGGCCCCTCAAGGTACTTTTTGATTTCTCTTTTGACCTATTGATTGTTCAGTAGTGTGTGTTTAATCTCAACATATATGTGAATTTTCCAGTTTTCTTCTTGTAATTGATTTCTAGTTTCATACAACTACAGTCACAAAAGATGCTCAATATTTCAAACTTCTCAAATTTATTAAGACTTGTTTTGTAGTCTAACATATGATCTACCCTGGAGAATGTTTCATTGTTTCATGGGCACTTGAGAAGAATGTGTACTCTGTTGCTTTTGGATGGAATGTTCTGTAAATGTCTGTTAAATCCATCTGGTCTAATGTAGTTTAAGTCCAATGTTTTCATAATAATTTGGATGACCTATTCATTGATGAAAGTGGGATTGAAGTACCCTATTATTGTATTGCTGTCTATTTCTACCTTTAAGTCTGTTAATCTTTGCTACATATATTTAGGTGCTCCTATGTTGGCTGCATATTTACAAATGTTATATCCTCTTGTTGATCGGCCCCTTTATCATTATATGACCTTCTCGGTCACTTATTACAGTCTTTGTTTTAAAATTTATTTCGTCTGATATAAATATAGCTATCCCAACTTTCTTTTGGTTTCCACTTGTGTGGAATATCTTTTCCCCTCCTTTCACTCTGAGCCTATGCGTGTCCTTAAAACTGAAGTGAGTCTCTTGTAAGCAGCATATAGTCAGGTCTTGTTTTTTATCTATCCAGCTATACTATGTCTTTTGATTGGAGAATTCAATTCACTTACATTTAGATTAATCATTGATAGGTAAGACCTTATTAATACCATCTCAGGTTTCCTGGCAGTTTTGTAGTTCCCTTGTTCTTTTTTTTCTCTCTTGCTGCCTTCCTTTGTAAATTGATTTCCTGCAGTGATATGCTTTATCTTTTGTGAATCTACTGAAGGTTTTTGCTTTGTGGTTTAATGAAACCGTAGGACTAAAACTAGACTAATTATTATAGAAAAATTCTGTTAAATTGGCTTAAAAATACTACCTCATTAAAAACTTTCTTATACTAACTGTCTTCGTAAATGTGTCCCATAGGAAACAATGCAGTAATTCTTTTCTGGTAACTGTACTAAAAAGAAAATTCCTGCTTTGAATACTGTCAGAAAATGAAGAACAAAAGTAAAGAACATTTTTACAATATAAAAAGTTATTATACAATAATTATTTCATTTTATTTGTTCTTTATCTTAATCATATACCTTAAAAAAGATAAGAAAGATGTTAAATAAAACCTGGGAAATTGGAATAAGCATCATTAATGCCACAAACACAAATTCCAAATGGTTTCACATAGCCACATATTTAAATATATCTACTTTTCAAATCTAGCTGCCTGATACAATGCACTCTGTCTGCCAGAAATGGTGTCGTTACCCAAGGCCAGGTGCACACAAAATGGTGTTGCTGAAAGAAATGGCATGTTTTACCCAGCACTCTTTAGAGGTGCTCTAACTGCATTAATGTGGCTGTTAAAAGCTTTAATTCCTCCAGCTGTTTTTGAAATACCCAATGACACTGATAGGACGGCAGAAAACAGCCTCCTGACAAGTATTACTTATATGACACAAATTACTTAACATGACTCCCAGGTAACTCTGCCAGTTCCACAGGCACACACTTAGGCCAAGTTACAGGATACATAATATTTACTGCTTAAGATGTTTTCTCAATTAGTAAGTTTGGAATTATATTTATAGGTAATAGTGTAGGTACCTATAAACTTGTTTATGGGGTCAGTGTCAGAACTGTGAATTACAGACACTTGGGAGATGGGGACATGCCTTGGATTCCATTTGTACACTTAGCAGTGTCCAGCACAGTGGTCTTCACGTAACTGGTACTTTCAGTAAATATTCACTGAGACTTCTTTAAGCATTCCGTCTTGGGATTCTTGTAGAAACAGGCCAATTTCAAAAATTTTCTAGGCTTTGAAAATTTTGTAAATGAAAGGCACTTGATGTTACTGATTATAATTCAAAAAGGTGGTGTTAAATTAAGGTTAGAAGTGGTGATTGTTCTGTATGTGCCCACATGAGTAAAGCAGAATCTAAAATAAGGAGTTAAAGAAATATGAACAGGGTTAGACTTGAAAAAAATCTGTTTTTCTATAAATTGCAGCTATAATAATAATAATCTTTATGAGGAAATATTGGAGAAGGGAGTAAAGTGATATCAAAAAAACCCAAAACTCTTCCAATATAATAAAACATAATCCTAATAGGTTTTTAGGAAAACTGAAGTTTAAAAAAAATTTGTTGACCTCTTTTGATCAATTGGGATTTTTATCATTCCATATACTCTGAATGATAACTAAACAATTACGTTACAATGTTTTGTGTACATGCAAGGGAAAAATTTTTGGATTCTTTGAGTCTGAGCAACTCACTCCATCCTTGGATTTATATACTTGATTTTCTTACAAAAATAACTTCAGTTATTATGCAATATTTATCTGAAAATGGCAGCCTTCAACAGTAAATAATAACTGCCACAGTATCATTACATGGTATAGTGAAACAAACTTGCAAAGTTATTTTTCCTATTTGAAAATGAAGAGATTGGACAAGAGTGAAAAACCACAACTATAAAGAAAAAAAAGTAAATGTAAATAAAAGATACACATCAAAACAGAAAGTCCAGAAGGCAAAAACATAAATAGTAAAAGAGGCTTCAAAAGTCAACTACTATCACAGGGAAAACTCTTATGAAAGCAATTCGGAAAATAAACGAACACGTATCTCTAAAACGCAGAACGTTAAATACTTGATATATTTGGGATACTCTGCAATGCCCAATTAATTCCTGTAAATATTTTTTCCTCAGGTATTTCTGGATGTTCTAAAAATCTATAGGATTTGTTTATTTACTGTTAAAAATTCTTCTTAATTGTGAAAAATTAAATCTGTTCTTCAACCTTTAGAAAGGAAATAAAATGAAGAATCTCTTCACTATAATAAAGCATGAAAATAAACTTTTGTCACATTGCGTGTTCTTAAAATGAAATATGTTTCCAAAAATTTTTAGGACAACAGGTGACTAAAAACCAAGTTAATCTCTTTTCCGGCCCACCACAGAACTTTAAGCAATAAAATCCACTTTGTGTAACCTAGACATGCACATAGACAATAGCAGAGCAGGCTCATGTTTGAGGCGGCCAGACCAAACATTTCCAGGGGTCAGCAAGCTTCAGCCCACAGACTGCAGGTGGCTTGTTTGGCCTACTTGTGTATGAACTGAGTGTGGCCTTGAGCTAAGAATGGTTTTTACATTTTTTAAAGGGTTGAAAACAAAACAAAACAAAAACAAAGAATACATGACAAAACAAAGCCTAAAATATTTACGGGCTGGCCCTTTACAGAAAAAGTCTGCAGACCTTTCCTTTATACCAATGTTGTACAGGATTCAGACAGTGCAATTACAAGTCCAAGATAAATTCCTATCAAGAACGCAGCAACACTCTAAAAAGATGTCTTCTGATGTCATTTGTTACAATTTCTTTTCAATTTTTCTTCATCTTCAACATCTTTAAAGTTCATCCTACAATAATAATGTAAAAGTGATTGAAAGAGAAAGGAAGTATGAGTTTCTAATGTTGGAAACAAGGTAAAGTAATATAGACTAACCAAAACGTTACCTTTTCAAGAATAATTACTCAATATTCTTATTTAACGGATCACCACATGAAATATACATCGCCTAACTATACCAACAGAAAAGAAAAGGATAACTCATGGTTCTTATGTGCCCACAGCAGATATCACCAATTATGGTTTTACACAGTTTCAAAGTCGTATCTTGGTATGCTCTTTAACTTAATATCAGTTAACGATATTCTGGTTTAGGACTAATAATGTTTTCTATCTCAAGTGTTTAACGAGATGAAAGTCGCAATGTGCATCTGTAAAGCCAGACATTTTTTAGCTTTCTCCAGAGTCTGTGCCATTCTTTTGTCTTTCTTTCACCTTATATGGAAAGAATCCAAAAAACCTCATATGTGATTATATTAAATTCCATTCAGAAAGCACTCTAGTGTTCATGGACTCTTTGATCCGTTTCTAAGTATGCCCTAGAAGGACAATAATTTAAAAAAAAGGAAAAAATGAATGGCCCTTTCGAAGAATAGCAGGAAAGAGTTGCGCTGCTTCTTGATAGATTAAAAACTCAAGGAAGGGCCAAGATGAACATGGTTTCCAATATATCCTCACTATACTAAGAGCAAAAGAAAATTTGCTATTCAAAATGCGTTCTATCCAAAATGTGTTATGAGGCTCCAGTATATTTATTCCTAACAAGTCAATACTTTATTTACATTTGAACAAAATTTAAATAATTTATGCAGTCACTATTGTCTGTTAAATGGTTTTACTCGTCCAAATTTCTAAGCATTTCAGTATGTAGAGGGTATATTGAGACTGTTGTATTTTCCCAAGAAGAAATTTCCAACTACCTTACTATTTTTTGATGATTCATTTTACCTGTTTATTGATAGATATAATGTACAGTAAGAATAAATTTAAATAATGTTTGCCAAAGTCCGATCTAGACTTAGTTCTTACCTTATTCCTCTTTTCATGATTTTGGAGATTTTTCAATTTTTCATATATTAAGGTAGCAATCTCTTTTGCATCTCTGGTATCTATCTGCTCTCCCCAAGTATTTCTCTAAAATTAAAAACACTCTTATAATCTTTTAAGTATCTAATCAAAACATGACATTTCCATCTAAGAAACTTGATTAAATATTACTTAAAGTTCCAAGTGTTTGAAACTCAAATTTCTTCCAAGGAAATAATGCTGCAAAAGCACAGTTAACACATAACTTACCCTAAATAATAACAATACTATTATGGGAACAAGTGAAAAAATTGCATTGCATATTGGAAAAAATGCATTGCTAACTCCAAATGCCTCAAAACATCTAAATGGTATAAGGAAAAATGTCCCCAGAGGACCAAATCACTCTACTCCAACACAGTCATTGGGACAGACAAAAGCTTGACCAACTGCAACACTGGAAAGCAGTGCTTATCTCCTGCTTCTCCTCTGCCCACAGCAGGAAGGTGGCTGAAAAGCAGGGGAAGAGCAGGTCAATAGACCCACATCTGCTTACTCTGGATCTTGAGCCACCTGTGTCCTTCTTCCTGGTGGGCATCCCATACTGTATGCTAGCATTTTACTTCTGTGTATAACTGCCCACCTGCGTGGATTTCTGTTTACTCCACTCATTATTCTGCTTTGGCCCTTTCATCTGACCTGGACTTCTGCATGCCAACCCTGTCTTTCAGTTTGGACAGGGATATTCTGAGTCCTAATCTTGTCCTCTGGACTCCTCTGGACACATGGTAACATCATCTTTTCAAACAGTTCCCTCTATGGCCTGGTTAATTCTTTGCTCATAATATACTGATACTTCCCTAACATCATTCTCCCGGAAAAAGATTCCTATCTATGTCACCCATTTCCCAGCCATTCTGAGAACTGGGAAGCAGAGCTAGTGATCCCAAAGGAATGCAGAGTCAGGCTTGGTATAAGCTCCTTTATTCTCACTGAGTTCTCCTTACCCGACGCTGTTTTTAAGACAGAGAGAGCCTCTTGACAAATCAAAATCCTTCACTGAAAAATCTGGATGTCTGACAATTCTAGATTTCTGAAATTCATCATATAAGTTCTTTAACTCTTTTTCAAAATGTATTATAATTACCCACATATAACATGAGATCTTAATCTGACAGTCTTTCTCAAAAAGTATATATTAAAATACTTGAAATTATTTATTTCAAATGTCTTACCCAGAAACATGAATACAGGGCAAATGTTTATTTTATTACAATTCTATGGTCAAAAATGTCATTCTTCTACCCAGGAAGAAAGCAACGGTCATGAGTACTGTCTATTAGCAATTATACATGTTTTTGTATTAATGATCATAGAGGTTGTCACCTGAATTTTAAGACCAACTGGTAGATGTCCAGGTTTCTTGTTGAAAAAAAAGTGTATTGTCAGTGGCTCAAGAAAGGAATTATGACTGAACCAAGAAACCCTAAACTTTTATTTTGTAGTCTAAACCACTAATAAATATTCCTCAAGATAAATGCTCAGGTACTAAGGCTATTTCAAAAGTATTATAGTAGTATTCTCTTAATTTTTTCCAGGAAAGAAAACATATTATAAATGTTATATATGTTAATTCTATAAAAGTAGGAAATACAAAACTTCACAGATAATAAATAATTACCTTGAATTCTCTCACCCATAGAAAACCATGACAGTCATGAGTCACTTAAGCACAGGGATCTGTTAGGTGATTTCATCACTGTGTGAACATCAGAGTGCACTTACACAAACCTAGATAGTACGGCCTACTGCACACCTGGCTATATGATAGTAATCTTAAGGATCACCGTCATATACGTGGGCTGTCGTTGACCGAAATGTGGTGCATGACTGTAGTAGTATTTTGCTATGTCTCTTTAGTAGTTTTCCTATTCATGATTATACAAATTTTAAGGCAATGGAGATAATATCAACTGTGAGACAGAAAAACCTTTTAAAATCACTTGTACATGTAAAAAGAAACTTGTTTCAGTAATATGTAATAAAATAAAAAATGACAAGGGGAGAAGAAACTAGAAAAAAGCCTGTACGTACCTGTGCTCTTTCGTAGGGATAAAATTTAACAGTTGGATAGGCTCTGATCCCAGCCTTCTGGCAGATTTGAGCATAAGCCTGACAGTCTACTTTCCCCGCTTTCACTTTTCCTTTAATCATCTGAAAGGAGAAAAATATGATTTGTCGTTCTCTTTGGCATTAACTATTTTGGTAACTGCAAAGCAATATGATATTAAAAATTTCAAATCTTTATAAATTTAAGGATTTTTTTATTTAGAAAACTTAGTTTTAATCCTTTCCATTCCTTCCAAGTTCTTACTCACTCTTTAAACTCCTACTTACTGAGCACCAACTCTCCAACAGCAAATAAACTCCCCTTTGCCTTAGCAAGAAAGGTGAGTAGCTGAACTCTGAATTACCTCAGCTTCTTCCTGGTACCCACACCTTGTCTGTCACACCCTCAAATTATAATATCCACCCAGCAGTTCCATCTTTGGTTAACAGTTTGTTGCTGTGAACAGTGCCCCAGGGAGATTTCATGTACCTGTATGCTGCTGAACCCTGACCTCTCCCCTCGACTTCAGTCAGCTGTGTGCCGGCCTGCTTCAGCTAAATAAGCACCTTAACCACAACATTTCTGCAACGAATCCTTTCCCCTCACAACCTACTGTTCCTTTTGTCTTACTATTCACTCAGTTTAAGCCAGAAACTATGGCCATCCTAGATTCCTGTCTCTCCCACTTTTAACACAAACACTAAATCCTATTCTTATGTCTTTCATAAGACAGAATATGTCCCATTCTTTCTATCACTGCTTCCCTAATCCTGGTTCAGTTATCATTTCTCACTTCATGGGACAATTCAAATATCTTTACTGCTTCTAGTTTTGTTCCCATGGCTGGGGTACTCAATAGATAGACTAACCTGTGTTAGGGCACCAGCAAAGCTGCTTGCAGAAGCATGTACAAAGACACACACACACAAATACAAACACACATTTACTGAAGGTCAGAGAAATCTAGAAATGTTACCTTAAGTTTTATGTTATTTTCAAAAGGTTTACTTTATATATTAGTTGGCTAATGTTTTCAATTACTTATAGGAGGACACCATATTGTTTTTGGTGCTATGAATATCTTTCTCTGGCCTTGTTGGCCCATGTTCAGTCCATCCAATGTGATCTTTCTAAACTGTAAAATGGATCCTGCCATACCCAGTAGTTCTCTAATGCTTATATGGAACACATTATGAACACTATGAAACCCTGAGCAAGAGTGTGTAATGCGACCAGTGTAAGGAAGAGGACCGAACCTCCTCCTCGTCGTCTATTTATTGAGCCTCAGTTTTTGTGATTCTCCTTCTGTCTATATATAAACTCTGGTAATATTGGACCAACAGTGGAGATCCCTGAAAGGCTACACTTTCTCGTGTTCCTGAATCAGTGCAAATACTGTCTTCTCTGTTTAGAGGACTCTAGCCAACCCATTCAAGTGCCAAACTCCTAGTCATCTTGTAATTCTCATCTCAAATACCAACATTTCTGTGGAGTCTTTTGTCTTCCCCTTGCCATGACTCTGACATTCTTCTTCCCATTTTTTGCTTCATTCTCATTTCACTAAAGCAATGATCTGGTTGTATTATATATATTTATTTGCATTTTATCTTCCAACTAGAAAAAGATCTTAAAGACATGGAATTTTTGTCTCTCCATTTGTGTAGCCCCAGTATTTAGCATAATGCTTTCCACTTGGTGCTTAGGATTTGCTGAAGGAATGATTTTTTGTGTTTAATAATTTCCTGCTATATTCAAGATATAGTTGCATTAAAAAATATACAACTAAGCTAAGTTTTTCAGTACATGACAAAAGTACAAATGTTCTAACATTTTGTTAGAATTATTGGAGAAAAGGAAGTATAAGAGGACAAGAAGAGATAATAAGTGGAAAAAATGAACAACCTTTTATCTGAAGACTAGTCAATAACTAAAATAATCTTTTATGACTCATAGGAGCTTTGAAATCCCTTTGCTAAACAATCCCTTGGGACTTTCGGCTTTTGTTTTAGACTGGTGGGACTGGAGCTGACTTTCTCATTCTAATGAGTGTGTTATAGCCAAGGCAAAGTTCCCTGATTGCAGAGGCAAGGAAGCTATCAATCTGGATTAGGTCATTAATAGGTCTGTTACGACAGAAACACCAAAAACTTAGACTGTATTCAGTTTATGTATTCAGTCTAATTTTATAAGCATTTACTGAATTAGACACTGGGGATACAAAGATGGGTAAGACATAAGCCCTGTCCTCAAGAGGCTCATAGTCTTGTGCAGGAGACAGATATCTAAATAATGAACATGCATTATATAAGTACACTGATGGAATACAAGATATCAAAGTGACACTGATTAACTGAGAAGGGAGGAGAACACAGAAGTACCACTGGAGCTGGCTTTTGTAGGACAGGGAGAAAAAAATGCAGATGACCAAGGTAAGGAAAAGGCATTTTAGACAGAGGGAACAGAAGGCACCAAGGTACTCGTTCAACGAACCTGGAGTACTTCACTGTGCCTGGAGTGTAAGGTGTGAGGTGGGGTTCAGAGACAAAGCCGGAGAGGGAGTAAGGGACAGATCAGAGACCTGTTGTCAAGGACGTGTGTTAAAAAACTTGGTTAACAGGAAGCCAGGGAAAGCAGTATTTTAGAAAGATCATCAGGGCAGAAGTGAGGAAGGCAGACTGGCAATAGGGGACTAGTTAAAAGCACATTTGATACGCTTAGGTGAGAGATGATGAGGGCTTGAACAAAGAGGCCAGCAGAGGCACGGACAGATTTCAAAGGCTTTTAGGAGATGGAACTGATAGGATCTGGTGATTGCCTGGAGGGAGGCAGAGTGATGGTGGTAGGACAGGAACAAGCAGGAGAAGGAGGTTTCTGGATGTTACGGCAAGGTAGATGATGTCAACCAAGACAGAGAAGATGTTAGCTCAAAGCTTTAAAGAAATCTACTGCAAAAATTAGTCACAGAAATGGAATAGTTTTTTAAAATTCTGAGGAAACTTTGAAGAAAAAAAAAATTGTATTTGCAATGTTCTTTCTAATTATTAAAACATGTATGTGACCACAATATATTTAAGTAGAAACAAGACTTACCCTAGCCAAGAGCTCAAACTCCGGAGCAAAATTTTGGCAAGGTCCACACCAAGGAGCATAGAAATCAATCACCCAATGACTCTTCCCTTGTAAAACTTTCTCATTGAAAGTCTGAGGGGTTAGATCTATGGATGCTTGAGGCAAAAATCTGTGGCAACGGATCAAAATTATGTTTCATTACACAAAACCAAAGCAAACATCTACAATGGAATATTGCAAAACTTTCTAAGTTTAAAATGACTTCAAAGAATGACAGTGTAATAAAGCACAACCTTATCTTGGTAAATTATAATTCTTTACGAAGTACTTTAAAATGCTAGAACCTTAAACAACCCACAGTAACTTTAGCTACAGACATAAAAGAAAGATAAATAGCACTGCATCTATTTCATATAACAATACACATTTTAATTACTTACCCTAGACCCCAGATTCTTAGGGAATAAGCATCCCTATTCCAACCATTGTAACTACTGCAAGAAGAAAAAATATGTGAGGTGTAAAGAGATTTTTCTATTAGTGGATTATGTTCAGAAAACAATCTCATTGCAGCAATTTAAAAGATAAGTTTAGTCAACTGACTTCACCTAGCATCTCTCCTCCTAGCTACAAATACTGCTTACATTGTTTCTCAGATAGATTTTTCTCTAGCCTTGATGTTTTTTGTGCTCCAGACAGAACTAAATGTCCAGTTACCTGCTGGACATCTCCTACAGACCCATGGGAACAGCAAAACCCAAAATGTCCAAGGCTTTAGTTTCCGAACCTTTATCCAGTTCTCTGCCAAGTTCCTACCAGCTTTTTAAAGACCCATGTCAAAAGCCAACTCATAAATGCAGCCTTTCATGATATCTTCTCATAATTGTGATTCTTTCATCCTTTGAAATCTATGGTTCATTTTTATTTTAAATAATATTAATTACATTTCTGCCTTGCATTTGAGTTTTCCACCTGAAATATCAAGTGGTGCTGTGGAAACAGCACAGACACTGAGACAGACCTGAGTTCAAACCCAACTTCAAACCTCAGCAGCTGTGTGACTTAGGAAAGTTACCTAAGGTCTGTGAATCAGTTTACTTATCTGTAATAGTAGAAAGGGTGATAATTCTTTTTTTTTTCTACCCAAAGCCCCAGTACATAGTTGTATATCCTAGTTGGAAGTCCTTCTAGTTCTTCTATGAGGGACGCCACCACAGCATGGCTTGGTGAGCAGTGTCTAGGTCTGTGCCCAGGATCCATACTGGCAAACCCCAGGCTGCCAAAGCAGAGTGTGCGAATTCAACCATTATGCCACTGAGCTGGCCCTAGAAGGGTAATAATTCTTATTTCTCAGGATATATGTGAAGACTAGTGGAAATGATGTGAGCCAAGTATCTAACATAGTACCTGAAATCAAATGGGGACTTATTAAATGTTAGTTCTTCCTCTCTACTAGACTGTCAGCTTTATGAACAGTGGGACTGTTCAATTCACTTTTCAACTGCTAAAATTCTCATTAGCACAGTATCTTAAACATGGTAGGCTCCCAAAAAATACCTGTTGGGTTAACTTTTATTTAGTTAGGATAACTTTAAATTTTAACTGTATAAATAAATGATTACAATAAATGTCTTCAAATTTTGGAGAACACTTACTGATATTGATAAGCTTTATCTGATTTTTGGGGGAAAAATCTTATCTCAGGGTATCTCCGAACATTTTCTTGGGCACAAAAAGAATGATACTGTTGGCAGTCTATACTGCCCACATTGATCAGTCCAGTTAATGTCTATAAAAGAAAAAAAAGGAGATAAGTAGATCAAAGTGATTACAATAAAATTACCTCCATAACTATATGTTTACAAGACAGAAATCACTGTGAAATGTTTTTTGTATTTTTTACTAGTGATTTTCACCAAATAAAAATGGAAAAGGGCTTAAAACATAAGAGAATATTTGTAGTAATGAACTGAAGATCTAATTTTGTAGTCAAGAACTTACACTAATTATTGTAGATTAAACAACTGATTTCTTTCATCTACTACATGGGGAAAATTATGTATTTCTAAAATTCAAAGTATTAGAAACCAAGAACTAATGAAGGTCTTTGTAATGGTATTTCAAAGTTACCTTTTCAAATGGAGACATGAGTTGCAAGTAGCATATTGACTCATGCTGAATTTAAAAATTTTATTGAAAAGAGCACAAAACTGCATTATCGTAAATGTCAAGATACTAGAAATCACTTTAACTCTTAGGTTTGTTCATTTTTTTAATCTCAGAAATTAATCTAAAACAGTAATTACATTTTTCATTCTCATTTTAAATAATTTATTTCCAATCTTTCATGACTTATAACACTATGTCTATTGGTAGGAAACTTTTAAAATCTAAATGTTTTATTGATCAAGGCTTTTTTTTGCCCTTATTTTTAAGTTCCACAATATTGTGAAGAAACTTTATCTTTAAGCTCTAACAATAAAGTAGTAGAAAAAATTTTAATAGAAAATAAATGGGATCTTGGGGTTGATGTTGGCAAAAATTTGGTCAAATATATACCAAGTGACACAGAAAAAAAGAGCAGATACCAGACAGAAACAGAGCTGAAATCTAAGTGGTATGATGAGAACCATTATTAAATGATAATCTAAGAGGTGGGTTCACTCATCTCAGTTTCAAAATAATCCTCTTAAGTAAACATTCTTAGTAAATGTTAAGATTTAAAACAAACTATTTCATACCCGAGCCATTCTTTTCCATTCTGGCATTAAGACTTGACATGGATGACACCATGGAGAATAGAAATCAACCATCCAGACCTCATCATGTTTTCTCTGTGTAACTAGTTCATTGAAAGTGGTGGGTGTCAGGGAGATCACTGAAGGATTCATAAGATCCTAAAGAGAGCACAGCTTTCATTATAACAGATATAAAAAAGAGTTGTTCATATATTCTTGGCAAATTGTTGGCATATGTCATTTAGAAAACTTCCTGTTTTTGAATAATCAAAAGATACTTAAGGATATTTAAAGAGAATCTATAGCAAATCATTTGATCCCTAATTTCTTTCTTAAGTTTGGATTTTGTCCATCAATTTTCTTAAATCAAGGTATATTTTCTTCTTATTTCTATGTATCACTAAAGTCACAGTGGGTAGGGAAAAGAGGCAACTTTAGTTAAGGTTACAGGTAGGTGAGGCAAGAATTCCAGGAGCTGCCCAGATGTCTACATTGGCTATACAGTTCTTTCTGGAACCAGTGATTTGTTTGGAAATAACTCTTTAATTATTAATGGAAAACCTACTATTACACTTTTCTGATAGTCTGACTGGAGATATTGCACAATCTCTCTACAGATCACTTGCTCTAAATGCTGTTCTAACACAGAAGTGCCCAGTCCTTCAGTCTACCATGACTGGGTAATACTAACAAAGATGTTCACTTCTTTGGGAAAAAATCAAAAACAAAAACCACAATACAAAAAATTATCACTTTGTCAGAGGAAGAGATGAGTAGAACAGAAAGCAGAATGGTCATTCCATGGATAATAAGCTAGAATTTTTGGTTTCTTTCTTAGGAGGCACTTGTAACTATTTTAGTCAATCAAGACTATTAATGAGAAACAAGGAGATGTATAGACATAGGGCACTTCTGTGTTAATAACACGGCAGGCTAAGCATAAACTGCTGAGGTGAGAAAAGGCCCTCCACCGGGGGGTGGGGTAAGACTGCCCTTAACCACATGTTTCCTGGAAAATAGTGGACTTGCTCCTATCTCATCTATACGGGACCTAAAAGAAATAATCTGTGGTGTTTCTATCAGAGAAAACAGAGAAAGGAGGTGACAAAGCTTTATGTAAAAGTACAATTTCATGTATTCAGTAAATAGAGGTGTCCACTAACTACAAGGCACTGTACCAGGTAACAAATAAAACAGACTTATTCTCAGAGCTTATGGTAGTATATAACAGGAGTAAAACATTAGAAAAATTTTAAAAATTCATTTTCTTGTCAGAAAATAATGCTTTGGCATGAAAAAAATATTAAATATTCATACAAAATATACACATCCACAGAAGGATTTACAGCTACAGGCTATAATTTAAAATACCTCTATGAACTCCAAGATCTGTTCGGCAGAGTGATGTCCTTCATATTCATGAATGTTGGACTGGTTGAATACCACTGTTGTTGGATAAGCCTGAATGTTATACTGTTAGGAATGAGAATACAAATTAAACAAAGACTTTATACATTTTACCTATTGTTTTCAAATTTATAACCAGCTTGCCTTTAAGTAACAACAACAGTAAGATTTAAAAAACTCATTGCTAAATTGCTGGTGACTGAAAAACTTTAGCCAAATTTAGCAAAGGAAATGGATTCACAGTTGCACTGATGAGTACCTGACCCTTATTTATAGCTACTCCATTAGCTATGAAATCCATAGGCATTAAAACACTGAGAAGTGATCACAGGTCATTATGAGCTTGGCCCCTTTTTACTCTTCTGAACCAAGGTGGATGTGGCTATAAAGAGCAGGCTAACCTCGAGTCTCTTTTTGAGATCATAATAAATACTCCAAAATTTGTCTATACATAGAAAAAAATCAAGGAAATAAAATAGCAAGAATAAGCAAATAAATTAATAATGTGTACATAACTGTATTTTAGGTTAAAGAAATATGAATCATGCCCTAAGAACGTGGTTACTTTTTTATTCTTTATTCAAGATAGCTTTTACGGTACAAAATACTATCATTTCCTTCCTGGAATTAACATGAGCACTAGGCCAGGAAGCATTTCTCTACAGCTTTAATTTTCATTTTATGTATTTTTTAAGTTATAATGAGATCCCTGTCTGTGGATTTGCTGTAGCTGAACTTTGCATCCTTAAAGCTGACAAACACTCATTAGCAAACTGGAATCTTTGGCTAGGATTCAAAAATAATTTTAGAAAAAACAATGGAAACATTTATCAAACTTTTGTAATATGAGTGCAAATTCAAATATCTGATTAGATTAACAAAACAGCAATTATACCTAACAATTAACAAATGCTTACTATGTGTGAGCACCTTTCTAGCACTTAACCGTGTAGTTTCTCAATTCTATTCAGAAGCTAAAATTACGATGTCAACTTTATAGATGAGGAAACTGAGGTGCTGAGACATGAAGTGACTGGGATGTTTTCAAAATCACATACAAGACATTCAAAACCAAAGGCTTTATTTAATTTTTTAAAATTTATTTTAATGAGATTTCAAACATCGTGAAAAGATGAGAGAATAATCTAATAAATACCTATATATCCCTCCTCTATATTTAAGGAAAATTAACTTTTTTGCCATACTGGCAGACAGCTGGAAGTTCTTCTTGATCCCATTTCCTTCCCTCCCTGACGTTAGGGGCAACCAATATCCTGAAGTCACTGTGTATCCAATTCATTGATGTTTCTATACTTTCGCCACGCACATGTATCTCTGAACGGGATACTGTAATGTTTGAGCATTTAGAAACTTTCTGAAATTTTATCAAACTCTATACTAATTCTGCAATCTGCTTTTTTCATTTTACATTGTATTTCTGAGATTTATCCATGCTGGTAAAGATACATCTAGTTTTAAATGCTCTATTGTATTCCACTGTGTGATAGGATAATTCATCCATATATTTGCTATTGTCAGATTTCTAAATTTTTGTTAATTTGATGGATGGGGAGGGTAAGTGACTACTGTTATAATGTGTACTTTCTTGATGACTAGTGAAGTCGAACATTTTTCATGTTTATTGGATTTCATTTTTTACGAAATGTCTGTAAACATTTTTTTTTTAGACTACCACATTTATTTATAGCTTTTAAATATTCTGAACACTAAGGTTTGTCAGTTACATGTGCTACAAATACTTTCTCAGTCTGTTGTTTGTCTTAACTTTACAGTGTCTCTTTCTTTGGCAATAGTTTTAACATTTAATGTAGCCAAAACATTAATTTTTTTATCCTTTGTGTGTGTGTGTGTGTGGTGAAAAATTATTCCTCATACAGATGCGATAAGATCTCAGCCTATATTTACTTCTATTGTTTTTAAAACACATTGCTTTCTTTCTTTTCCCTTCATTTCCCACTTTTTCTCTTCCTCTCTTCTCCATTTCTTTTTAAAAAAATTTCTTTTTATGAATTATTTAAAATATACACAAAAGCAGAGAGCATTAAAATCCCATGTACTGTGTAGCTACAGGAACCATCCATGCACAGCTACCCTGCTCTCACTATGCCCTCTGCCACTCTGCTCCTACCCGAGATGATTTTAAAGCAAATGGCAGATGATTTATCATTTCATCCATAAATAGTTTAGTATATTTAAAATACAAGCACTTTGCCCCAAATATAACCACTCTAACATTTTCATAGCTAAAAATTAACAGTAATTCCTGAAAATCATCAGATATTGTCAGTGTTCAAATTTCCCCAATTATCTATTTTTTGCAGTTGGTTTGAATTGCATCCAAACAAGGCCTAAAATTTGACTGGTATGTCTTTAAGTGTCTTAATTCTCTTTTTCCCCCTTTCAATGAGTTTGTCCACTAAGCTGGCCGTTTCTCCTGTACAGTCCACACGCTGGGCTTTGCAGCTTGCATGCCCGTGGTGTCACTTGTGTTCATCTGTTATTGGATCTCCTTTACACTCATAGATCTGGGGGCTAGATTTGATTTAGGTTTGATTTTTTTCTCCAAGAATATTTTATAGGTGGTATTATATACTTTCACCAAGAGATATATAATTTCTAGTTCTTCTTGGAACTGAAGAGTCAATATTAACCTAAGAAAATATTTTTAAGTAAAGATTTCAAAAAGCTCGTTCATTGCTTGAATCTCCTTCTATTAACTATACTTAAAACAAGTATGACACTAGCCAAAGAATAAAAACTACAGACTGCCAAAAGCTAACATTAAGTTAAAAAAAATAAAGATCTTACATAATTGAAAAGTCACATATTTTATAAAGTCAAATAAATATTTTCCTGATTTGGTAAATAAGACCATATCTACATTCAGCCACATATATTATCTATCCATGCTTTAATCCAATCACAATTTTCTATCATTTTGTTGAAATTATTTGTTTAAATAATTTGTTACTATTCTAAATACAGGTGTACATTTGAAAGTTATTTTATCATTTTAATACCAGACTGCCAAAGCTCTCTATTTTACAAAAATATTAATGACAATAAATGTTTTACACTTTGCCTTACCATGTTACAGAGTCCCTCATGAACTGTACAATCTAGAGTACCAAACTTCAGCTGACCATAAAGATGCTTTGAAGCTTTCCGTAACTCTGGTAATAAAGCTCGACACGGCGGACACCACTACAACAGAAAAAATATTCATAAGAACTGAGCCAAATGAAACAAAGAAACACATCACTTTTGCAACAAGCAATATGCTAAGTAAGACAAAACATACTTAGTTGCAACTCTTAGGCATTTATACACTTAATCCTTAAAGGGGCAAGTACATCAGTGCTCTCTTAGAAGCAATATGTGACAGTGGCCACAACTGAATAACATAATTCTTATACTCATGGCTCAAGGTTATCTAGTAAATGTCTTTTTGCTATGACAAGAAAATCTAACAATATTGAAAGTTGACAGAAAAAAATAACTTACAGGCGCAAAAAAATCAACAAGCCATGGTTCTTTGTCATTGGCAGGAAAATTTTGAGGTCCAAGTGTGGTAACGTGAGAATTAACACTTTCTTTGGCAAAGGCAAGTATGTCATATAGAATCTTCTTTCCTTTGAAATTGAGTAAGAGAAAAATTAAAATCCACATTCTGCTCTTTTATCTACAGAAACATTTTGAAGTTTTTATTCTTAAAAATATTAAAAGAACATAAGCTTATGAACAAATGGATGCTGGTGAGGTTTCACTGTTCTGTACACTATGTATACATAGGTTTGCTCTGCCAGGAGCACCCTTTCCTCTACCCTTTTGTGTCTTAGAGGACCAGTTAAAATGTCAAGATCTCTTTGAAATGCTCCATCCTCAAAGGCAGAATAATACCTTCCTTGTAGTCTTCTTTGAATTCCTATGCTTACCTGAACTACTACTATGGCCTAACTCCTAAATCTGTTTCTTCGACCTAGACTTCTCTTATGAATTCAAAACCTATATTACCAACTGCCTGCCCCTGGAAATATTCACCTGGATGTCACATATACATTTCAAACATAATATATCCAGATCGAAGTTATTTCCACCCAACTTGCTCCTTTACTCACTATCTTCGCAATGGCATAATCATCTGCTGGGTGCCTAAATAAGATATCCCAGAGTGACTCTTGCCTTCTTTCTTTCCTACTGCAATAACCAAGGTGGACTTTCTGCCCCATCTGCCTTAACTAATCCGTTTTCTACATTGTACCACAGTCAATTTACAAAAACATTAACCTGATTATGTTGTCTCCTTGTTTAAAGACCTCTGATCATTTGCCACTGCCTAAAGAATATACTCCTTGGCTTGGCAAATATACCTTTCTCAATCAGCACATCGTCCATCTTCCCATGTGCTCTTTGACTTATTCACTCAACAGTCAATATTAAGTCAAGCACCTATTATGTGTCAGATCCTGTTTTAAATGCCAGAGGGCATGCAAAATAAAAGACACAGTCCTTCTCCTTAAGGAGCTCATAGCTCAGTAGAGGAGAGAGACATTTTCACAAGTATTTAAATATAGTCATAAACGACACCACATTCTCCTGCTTTTTTCTCCCTCTTTAGCTGCTGCCGCCTGAATTGCATCTTGAATTCCCCTATCTTCGACCATCCCTTAAAAATGATCCTTAGGGCCCTGAGCCTGTCTCACTATTCACTCTTAGACAAGCTCATCCTCAATCAAGGCTTCAATTACCACTGATATGATGATTATTTTTATCTACCTTTTCAGCCCAAATTCCTCTCCTGAGGCCCAGGCCTATATTCAACTGTGAACCAGGGTGTCTACTCCATATCAACTCCTCCCCCAGTGTTCTCTTACTCACTGAATGGTGCAATCAGTCACTCAATTGCCAATTCACCAGTCAGAAACTTGGGCTTCCTTCTCTTACTCCCCCACATCTAAACAATCAAGTTATACTGATTTTGTATTCTTGGTATTTCAAAAATTTGTCCACTTCTTTTCATTCATATTACCATAATTAGGATAAGGCAGCCACTTCTCCTATATAAATAACTGCATCATGCTTCTACCTGCTCTCCCTTCCTCCAATTTTGCTTCTATCCATTCCAGGCAGCCAGTCACCTTTCTAAAATGTAAAACTAATTATATCTCTACTTAAATCCATAAATGCCTCTGCTTTGAGAAAAGAGTCTCACTTCCTTTACCTGACAGACGAAACATATATTTTGCACTCCCAGTGCTCTTTCCAGCATCAAGTCTCATTCTTTTCTAACTCTCAACATTCCAGCTATCCTGAAATTTTTGCTTTCTAAGAATAAATGAGGATCTCTTATCCTAGAGTCCATGAATACATTTGCTGGTTCCTGTGCTTGGAATGTGTTTGCCACCTCTTTATTTGGGTAACCATACTTTAGATCTCAATGAAAAGATTACTTCCTCTAACCTTAGAAAATTATTCCTCCTAAGTGTAACCCAGGCTTATCTCTTCTAGTAGTCAGTCTCCAAGATAGCTCCCAATGGTCTCTACCTCATGTGCTCATACCATTATTGTACCAGGGCTGATGTGTGACCAATAAAATATGGTGGATGTGATGATTTTCCTTGTCTGAGATTAGAGAATAAAAGATACTGTTGTTTCTGCGTATGTATGTGTGTCTCTCTTTGATCATTCATCCCGGGAGAAGCCAGATGCCGTGTTGTGAACAGCCCTATGGACAGGCCCACGAGGTGAGGAACTGAAGCTTTCTGACTATCCCCTGAGGAGCTTGGAACCAAATCCTCCAATACAGTCCAACCTTCAGGTGACTACAGCCCTTGCCTACCTTGACTGCAACCTCATGAGAAGACCCTCAACACCAGAAACTGTGTGAGTTAATAAATGTTTATTGTTTTAAGCAGTTAAGTTTTTGGGTAATTAACTACTCACAAATAGAATACTCCTCCTCACTTCAGACATTCTTAAATTTGTCGACATACTTGTCTGTTTTCCCTTCCAGTCCGTAATGTTCTTTAAGGTAGAGATTAAGTATTGTTCACATTTTTCCTTACTCCCTAGTATTATACCTGGCACATGCAAATGCTCACTATCTATTTAAATCCAAAGAAACAATAGAAGTTATGCTTTAAAGTTAGTGACAGCAAGCAAAAGGAAGTACCTGGAGATTCACGGTATATTTCTCAGGATGGAAAATGCTTTAAGCTAAGTTTTGAAGGGTGATTTGCAGTTTGCTAAATATTTTGAGGGACAGGAAGGAATGATTACAAAGCAAGAAGAAGAAAAACCTTGTGTGAAGGCACAGAGGAGTGAAAGAACATGGTAATTTCAAGGATCCACAAGCAGCTGGAGGTAAGATTATGTGGAGGGGCAGAGGTGGGAGATGTCGCTAGAAAAATGAGGCAGACCATGAATGTACCCTCTTTCTTTAGCAGCTATTTAGTGAGTTCCTACTGTGCACCAGGCACCATTCTAGGTGCTGGAGATAGAATGGCAAACAAAACAGACAGTCATTGCTCCTACGTGAAGGAAACTGGAGTATATCCTAGAAGAAATCAAGAGAGTCAAGGGAGAAAAGTGACAGGAGAATGTTCTAGGGTAATAACTGCAAATAAACAAGTAATCAATTATAAAGAGGAAAGGCTACAAGACAGGCAATTGTATCAGAAGTTATTATAGCAGATGAAGGAGACGACGGGCCTGAAATAAGACAGCAAGCACAAAAGAGGGGCAATCTGAGAAATACTTCAGGGGTAAAAAAGAACGGAACTCTATCATTAAAACTTGGTCATTTCTAGCACTTTGAGGAGGTGGCACGGTTTAGCAGTGCTACAAGCCTAGGCTTTGGAGTCATAAAATCTAGCTTAACCAGCTACTAGTTGTTTGTCATGGGCAAGTTACTTAACCTTTCTGAGTCTCAGTTTTCTCCCCTTGCTGGATTGTTGTGAAGATAAAAATCGAAATGCAAAAGTATGCAAAGTCTTTAGAAAAATGTCTGACTTACAGAAAGTACTGAATAAACAGTAGTTACGGTTAGGTTTATCTTGCCAAGACTTTGCTCACATAGCAATTCTCGTTTTTCTGTATTTGCTTTGGGAAACTGAGCATTCAAATGTCATCTCAGTTCAATTATCATCTCCTAACCTACACTACGCAGAAGTGTCTTGATTTGATCTTGTAATTTATACATATGACCATTACAGTGTTTTTCATATTTTCTTACAGATACCCCTCCTCTCACCCCCACCAGATAATATTTTAAGCTACTTGAGAGCAGAGTCCGTGTCCCACAACTTTGCATTCCTAACACCTAAAACAGCGCTTATCACGTAGCAGGCATAATATCAATACCTGTTACTCAGTTAACTATGTTACAGTTAGCAGTCTGTATGTCTCTTTCGCTACGTTTAACCTTTTTCAGAACAGGGATTATGATGCATCCGGAATCGTAGGAATTGGAAGTGTACTTACATGAATGGAGAGCTAAAATCCCAAACAAGCTGAAATGTAGAAATGTAATTATCAATTCAAGAGAGATAACAAAGCAGTTAATGGAGATGTTTAGTAGTCTTGTGGAGGAAAAATCCAAAAGAATAGAAATTGCCCACAATAGCTGAGATGCTACACTTAGCACACTGGAACGGAAACTGTAGCTGTTGCTTAGTTTTGTCAACAAACAAGACCCTTAAATTCTTCACTAGCCTGACATGTCACCAGAGTTCTTGCTGAAACATTGTTCAAAATATTTAGAAGGAAAGAGATGTTTAAAAAAGAAGAGTGAAGAGATAAAATAACTATATATAATTCAAAATATCTTTCCCTACGAGAAACACATTTAATAATAAACGAGAGCAAAATTATTTACAATAAGCATGTCCACACAGAACAACGTAACAAATACAATTAAAAAATTGCTACTTGAAATCAAAGATAAATTTTTATCATTTTTTCCCCCTTCTTACCATGATGAATTTCATATTCTTTGGTTCCTTGTCCTTTAAATACTGCTAGACATGGCTGAAAAATATAGAGAGTACTACAGACGTCTGGTGCAGAGGAACAGTCAAACCTGCCAATCTAAAGAAGAAAGAGAAGGTTCAATTTGATTAAAAAAAAAATCTTATCCATATAATTAAATATTCATAAAGACAATCCAAAAGTGACATTACTCTAGCAACACAGTTTCTACACAGAAGTTAATGGGCCACAAAGAGACAGAAATAATTAATTTACATTTAACACTGAGACTCAATTTAGTTAAAAAAAAGTGTCCTAGAAAGTTCAAAAATCTGAGAGGAAATTTCCAAGAAAATATGAAGCTGTATAAGAACTCCACCCTTCTAAAAATGTAGAGGATATTTATACAATCTTGGGGTTGGGGAGAGAGAGAATTTTTTAAGTAAGACCACAGAAGCAGAAATAATAAAGAAGAAGGTTAACATTTTCATACAGTGTGGAAGAAAACTAGTAGGCAAATGACAAACCAAGAAAAAATATTTGCAGCATGTAAGACAGAGGATCCATTAAGAAATAAAAAGACAAACATCCCATCATGAGAAATAAAATGAGCCAGAGACATGCACAGAAAATAAAGTAGAGAAGAATTATGATTTGTTAATGATCTTGAAAAACTTTTTTCAACCCCTTTAGAAAGCAAATAAATGAAAGTGAATATTAACATATCACTTTTAGCCTATCAGAATGGTGATGATTAATAAATAATGATAATACTTGGTTGGCATAGGCGTAGAGAAATAGTCACTCACATGCTATCATATACTTTTCTACCATATGCATCCCAGAAAAATTATATAATACAGATTTATCACATGCCAGCTACTCAAAAGAAATGAAGGTTAACCACTTTCAGATATTGTGTCAATTTTTAATAGAAAACAGGAAAACACAATAGAAGAACAAGAGCACTTAGGGCTTTCTTAACATAGAACTTCAAACATTTTTATGTTATTTAAAATATAATGTCATGTATTAAATTAATAAAGCACACTAGCAGAAAACATTTTTCTTACTTGAATGTGTTCATTTTTAAGTAGAGTTTTCAGTTTCTTCAACTCAGGATCATTTGAATCTTCGTTTTTTCCAAAATGAAAAAATAAGAGCCATCGATGATGAGCCAAGCGATCCTTAAAAGCAATTAAAAAATAGTGATGAAAGGAAAGAAATGTCAGAGATGGGAAATTCTAAGAGTTCTAATCTTTATTTCTTTGACTTGAAGTTAATTTTAACCACCCTACCCATTACTTCAAAATACTGTCTAAAATTCAGACCCATTCATATTCTTATTTTGTAGTTTATCTGGAATAATGCTATGTAAATCAATTATGCAACATTAAAGATGGATGAGTCACTAAATTATAAAGTCTTAAAGTAGACGACTGTTCCAAGAAAAATACATGGTTTAACAACACATCCCTAAAAAGCTCGGAGGTGGGGAAGTCAGGTTTTTCAGGTTTAACAAAAAGTTTTGTAGGGACATAGACTTAGAATACTCTGGGATCAATAAAGAGAAAAAAATGATTGATTCTACTACGAACTGATTATCTCTAAAGCTGCTTCTTAATTCTCAGGGACATTGTAGACAGTTCTGTAAGCAAGAACATAAAGTTCCAAATCAGACTCAAAGTTGCTTTGCGATCAGAATCTTGCAGTTCCTGATGCTCCTGAAGCCCAGCTTCAGGACTGGTTAAGTTTTCCAGAGCTACAGCTCCTCCCTGAAGGGGCACCACCAGCAACTCCAGCAATCAGTTCAACCTAGAACTGACCGATACATAACCTTTTCAAACTGCTGCTTTCTCTCTGGTGATGAATAAAATAAATGCTGACTTTCAAACGTTAAGACTTGAAATGTTACCAACATTTATTACTATAAAAATATTACCTCTAGTGTGTTTGCCGAAAGTAGTTCAAAATCTGGAAGATTATGCATTATTTCCAAATATATTTCTTTAGCATCCAATGAGTTAAGAAACTAGAATAAGAGAAACATACTGTAATCATTTTATTCAACATCTGTTTAAGTGTTTTTGTTTTGTTTCAGTTTCCCCTGAAGAACTTTAAAGAAAAAAAAATTATAGAAGTTAAACAGTTTTCAAACTATTTATTCCAAATGTCTTTTTCAAAAAAAATGTACATCATATTTGGGCAATTATTAAAAAATTGTATAACTGAGTTGTTTCTTAAAAATAGTGATGTAAAATAAATTCCAGTATTAGGTGCTTCATTACCTGGCATTTTCTATTAACTGTGCTGTGTATACTATGATAATCCTCACAGTAACCTTGGAGGGGCCTCGGAATCATCAGGAGAAAGCTCTATTATGTCTGGTTTAATTTTAATGCTAACATGCTTTACAGAATGCCAATGCTTTGCAAATTCTTTAGTAATTGTTAAAACACTAGAATAGTGGATGATCTAAGACACTTCATACTCCAAACAATAATAGGAATTAAGACAGGAATTTATAACTGGAAAATTGGAATTGACCTTGTTTATTATATAAGTTTTCAGCCATAATACCCAGAGACCAAACCACCGAGGAGGTTTGCAGAGTAAAATATACTGATAAGATCTTATCTGAACTATGTTTTAGATCTAGGGCTCTTTTTTAAAAACACAAAGACCTGAACAAGGCACACCTCCTTTCCAACAAATCTCCTTTATTTCTGTCCGTGTTTTGTCCTCAGCAGATTTTTCTCTCAGAACTCTCCTGCTGGCCTAATTCTCAGTGGAACAGCTGTTACTACAAAGAGTGCAGCCATGATCGTATCAAGAAAAGGTAGATGCAGGTTGACAACACAGAGTTTAATATATATCTTTCATTATGAACCATCTATGTTTGACAATTCCACTATTACTTGAAAGATCTAAAACTCCATTACAAACTTACAGGAGCCAACCACTGTATTCACAGCTTAATTGTGCTCAACATGAGAATAACCACATGGATAGAAAGAATGGGTATGACAGAAGCGAAAACTCAGTTTTTCCTAAGTTTCTTTTCTTAAAACTTGTTTTTCTGTTTTCTTTTTTTTAAGGAAGATGAGCCCTGAGCTAACATCCACCACCAATCCTTTTCTTTGTAGAGAAGGATTGGCCCTGAGCCCACGTCTGTGCTCATCTTCCTCCACTTTACACATGGGATGCCTGCCACAGCATGGCTTGACAAGCGGTGCGTAGGTCTGAACCTGAGATCCGAACCCGTGAACCCTGGCCGCCGAAGCAGAATGTGTGAATTTAATAGCTGCGCCACTGGGCTGGCCCTTTGTTTTTGTTTTTTAAAAAAAATCTATAGCATAAATATTCTTAAAGGTCTGTATGAAATAATTTCTGCTACCAAAGGGCTTAAAAGGCCAAAACAGAAATCTTCCATGCCTCAGTTCTATAGCTGATTCACTTCAGTCATGTTCATCGTGAGGACTTAACTAAAAACACTCCTAGAGCAGCTTACATAAATATGTGAGTGATTAATTCACTGGAAGCTCGTTATAAACCTGTCTTAGAGTAAAACTCGGTAGTTACATCTACAAAGGATATTGTCTAGCCTCTGAGTTTCACCTTCCAGGCATATTTAGCTGGCATAGTGTTGTTTTGCATTTTTTAAAACTTGAATGCTTTTAGGAGGGACAAGGAGTTTGTTACTCCTTGTTATTACATTTCCAGTAGCACTCATTTATGTTTCCTAACATCACTTCCGAGCTTGCAGTTTTATATCAAAAAGCCCAAAGATCTCACTACAAGATGGGAGTAGTGAAGTCAAGAGCCTATATTAAGTGTTGGCCAGAGTATGCAGAATCCTCATGAACTGACGACACAGTGTAAACAAACACAACTTTCCTGTAGGGCAACATGGATTGACCTTAAAATTGCCACAGCCATCTCATTCTAAACAGATAACTGAAGATGTGCACAAAGATGAAAGAGATTGTTCATTATAACACTGCTTATAATCATGAAAAAGTAGAAACAAATATCTATCAAGAGAGGGCTAGGTATGTCACATTTAGTCAATGGGTTACTATTCAGGGATTGCTGGCTGTTATTATATATACACATATATAAATATACTGCACATAAGTAGGCACTATATATAGTACCTATGTGCCAGATACTCTTCTAGGCATTTGGGATTTATCAGTAAAAAAATCCAAATTTACTGCAGGAGAAAAATAATGAAAGAGCAAATAAGTAAATTACAGTGTATGTTATAAGGTGAGAAGTGCTCTGGTAGCAATGGAGGTGGATTATGAAAAGATTTTAAAGACAGAGCAACAGATTTTCCTGATGAATTGATTATAGGGTACGAGAAAAAGAAGAATCAAGAATGAATCCAAGGTATTTGGCCTGAATGATAAAGGATGGAGTTTTCATCAACTGAGATGGGGAAAACTGAGGGTAGAGCAGATTTATGGGGAAACATCAGGACCATCGTTACAGATATCTAAGTTTGAGAAATCAATTAATATCCCAGGGGAGATGTTGACCAGGCAGTAGGATACAGATGTCTGGTGTGTAGGGCAGAGGTCTGGGCCATAGAAAATTGATGAGTCATCAGCGCCAAGTCATAACTTTATGTACACACAAGTAAAGATCTGAAAAGGTATTTACCAAGATTTGAAGGTGCTTTTCAGAAATCTCAAGAGGTATTTACCAAGATTTGACGGTGCCTGTCTATGGGTGATTTGGTTTTAGTGAATTTTGCACCTTTCTTTATATATTTCCGTATCATACATGAATTTCTGTAATAAATATGTTATCTTTATCAACATCAAAAAAAGCAGAATTAAAACACAGAAAACTAAAGGCAGTTTGTTCTTTATTAAAGTCTTTTATTTTCTTTTGGGATATCCAATATCCCATTATTTATCCCAGTTCCTTGACACCAGCTTGAAGCTCAGTTTCCTCATTTGTAAAATTAGGGAGGTGAATCACACCAGTAGATGTCCAAATTCAGTTTCTACCAGAATCTAACAGGGTGCTTTAAAAAAACAGACACCAGGTCCCAGACAAACCTACCAACGATCTATATTTTAACATTAGAAAATACACAAATAAATGGAAACCAGTAACAATACATTTAACCTACAAATGTATTCCATACCTTTGGTTTAAGCCCGTTTAAAAATAATTCTGAGTGACGTCACCAAGATGGCAACATAGGTTGTTCCTGACTTTGCTCCCCCTCACAAGAACAACTAACAACTATTCAAGAACAAGACACCCCCAAGAGAATCCCAGAACATGGGATCAAGGTTGAGGCACCACCCCCTGCAACTCAGAGACCAAGACAGACTGCATTAGCAGGGTAAGAGAAGTGGCTATAGGCTGACCTCATTGCCCCTCCCCCAGGCCAGTGCAGCACCACACGGAGAGGTCTCCTCTGAGCCTCCGGTTTCTCTAGTGGGAAAGGAGAACCCAGGGGAAACAATCAGACCGTCCCCCAGCACTGTGGGTCACTGTGCAGGAGCCCCTACTCTGAGCTCGCACCACAGGGAATGCAGGGGCATCTGGCTGTAATGGAGAAGGGGGGAGGGGCCAGCACACAGGTCTTGGCAGACTGAGTTCATCCCAGCAGTGTCCAAGCAGTAATCCCAACCAGGGGCTTTCCTCATCTGCAGAACCAAGTTGCAAGCGCACTCTGACCAGGGAACTTGGCAGGGTGTAGATCTGCCTGACTTGGATCCTCAAACAAGGGGTTACGCCAGCCCTAGAACCCAGTTTGCTCACTCCCAGGCAAGGAGCTGAATCACAGCCCCACTTGCTGTGGAGAGTGTCTTCTGGCACCATCTGACCAGAAGGGCTGGCAACAACTCCTAGAAGCAGTGCAGCCCAGCAGCACTCAAGCCAAGAGGCGGGCAGGCAGAGCTGTTTGCACCAGGGCAAAGCCACTACTGGGTGGGGAGTGTTCCCAAGCAACACACAAGCAGGGGGATTAAGTCGTAGCTAAGGCTGAGGGTAGCTTCTGGCTCCTCCCAACTGGTGAGCCTGTTTGGGAAAGTGATAGCCTAGAGTGGCCTCTCTCCCTCCTGCCCAGGCAAGGGAGCTGAGACAGCCTCAGCTACTGTGGAGAGTATCTTTCAAACCCATGTGACCAGAAGGGTTGGTGACAACTCCTAGAAGCTGTGCGGCCCAGTGGCACTTGAGTTGAGAGGCAGGCAGGTAGAGATGACAGTTTTCAAGCCAAAGCCAGTGGCCCTGTTCAGCCAGGGAACTCGGGGTGCAGGTTGGCTTGCATTAAGACAACAAAGAAAGAGCTTTACCGGCCTTAGAGCTGCTTCTCCCGCTGTGCCCGGGCAGGGAATCTAATCTGTAGGCTCACACACTGCTGAATATAACTTTCAGCTTGTCTGATCGGGAACCTAACCAGAGCACACAGGAGCTGCATAGCCCATTCAACAGCCCTCCTACTGTGGCACTTGAATAGAGAGCACAGCCTGTGGCTTCCCTATCTGCAGAGTGAAACAGGTGATCTTACCTGACTAGGGAATTCGGTGCACACTCTAGCCTGATTCAGGTCCCCAAACGAGATATACAGGCCCTGAGCCACATCCTGCTGCCCTGCTAGGGCAGGGAAGCTAATTCATATCCCCTTCTACCACTGACTACAGTACCCAGTCACAGACACCTAGTAAGCCACACCAGAAAATCCAGGAACTGTGAAGCCCATCCTACAGCTTCACTTGGGTAGGGAAACAAGCTGGCAGTCCTATCTAATTCTTCTCAGCCACTGGTACACCACCGCCATCCCTGTCCTCAGAGCTCGAACAATTGCCTCATCCCCAAATAGACCATAATAGCAGACCCCAGCTGCCCAACAACACCACCAGCAGACACACTCAGAAACCCAAACTGAGCTGACTGGTGAAGAACTGTCTCTGCCAAAGCAAACCAGTAAAGTCTCGGAGAGGAACCTAATTACTCAAATGCACAGATAGCAGTGTACGGAATCAAAGATCACGAAAAATCAGGTAAATATGACACCACCAAAGGAAACTAATAAAGCTCCAATAATTCACCCAAAAGAAATGGAGATCTATGAACTGTCAGACAAAGAATTTAGAATAATCCTCTTAAGGAAGTTTAGTGAACTAGAAGAAAACACAGACAACTAAACAATATTAGCAAAACAATGCATGAACAAAATGAGAAGTTCAACAAGGAAACAGCAACCATCAAAAAAAATCAAACAGGGGGCCAGCCGGGTGATGTACTGGTTAAGTTCGCATGCTCCGCTTTGGCGGCCCACGGTTCACTGGTTTGGATCCTGGGCATGGACCTACACATCACTCATCAAGCCATGCTGTGGTGGCGTCCCACATACAAAACGGAGGAAGACTGGCACAGATGTTAGCTCAGTGACAATCTTCCTCAAGCAAAAAGAAGAAGATTGGCAACAGATGTTAGCTCAGGGCCAATCTTCCTCACCAAAAAAACAAAAACAAAACAAAACCACCAAACAGAAATTCTAGAATTTAAAAATAAAAACAACTGAATTGAAGAATTCAATAGAGAGTTTCAAAAGTAGACTCACTCATGCAGAAGAAGGAATCAGCAACTTGGAAGACAGGACATTGGAAATTACCCATTCAGAGGAGCAAAAAGAAAAAAAAATGAAAAAACATAAAGAAAAACCTATAGGAATTACAGGACACAATGAAAAGAAACAATATTCATATTATGAGAATTCCAGAAGGAGAAGAGAAAAAGAAAAGGACAGAAAGTACATTTAAAGCAATAATGGCTGAAAACTTCCTGAACCTGAAGAGAGAAATGGACATCCAGATCCACTAGGCCAGAGGACCCCAATAGGTTGAACCTGAATAGGGCTACACCAAGACACATTATAATCAAACTGTCAAAAGTCATAGGAAAGATAAGAGCAGCTAGAGAAAAGAGAGAAGTTATATACAAGGGAACTCCCATAAGACTACTGGCAGATTTCTCAATAGAAACTTTTCAGGTCAGGAGAGAATGGGATGACATATTGAAAATATTGAAAGAAAGAACTGCCAACCAAAAATTCTCTACCCAGCAAAGCCATCCTTCAGATATGAAGGAGGGATAAGACTGACCGAACAAACAAAAGCTGAGGGAGGTCATTACCACGAGACAGACCTGCCCTACAAGAAATGCTAAAGGAAGTTGAGTAGAAGTAAAAGAACATTAACTAACATCATAGAAACATAAAAAGGTAGTGTAAATCTCACTAGTAATGGTAGAGTCATTGTTAGATTCTGCAATATGGTAACGGTGGTGCATAATTCACTTACAACTCTAGTGTAAAAGTTAAAAAAAAAAGAATCTAATAAAAATAACTATAAACTACAATAATCTGTTATTAGTTACACAATATAAAAAACACGTAAGTCATAATAATAACCTAAAATGTGAGGGGGAAGAGAAGTAAAAGTGTAAAATGTATGCATTCTATTGAAGTTGTTAATAGTTTACAATAGGGTGTTCTAAGTCTAAGATATCTTAGGTAAGCCTCATGGCAGCCACAAGGAAAAATCCTGCAGTAATTACACAAAAGAACAGGATAAAGATGTCAAAGCATACTGATACCAAAAGACAACACAACATAAAAAAAGACAGCGGGATAAGAAACAAGGCACAAGGGATCTACAAAACAACCAGAAAATAATTAACAAAATGGCAATAGTAAGTCCTTACCTATCAATAATTACTTTAAATCTAAATGGATTAAATTCTCCAATTAAAAGACACAGAATGGCTGAACACTTAAAAAAAAGAAAGATTCAAAATATGCTCATGAGAGATTCACGTTAGCCTTACAGATGCACAGACTGAGAGTGAAGCGATGGAAAAAGACAGTTCAAGCAAATGGTACGTCAAGGAAGATCTGTACTGTATGATCTAATTTGTACGTGGAATCTTAAAAAAAAACAAAACTCAGAGAAAAAGAGATCAAACTGGTGGTTAGCAGAGGTGGAGGGTGGTGGGGAGAGGGAACTGGAGGAAGGTGGTCAAAAGGTACAGACTTCCAGTTAGAAGATAAATCAGTGCTATGGATTCAATGTACAACGTGATGATTATAGCTAACAGGGCTGTATGATATATAGGAAAAGCGAGCAAAGCCTAACAGTTCTCATCACAAGGAAAAACCTTTGTCCCTTTCTCTTTTTATTATGTCTATGTGAGAAGATGGATGTTAGCTGAACCTATTGTGGTAATCATATCACAATATATGTAAATCAAACCCTGATGCTGTATGCCTTAAACTTATTTAGTGATGCATATCAATTATTTCTCAACAAAAAAGGAAAAAAAAATCCTCATAGCAGACTTTACAAACTGAAGTATGTATTAAGCAGAATCCCAGAAATTAAATATTTGTTCTAAATAATTAAATGTTCCAGAATCAAATGACATAAACGGATTCATTTTCTTGCTCATTGTTTACAAAATGATGTATTTGAATGTGTGTGCATTTATATGTAAATAAATTACAATGATTCATACCAAAATACTGCTTTTCCCTTTGTTATTCAAAGTGGCTCCAGGAGGAAAATAGGCAGTAGTACTTGTTGTAATATCCAAACTTTTACAAAGGTTGTCCTGTGTGGCACAGTCCATCCATCCTACATTAACAAGACCATCCTAAAGTGAAAAAACAAAAAATAAGTCATGTTGTAAATGGAAAAAAAAGTTAAAGGGATTTAGCTCTATTTAGCAAAAACACAACTATTCTATTGTAAATTAAACTTTTTTTAAAGAACACTCAAAAATTGATTTGAATAAATTAATGAATTTCGTCTAATAGATGTAAAAATTATACCTAACATACATAGAAAAGATATTATTTTCAAGCTCACATAGAACTTTCACAATTTTCATAACTAGCAAACTCCCAACCTACAAAGGGAGCTTCAACAGTATTGAAGTATCAACAACACACAGACTATATTCCCAACCATAATATGATGGCTAAATAAATAACAAAATAACAAAATAACACAACAAAAAATAAAGTTTGGAAATGACAAAAACACTAATATATTACTCTTTGGTTAAAGAGGAATTCACAATTAAATTACAGACTACTTGGAAGTGAATGATAATGAAAGCACCACATGTCAAAATGTATTGAACACAGCTAATCAGTTAGAAAAAAATGTATAGCTATGAATACATTTATCAAAAAATAACAAAGATTACAAATAAGTGAGTTAAGTGTTCAACAAACTACTAAAGAAAATATCTGGAATCAGTTTTTAAATGTGTTTCTTAACATGGCGATATAGTTTTATAAAATAATTGATGCTTACCAACATGCCACTAAGCCTGAGACGTGTCTGTGAAGTCAAACAATCTAGGGGTAAAAAAAAACTTCTGAGGCAATTTCAGCTTTATTAAGGCCATACTTTCATTTCCTTTCCCCTAAGCTATCATGTTGGTACTGAGGCAATGAATTGGGCTCCACTGGTAAACAGACCTTCATTCACTAGGTAGATCCTGAGGTCAAAGTCTCATTTCACGCACATACGTACACACACTCTCTCTCATTCTTTCACTCCCTCCTCTTAGTTTCCCAGGATTTCTAGCTAAAGAGAAAAGCAGTAATTTTTTCTCAAGCATCTCTTTAGGACCTTACTCTCAAACATCTCCCCCTATCAACAACCCCCTTTATCCAGGAAATCTCATGATTTGGGGGAAATAAAATGTAATGGACCTATTTGACAAAGATATGTAAAGAATCCTTAAAATACAGTACAATCTTAAAAAAGCTTCTTCACTATTTTTATGAAAGTTCTGTAACTAGGAATGCTAGGATACAATGAGAGAGATTTAGAAGGAAGGGAGCTGTAGCATCACAGAGCCTAGAGGAGTAAGTGAAATCAATCTACGCAGGGTAAAAGTAAAAGAATGTCAGAAAGTTTTCTTCAAGTGTGGAATAGACAGAAATCTGTGCATTAGGGCAAAATGAGACAAAATCCCTAGATGACAGACTTAGTTTAAAGGTAATTTTTGCTGCAAGGCAATAGCTTCTTAACATAGGTCTTACAGGATGGGGTGAGTGGTTGACTTTAGTTGCAAGGCAATACCTTCTCAACATAGCAGCAAAAAGGCTGAGAGATGAAGTGTGGGGAAAAGACCCATGCTGGGATTAAACATATGGAAATGTATTAATGAATTAGGATATTTTGTAATATTGGGACCAATTTTTAACCAATCTCATTGTCTGAATACAGCTTACAGTTTGTGGTTTGGTATGTAGAGTACTGAGTTTTCAACTTAATTTACTAGGGGAAAGACTCCTGGAAATGCAAAGTTGTCATCTTCAAATATATAATTTTATGAGGCAACTACATATACATTTTTGATATGCCTAAGTATGAGGTAAAGTCAATAATTCCAATAAATTATTTTTGGGGAAGTTTATATCTGACAGCAACTAATTAATTTTGCAAACTGCCAAATACATCTGAGGCTATCTGAAGGTACAATTTATCACGAGTATGATTAAGCTGAAAAACTTGCCACCAAACATAAACCATCAATGAAACTTTAAGAAATTAATAATTTTATAATCTCTATGTGTAAAATAATAAAAACAGTAAACATTTATTAAATAAGAAATTGTAACATCGGGTATAAACTGTAGTCTGAAGTACTGAATAATCAATTATAGTAGCAAACTTAAGATTGTCACCTAGTCTAAGGGTAGAAACTTCTGGTTGCAAGATTAACAAGTTCTGGGAATCTCATGTACAGCATATAGTGATTATAGCTAATAATACTACATTACATACTTGAAGTTGCTAAGAGAGTAGATCTTAAATGTCCCCACCACAAAGAAGAAATTGTAATGATGTGACAGGATGGAGGTGTTAGCCAATGCTATGGTGGTAATCATGGAATCAACAGGTTGTACACCTTAATGTTACACAATGTTACAAGTCAATTATATCTCAATAAAGCTGGAAGAAGATTGTTACCCAAAAATTCAATGTCACAGTTTCTTCATCATAACAGAATAAAGAATAAAATTACCTCCTCCTTTGGAACAAAAAGTGATCAGCCAACCAATACCAGCAGCAAAAGCAGTTTGTATGGAGTTAACAAAATTTCCTTAAAAGAAAATAAAGCAAATTTCTCATCACTTATTACTTGATACTGGAAAGTTTTCTAAATGGTTTTTCCCTTCTAATCTCACCTTCTTCCAATCCATTCTGATTCAAGATTTCCTAAAAATCCTCTTATGTCAAATTCCTTCATTGGCTCTCCATTTTTTTCATCACATAAAATCTAAACTCACTATTTCATTAAGAAAGAGACTCAAATTGGCAAGTAAGGCCCCTTGTGATCTGAGCCTTGTCTACCCATTCAGCCAGCCATATTTTCCCTCCTACTCCATCCCACTGCCTATCTTTTTGTTAGCTTCATGAAGTATTGTCAGTTTCCCAAATATACAGTGATCTTTTAAGGCTTCCTCTTCACTTTCATGACAGATTGGGTCTGACCTGGTTCAAGAAATATTTTCTAAGTCTTCCTCTTTCTCCACCTGAGTTCCTTCATATCCTTCAAGCTTCCCCCTAAGCTTACCTCCATCATAATAGTCACTACTTTGCATTTTAATGGTTTACTAACGTCTTTCATGCTAAAATAATGAGGTCACTGAAGGCAGGGATTATATCCTATAGTTCTACAGCCCTACTATTTGACATAGTTTCAGAGACATAACTGGTATTCAATGAATGATTCGAGCATCACTTTAGATGTGAATACATCAATTCATGGTTAGTACAGAGTAGTTAAATAACCCACCTAAAGTCACTTAAATTAAAAGCCTAAGATTAGGAGAAAGAGTTTTTAAACTTTAAAATTAAATTGGATAGGCACGGATTTACTGCCTGAAACAGTATACCTATGAAAGCAACAAAACACTTGGGTACTAACCATGTAGTTGCACTTTGAAAGTTGCCTTTTCACTTAACCCTATCTCCTACCAATTTCCCAATCTTAATTGTTTTAGTTTCTACAAAATGTAATTCATTTGTTAAATGTCTACTATTTAGTAGAGGTCAGAACAAATGACACAACTCCCTTCTAAGAAGCACGGAACAGACATTTTAAAACTTCAATATTATGACCAAAATATTAATACTGCCACCGAAAAACTTAAAATACCAATTTCAAAGCATTTTGAGCCAAGCAAATTAAGAAAATAAAATTACCTGTCCACAATTCTGTCACTGTGCTTCTAACATGTTGCATGGCGAAACTCACTAAACTTTCCTTTGATCTGTCACCATGGTATTTCACTGCAGCCTATTTTTTTTTTTAATTAAAAAGAGAAACATCTTTTACTTTTTCCTTTAAAAACTCACTAAAAACAAGACCAAGCACTTTTGATTCCACATTATTTTGAATAACACAGTAAGATCTGTCTCTCAATAGCACAGTGTATTTCCAAATGACAAGCTGGGGTTCTTGATTGTATAGATTCCATGTAAGACATTTTAACAATACTATTTGTAATAGTTTTAGTCTCAGTTTTATCAGTTAAAACTGGGGGGGAAACAGGGATACTAGGACTTTATATTCAAATAGACAATATCTGTAGAATATTTTGTAAACTATAAAGTACATATTGGTATACATATACCAATAAGTACACATATTGGTTATATTATGTTCTTTAAGACAGAAACCGAAATTAGCAAACATTTAATTTTGAAATAGAGCAAAGCCAAAGCAATGGCGTCTAAAAGTATTCATAATATAATCCAAATGTTTACTGTGACTAAAGTCTAGTTAGATGGCACCTAAAATAAGACTTAAAAATCAAAACATCTACAAATTCACATATTATGTATCTTTAGTATTTCCCTTGTTATAAAGTTCCACAACTTTAAAAAACGCTAACTTTATCCCTCACCATTCCAGATCTAAAAATGAAGAGGCTCGGATAACTGTTGACTCCTTTCATTCGGCAAAGCATTCTATCATCGCCACAGTTCACAGCTCCAATTCGAAGTAATCCATCTACTTCTTTAGCAAACTCTCTCCACTACGAGAAAAAAAGAAAATTTAAGTATTTCTCTGATAAGATAATTTTTCTTACCTTGAATACTCTTCATGCTATACATTAAAGGAGAATATTTTTAGCAAACAAAATCATACATATGTGAAAATACATAATTATTTCTGATAATTAGAATTATTATTAATAGAAAAAACCCTACCATATTAAAAAAGCACTCAAATAACAGATCAATGAGAAATAAAAAAACTTGAATAATCAGGAAGTAAAAATACATACAGTGGGAGCTAAATCATGGCAGTGTGAACATCCCGGGGAGTAAAAGTTCACAAACCACAGTTCTCCAGAATTAACAGCAGCATCTAAAAGTATATAAAACCGAAACAAATTAGAATTATTTACTAAAGGTTTGTGCATATTTTAGTTAAATGACTTTTGTTGAGATTAGAATGAAAAAAATACAGCCATACACATCTTTCATACTGCCTTTGTCATTTTCTGTACGATTTCTTCTGTAAGAAGAAAACATTATTTCAACTGTAAAACAATACTTTTTTTTTCTTTTAAACTCTTCTCAGCCCATACTTGACATCCTTGAACTGCATGGTATACGTCACCACGACGCTTAAAAAGAAAGGAAGTAACATCAAACCTCATGTAAGAGTTTGTGTGGGTGAGAGAAATGAAGAAAAACAGCGAGAGAGCTGAGATTTAAACACTTGTATCATCTGCAGCACGGGCTAAATGTGTGGTCAATCAAGTCTGACTTTGAACTGAGAAAAAATGAAATAAGAGACCTATACAATATAATAAGGACTGTGGGGATTACATTTAATCTTTGCTCTTAATAAGAAATTTACCTTGGAAAATTGTGTTATTTTAAAAGTATCAGATCAAGGTTTTTAACAATTCAAAACATGAATACATATTTGTTAAAATAGATCTGAACACCACATAATGTCTAGCCAACAACACATTATACATTCTAATCTATAAGGTCACCTGATACAAGTAAATGAAATATATTCATTTAAGTATTTTAACATTGTAATGATACGCTCTAACATTCAAGATAAAAACGTGAAGAGTTTCTATATAATTCCATATCAAAATCAGTTATTTAGTAATTTTTAAATAAAATTTTCATAACTTACAGTAAGACATCAAAACATGCATACTATTCTAAATATGTGTAACTGATTCAGGTTATTTAGTTAACATGTGCAGGACTCAATATTTACCTACATTTCAATTACAAGTCATATAGATCTATGGGAAAAACAGTTTATCCGTACACCACAGGCAAAGTGTATAATTTAGGATTTTATGAGCTGTTCTTTTGCAACGTTTAGAAAGTTTGACAAACAGACCACTCTATCTAGGTGGTCAGAATAATTGCCATGTTGACTCAGACCACCAACTGGTACTAATTCAGGTAAAATCTTAATAGACTTAGTGCAAACTTCAATAGAAATGGGATTATTTTATTAGCTATAAACAAGTAATGAGGTGGTTATTTACACATAAAAAAGCGATAATTAGACAAAGTATGATTGTTCATAAGTCATAAATAAAAATATGATTTACAACAAATCTGAATATCACTTGACACAAAACCTTATTTACAGTGAAAAAAATGTCTTCAATTTTGGTACTTCGTTTTCACAGAGCACTATCTGCTCAGTTCCCACTGTTGTTAAATAATAAGAATAAGGTAGAAAATATTTTTAATATTTTATTATCAAAGCTTAATGGGATGTTTTTGCATAACCCAGTGACCCAGAATGAGTATATTTCAAAATGCAATTTTCAGCTTCTAAAATACACAACTACAGCTTTTGTGTGTTAATGTCTATGCAACTACAGCTAACAGCTTGTTAACCTAGAAAAAATGTAAAAAAAAAAAAGGCAGAGGTGCTCTGAGGCCCTCTTTAACTTCTTGAGCTTGTCTTCAAAAGGATGCCTGTATTGTGTGGGTACTATTCAGAATGACTAGTATGACATATTCTTTGCTTTTGCAGATACTATGTAGAACTTGTTTATAATGACCGATGGAATACTTTTCGGTGACACATAGAAAGATAATATACATCATGTTTAATGGCAAGGATGAGAACATTTTTAAGCTTTCAAAGTGGAGTTTATTAATCACATTTTCTCTTCTGTACTATAGTTGAACATTCTAGAGTTCCACTCCTGATAAAAGCAAACTATGTAATTTGGACTAACTCTCCTAGTACAACTGCAGAACTGGACAAAACATGAAAGACTTCCATTGCAAGCAGAAGAGAGTGATCAATGCAGTGAAGAATTAGGGGGCCAAGTTACGGGAGGTGGAAATCAGAGGGCCAATGTCTGCTTCCTGTAGAAGAGCTAGGTGATGGGCAAGAAACTGAGCAGAGCTTTTAATAGATTCATGAGGTGAGACGGACAAAAATGGAGTTCAGGGCACACGTAAGGAAGGGTCCTGTAAATAAAGATGAACTAAACTGCAAAGTGACCAGTCCTCTCAAAGTTCAAGCTCAGTTTTTGAATCATGTCAATTTCTGTCTGGATAAAGCTGATCTGAGATTGTTAGTGACCCTCACCAGCAGGAAACATAACTCTTCTCTGGAGGAAGAGAACATAAATAACTTTAAAATAATTCCATGATTATTTATATAATTAGTTATACAAAAGACAAGACTAAGTACCCAATCAATAGAAACAACTAATGGAAAGAGACCCACAAACAAATAGGCTAATGTGATATTTATGTAAGTACACATTGGTACTACTATCCATATCTGCCATCTTCTCTTGGGTTCTTCAACTAAAACTACAAGATCAGCTAGTCTTAGATATGAAGACTAGTATTAGAGTTCATATGGAATGGTGGCAACTTTGCACTCAATCTATCAATATTAGTTAATTATTTTGGAAAAACTGTCTCTAAGGTTTCGCGGCTGTAATTTACTTTTAACTACTATTTCGGGTCCTATATGAACTATTAGCAGTACTTGACCTTTTCTCCACAGTGATACATCTGAAAAAGTTTGAGCCTACGTGCAATATAACCATCAGGAAAGTCTCTCATTCTGGGTGGACTCATAGATTAGTCAGCCTGCAGGTTTTGTTCAGTTCCTCCAATTCTATCTCTAATTCCAAAGTTTTCTGCCTCCCTGGACCACAAAACACTTACTGATAGACTAGGAAATGAGAGAATAGTCATCGCAGGAAAAGCAACAGATTCATATAACTACATGCAGAGAAGTTACGATTCTGCCTGCCTGTGACATGGGTATCAGTTCTGTCTAACAACAATACAAATGAATCTAACTTTCTTCCATTTCCTTTGTAGTGAAGATGCGTTTTCACTTTCCTTAGAACTTGTTCAAGTGTTCACATGCAACTCTTTTAACAAAGCAATGTATGAATGGCTACTTTATGGGCCTGAGCTCATCAACATGATGTAGAAAATAAGAATAAAATGTAATTCTTGCTCAGAAGAAACTGTACAAAATCAAGTGACTGTAATATGTATCTTTTCTAATGATAGTATATGAGAAATTATATATATATTTTGCAGCTAGTATGCTATTTTAGTTTTCTAAATTAAATGAAATTGTAACAGAGCAAAATGAAATTGAAATTTGATTTGAGGTAAAACGTATTGTTTTGAAGTAGAAAAGGAAGACTAAACCTATTTTATTATACATGTACGAAGTTTAAAAGTATACGAATCTAATCTAATAAAGTTTTCTAAAATGCAATGAAAAATGCAGAACTGTATTTTTATATCTTTTCACACAAATCATAGATCAAATAAAATATGCTTCCAAAATAACCATATACTTATCCAAAACTTTGAAATCCAAAAGCTTTGAAACTGGAAGCACCCTCACAAGTTTGCAGCAAGCTCACCTGGCATCCAAACCTGTCCTGAACTGACATGGGGCTAGGTATTACTTTCACTTCTTTTATTTAGTAAACATACTCATGAATTTCCCTGTAGAAATACTGATTTTTCTTAATACCGTACTGCCCCACATTCTGCTAAGGACTTTATTTCTTATCAGTGCTGAGATTTTTATTTTGTTCTCGTCCAGCTTTTATCCTCTATGCATATATGTGTATACCTTTTGCACGATCTGTTTTACACTGCATATGCAATTTTGCGTTAGGCTTCTTTTCACTTAACATACTCATAAGTGTTGTAAAAAGTTTTTTAATAATGTGGAAAAATACTTATATAGAAAAAGAATAGATATTGGTTCATTACCATTTCAAATGTGTCAATTATACACAAACACACATGCACAGAACATTGTGGACATTACTTAGCCCTTCTAAGGTTTCATATCCTCATCTGCAAGGTAAAAGGAATAATTATAGCTACCACACAAGAATGTCATAAAAGTTCATTAATGTAATGGAAGGGAAGTTCCTGATAGTAATAAAAAGAAACTATGTGAAAATCTTAACTATGGTTTTAGAACATTATTTAATATACAGTATATACATATTATCTTGCTAAAATCCAAAATATTTCTAAATTCTAAATACATTTGTCCTCAAGAGTTTTAGAGAATTTCAGGACTAGTTTTAGAAAATCATATGCCCACAAACTTACCAAATTCTCTTCTATCCAATGTTATGATTTCAGGATCATCATCATAAATACCTAATTTTAAAAGTACATAAAAATTATAAAATTAAAACTTCATCATGAATGACCACATAAAAATAGGTTACTTACTCTTGTTTTAATCACCAAAAATCAGATTACTGTAGTAAATCTTAAACTTGAAGAATATGCAACAAATTAAGAGAAAAGCCAAGAACAAATAATACCACTGGTGATACATTTACAGAGTGATCAAAAAACACTAGTCTCCTGATATGGACCGTCATGGGGGGGTGTGTGTGGGTTCCTAATATTCACGTAATTCCATCTCCACAGAAAATTATTTCTATTACATGTTTTCTAACTTTATTCTGAAATAATTATAGACTTACAGGAAGTTGTAAAGATAGTACAGACTCTCATGTACCTTTCACCCAGCTTCCCGTAGTGGCAACATGTTATGTAGTTTTAGTACAACATCCAAACCAGGAAACTGGCACCGGTACATTACTGTGAACTAGAGTACAGAGCTCATTCACTTTTCAGATTATATGTTCTTTTTTAATGTGGTATCATTTACAAATATGTTCTATTGCTAAAAGTCTTATAATCAGAATATGTGCAGAGGTAGAGACAAAAATTAATAAAATTTTTATTTGCCATAACAATTAAAACCAACGTGAGAAAATTCCTATTACTCTACAAAATACCTAAATAATATTAGTGATGGACATAGACCATGGGTCAGTAAACTTTTGCTGTAGAGGCCAGTTAGTAAATATTTTAGGCTTTGTGGGACATGGTTTCTGCTCAAACTATTCAGCTCTGCTTCTGAAGTGTGAAAGAAGCCATAGACATTATGTAAATAAATGAGCATAACTGTGTTTTAATAAAACTTTACAAAAGCAGGTGGCAGGCCAGATTTAGCCTGTGAAATGTGGATTGCCTACGCCTGATATAGACCATCAAGCTGTAGTGAATAGACCTGCAAATACTATTTTGAAAAGAAAGTCAGTCTTGAGAAACAAACACTCAGATATAAAATTAAAATATTTTATTTAGTCTGATATAAAGCATCCTTCAGTTCTTAGCCTGCATTCGAAGCTAATTAATGACGAAGAGAAAGACATGATGTCTGAACACTCCCTCTTGCCTTGATACCTGTGTTTATTTTCTCCCTCCCTTGATATCTTTAATTTACTCACTCCCTCCGCTCTTGCCTCATTCCTTATTCCTGCCAACACCATTATTAAACCATTATTAACCATTATTAATTAAGATGGATGGCATTTCTATTGAAGTGGTCACTATTAAACTAAAGGAAACTTTAATCTTTTTTGGAAAATACGATGCTCTAAAAATATTGAAAGGCTTCAATATTTAACTTCTAATGCAAATGTTTTTAAATTAAATAGCAATTCTTACTTTAAAAGTATTTAACAAGACTATGACCAAAACACTTTCTTATCTGTGCAGATAATATCTACATATCACTGACTCTCCTTTTGAATTCTGCTCCCATGTCATATTAAAGAGAGAGTCAAGGTGCCATATATTAACTATATAAACTAAGTGGTGAAACAAAATTAATTTCTAAATTTATTCAAATAATAAACAAGAATTTCTAAGGAATATCATATCATCTTACCAAAATCATAACGATAGTAATTCCAGCTTTCATACTGGCCTCCTCCTTGATTATCTGAAAGTCCTTTTTCTCCATATTTGTCATACTTTTTCCGCAAATCTTCATCTTTGAGTACTTCATATGCTCTATTTATTTTTAAAAAATCACTGTGTGCATTTGCATTATTCTATTAAAAATATTACATAAAATATTTGTTTCAGATACACAATCAAGTGTCTTCAGAACTTATATGTAGATTTAATTTAATCCTGAGATTTCTAGGAGAATAGATACCAAGATAAGGAGTAGTAGTACAAAATGAAATGGGCTATTGTGGGTTGAAATAAAAAGGATTTTTAAAGAACTACAATCTTAAAAAAAAATTAGGAAAGTAACAGAGAAATGAGAATTGATGCCTCAAAAGGATGACAGATGTAGTCATACAATATAAGTCATACCTTCTAAGAAATGCAACTGAGAAAAAACTGACTAATGAACCCTTGGAAACCCTTAATATTAATGTTACCCCTAAAACAATGACAATGAAATCTGTAGGTTATTTTTCTATTTGAGGCAAAACCAACATATTAACTAAAAAAAGTATGTGCCCCAAAAGAACTAACATCAGAGTAACAACTCAAAACTGGATTAGAAACGTTCCTCGTTTGTTACTGTTTCATACAATTGGTTTCTGAAGAATGCTTTCATCTAAATAATACTCAGCTGTAGAAGGGCTACCATCTTTCACATGGAAACAAAAACACACATTCTGAAATTTTAAAGAACGATCTGAAAAAATAAAAACTAAATACAAGAGAATGAAGATCTCAGGGAAAGATTACCAATTAACAAGAGTTTTCAAGAAATATTGATTTTATCACTCAGCTTTATGCAAACAAAATAAAAGTCCTATTTAAAAAATTCTATCCAGAAAACAGAAAATTATAACATAACCTTATCTTTCTCCTTGAAGAGTGTCAAATCTCATTAAGAAAAAATTAAATTATAAAAATACCATAAGAATTAAAACTATTTTAGTTTTGAAAGATTTCATTATTGAATACATAATCAAGTATTTATGATTGGAATAAACTGGATTTGACTACTCTCAAGTTTCAATTTGTAATACTTTCTGACTCTGGGCTTATACTTGTGCATGGGAAAAACCAGTGAAAGCTGAAGCATACTATTATTAGCAATTGCTGCCATTTTTAGCAAGACATACCCTCTAAGTTCTAAGGAAATAATTTTTCTGTTACTGTTCTGCAATACTTGATCTTAACCTACTTTACAAGAAAACTACTTCACAGACAGTATTCTCTCCTTTGGGATTAACATCTGTAATCTGGAAATTAGTTTTCAAATTAAGAGAGAATTGCATTTTCGGTATTGACATTCCTTCACATTGTTCTAAACCAGAACATTTTGCTTTTTCTGTTTTTCAGTACAGAATTTGAGTTATGATTTTTGATGTGATTATTCTTAAGCATTTTGAGCACTTATTTAAAATAATTTAAATATACTGAAACTTTCTAAAATACATTCATCAGATATTAAAAAGAATTTTTACCCACCGGGTTCTTATCAGGATGCAGCTTCAATGCCAATTTCTTGAAAGCTTGTCTTATTTCTCTACTGCTTGAAGTTTTGGATACTCCAAGTAAACTGTAAAAATCCTGATCTGTGCCCACTAAAACGGCCATATACACTATTAGAAAACAGACAGTGACCCTTTTCAAGTCTATGACATAGTCATCTTTATTGAACCAGACTCCCATTCTTTTTCTTATACAAGTTCTGGTTTAAGTGAACATTAAGATATGCCGTTGGTTCCAGTTGATGTACACAAGTTTGAGAACGTCTGTCCACATTATTCCAAGAATGACTCCAGCATCCTGAAATTGTCTTGCCAAATGTTAATCTAAAGAGACGAAACCAGGTAGTTAAAATACATTAAAAAAACCACAAAACCCAGCAATAACACTATTTATTAAATAACATGGTTAGCAATACAATCTCCATTACCTAGCAAATCAAGGTGAGCGGGCCAGGCTCTACTCTTTGCGGGTCCCCTTCCCTGCTTCCATATCGAGATAGCCAGATTTGTGAAACCACTCAAGATAGCAGATAAAAGATAAAGGTAGTGTGTGGTTGTAGCTAGCTAGAACCCTTTAAAAACAAACAACTCATTGATTTGCTCCCATCAGAACCCATACACAAGGGCAGGGGAAAGACTGTTTTCTTCTTTTTTCTACCCAGCTTAAGCACTGCCCTTTTCTAATACTGCTTCCTTTTTGGCAACTTCTTCACCCCTTTAAGGCTATCGTGTTCTCATTTTAATTAGATTTCACTTGTACGAAATATCCTTTAGGGGGACTAGAAAGGAAGCACACAGTCCTTCCAAACAGTCTGTATCTTTCATATAACCCTTCCAAAAATAGCAATGAATTTACAGTTACACTAGACAACTCACCTAGTAGGCCGTTTGTTCCCTCCGAGCTTTCTCAGAAGGCGCTTACATTATGTTTAAGTAGAGACTATTTTATAAAAACAGTAGAATAATAACTGCAAGTTAATAGTGTAATTTTATTGCAAAGCTTCTGTTTGGTATAAATAAAAATAGAAAAAGAGACAAAAGAGAAGGGAATCAGTTCTTTAGACACGCTCACCTGTGTAGAGTGAAACTAATTTTCACTTCATCAGATCACCTTTAAACTAGTATACTTTAGTTCCAAACAGCTCGTAATGCTTTGAAAAATCAAACCTTCCTAGAAACTTTCTTCATTTAATTCTAAATGTCTATTTAAATTGTTTTTTTTCCTTACCTGTGAATGGGCTTTGGCTAATTTCTAATCTTTCCTTTTCAAGCCACCAAAAAATACCTTTGTACACATAGTGATACTGATTGACAAATTCCCAAAGTAGAACATAATCATTAGAAAAAAAAAGATACCATATTCTCAAACATCACTTTGGGACAAGGGGCATTTCCTGCCTAGCGTTTGCTCTCAGCCGGCGTGGGTGTGGCTGACTTGCTCTGTGCCGAGCTGCGGGGACAGGTGAGAGCTGCAGGTAAATGCAAATCGAACGCCTTCTTGCTGCCATCATTCCAGAACAGGATGCGGGGAGAGGAGAAGACTAGAGACTTTGGGTGAAACAGACTGTCAAGTGTTGCTAGGGGTGAAGTCTCAGACCGGACTCAGGGAGAAAGCAGCCTGAGCAACTGAGGCTCAAGGAACAAACTGGAGCAAGAAGAGGGGAACCGCTTGGCGGAGGCAGGGTGGTGCAGGTAATAGGGAAGACGACAACGGGGAACGAGAATACCACCAACCGGCCGCAGGAGGGGTGAAGAGGGCAGACTCAAGCGCACAGGCATTTCGGTCCTCCCTTCCCGGAGGGCCAAGGCCGCTGCCGGCTCCAGCAGAGCCCCGGTCCCCGGCCTATGCCCACCTCGGTGTTGCGGGGTCGCCTCCTGCAGCTACTTCCCCATCCTCAATTCCCGGTCGCTGACGCCACTGGCAGAGCGCCAGCTGTGCGCGCGGGAGGACACGCACTGTCTGAGCGCCGAGCCGCCGCACTCGGGACGCGGAGGACACGCCGCACCGGCAGCGACGAGTGCGGCCAGCTCCGGTCGGCAGCTCCCGCGCCGGTCTCCACGGCGAGCGGGGCGGGGCCTGGCGCGGGGCATTGTGGGAAATGCGTGGAGGCCGCAGCCTGAGAGGACCCGCCGCAGGCCTGGCGGGCGCGGCGGCGGAGGGCGCGGGTGGGGAGGGCGGTGTAGGTTAAGGTTGACGTGGCCGTCCGCCCGGAATCCGGCTCCGGCTCAGCTCCAACCCGGAGCCGAGAGACACGCTGGACCCGCGCAGCCCGCGCCCCGACGCCAATGCGGATGGCGCACGCCGCGGGCCGGACGCCGGGTGCCGAAGCCCGCCCCTTCCTGCTCCCGTCGCTATGGTGACGGGGAAACCCGGAGGGCGGGTATAGGCGTGCCGGTGCTCCGCGACAGTTTGCTTAAAAGGCAGGGCTGTAGAGGCTTTTTCCCGTGGGTGGGGCAGAGAGGTGAAATTCTGCGGAAAAAGGCAAGCTTGACCGAAGTGACATTGATTGTAGTGTTAGCCTAGAGGGTTGAAGAAGCATTAGGAAACTTGAGAGAAATGAAAATATTTATGACTGTGTGTGTGTGCGCGCATGTGTGAACAATGGAGCATTCTATGGTATTACCTGGCTTTTTAGTCATCCAAGCTAGAACTGAGGAGTTATCCACACTCCTCTCTCTCTCTGATTTTTTCGTCTAAATGACTTAAACATGTTTAAAAGCTGATTAGGAGTCAAAACAGAGAGAAGGAGGCTGCAGATATGGGAGAGAGGGACAGAGTCAAGGCGCAGGTGGATGGACTGATCTTAAACAGTTCATTTATCCATTAAAATAGTTTGTTCTTCACTGGCTACTGGTGATACTGTAGTGAGCAAAGACATAGCTCTGCCCTGAAGAAATAGGATAACGGAGGACACGTTAATTATTCAAACCTATGATTAGGAAAGGAAAATGCATGGTGCTGTGAGAATGAATAATGGGGAACTGACCTACGGGAGGCAAAGGTTTGAAAAAGGTATTACTACAATAGATTAAAAAAACTGAAAAAGAAATTCAGTGTACATGAGCAAGGAATTAGGGGATGTTGCTGATGCTATCCCTGCCCTGTGCCTGTCACCCTCCTCATCCCACTTGGGTTCCCACACTTTATATGATGCTGTGCTCACTTCACTCAGGTTCCAACCTATGCCAGGCTGCTCTCCCACCAGGACACCCACCTCTACCTGAAAGGGCTACAATATGTAGTCACTCACCCTCCCATCCCATCACCTCTGCCCAATATGGACACAACTGTGCCAGCCCTACCTAATGGTTTTTGGTTTGAATTATTCAGGATGGGCAAAGGCCATGGTTAGTTTTTAATAGCATTTTAGCCATAGTTTGAAGAATGTTATGGAGGAGGGCAATAGTAAATAGAGGAAAACTGGCCAGAAGTCTATTCCAATGGTCTAGGTGATAGATGCTTATGGCCTGGATTAGGGTGGAGTTAGTGCAGATATAGAGAAGTGAGCAAATTCGAGAAAAATGTAGGAGGTGATATTTTCTAAGATCTGGTGATGAATTGGTCATGGTGGGGAAGAGAAAGATGTTTTGAAGACACATGTCTACTTCAGATAACTGACATCAGGGATGACCACTTGCTTCTGGGAAACCAAGGGCTTGTCAGCATAAGTATAATAAAACTTGATACAACAGCTCCATCATATATGCGTGAGATATGTTATAACAAGGGACTATTTTGTTTCATTTTTAGTTCCACCTGGGGAATTGCTACTCATCTTTCAAGACGGAGTTCATGTTTCTTCTGAAAAATAATTTTCTGTGAGCCATTCAAGCATATTTGGTCACTCCATCCTTTATTGTTGCCTTTATCACACCATATTGTAATTATATTTCATTGGTTGGTCTACTGTAATGAATTCTTTGAGGTCAGGAATCAGATTTTATTTATTTTTTTCCTCAGTGCCTAGCTAGAAGTGTTTGGTGCCTATTCAATACATGCATTACGATAGAATGAAGAATCAATATTTATTATGTGAAAAGAGGAAAGAATGGTCCTTTGTTTCTAAAGTCATTATTGTTTGGCCTGGAGGGAGGTTCATGAAGAACACACATTCACATGTAGAAATATAATGTAGTACATGTGAAATGAGTGGTATAAACAATATGTTCCATAGGGACTTAACTTTGAACAGAAATGCTCAGAGTAGAATTAGGGGACAGTAAATAAAAAAAGAATTCCTCAATAGACTTGGAATTTTAGAACCAGGGAGAATCTTTGAGATCCTGAAGTTCATTTCTTAAATTCATTGGGGAGGAAACTGAAGCCCAGGAATGTTAATGAGTGACTTGCCCAAAGACGCTCAAATGTAAATGGATGGAAATGGAAATATAACCTGTCTCCTGTTTTCTTCGACAGTGTGATATGATGATAATCACAATAGCAGAAACTTACATATTTATTATATGTCTCAGGCACTATTTCAAGTACTTTACTTAAATATTAACACATTTAATGTAACAATTCTATGAAGTAAGTGCAACTATTATGTCAATTTTACAGGTGAGGAAACTGAGGCAAAGGGAGGTTAAGCTGCTTGCCCAACGTTACATAGTTAGTAAGCTGTAGAATTTGGATTGCAACCTAGGCTGTCTAGATCTGGAGGCCATAAGGAACACCACAGTCAATTGAAATATTTTTGAAATATTTTTGACAGCATTTATTTAAGCTAAGTAAGGTGTTATTTTCATAGCATTTCTTTCTTAACATAATAACCTATCACAAGTGCTTGATTTTCAGGACTTAATTGCAATATTTTATTAGATCAGACCTAATTTGTAAAGACAAATTGGCTGATGTCTTAAAATCACCTATAGCACCTACTAATGGAATTGGCATTCAATATATGTGTTGAATTCAGTTGAATTTGCAGTTACTTGTATTTCTATGATAATTTCATATTTCATATTTTCATCTCCAATAAACAGGTCTACTTTTAGCAGTAACTGACCTTTCTCTTATGCTTATTTCCCTACATCCCAGTTATTTTGACACTACAGTTTTTAGTGTTAAAAAATGCTGTGTGGTAATTAAACACAATTCTAGACTCCCAGAAGGAAAGTAGACGTTCAGCACAAACCACATTGTTTTAAGAGTTCAGGCACAGTGAGCCATTCTTGTCATTTAAGGAAAGTTGTTTTTTTTTTTTTTATCAGGAAATTGTTTACCAGCCAAGTTGCCAGACACTAGGCAAGAACCAATCTTCCAAACAGGACTTTCCAGGGATAGCCATCTCGGGTTTGCTATTTTAAAAGGAGATATAAAAAGGAAACATATCATGACCAAGTGGATTTATTTGAAGAATGCCTTTTGCTGAGCTCCGTGGAAATCATCTACAGCTGAGCATTTAAGGACCTCTATGCTGGTAGAATTCTGAGGTGATGATAGATCAAGCCACTGGTCCAACATCTGCAACTTAGATCCAGAACCGTAATCATGACAGAGAGGGGCTAGTTTTCCCAATCAAAATTCCCACAGCATTAGGGCCAGGATGCTCTTTCTGAGTCTAACGTCTGACCTTCTGAATGCCTGGGTCCTAGCGCAGAGTGTGACAGGCAGTGGAGCACCTGCCCACCTACTGCTTCTTTCTCAGGAGTTTTATCATAGGCCTTGTGTGTTTGATGCCTGGTCATTTGACACTGTTCGCTTAACAACTGGCACAAAAAGTAGGCCAGTTGGCCCAGCATACCAAGGAACCACAAATCAAAGACCAACTCTGAAAGTGGGAAAAGCCCAAACAGGACAGCATGACTAGCTTTAAGGATTGGGATAGATCATTACTAACTGGTTGCAGGAACTAGTCCTTTGAAGCCCTAAGCTTCTTAAGCAATAAATTTGCTAAGAATGTCAAGACCTGGGGAGATATAGGTTGCCAGTACTCCATGGGGCTGTTTTTAAGGCCTTTAAGGGAGTTACATAGGAGGTGAAGAAGAAGTGGAAGAATAAACTGAAACTGCAGGTGAAACAACTAGGATATTCTGATGGGTGGAATGTACAAAGAATTTAAGATGAAGTAAGACCAAGTAAATGGACCATTTCTGTAATTCACTTCCTATAACCAGAGCAATGTAAGTTGTCATGTAACCAGGGTATATAGTGTTCTGCCAACACTAAAAAGTATGAGACAGAGAATGTTGTTAGGGGCACTATGTAGAGCAAGAAGAGGGAGGCATAGAAAGTGTGTGGCTCTTATGATCACTGCCCCTCACTGTCATGAAGGGGTTAACCTTAAATCAAACGAAGGGAACTGACAGAGCTGCTGGGTGGGCCTCCACAATGAGGCTGCCTCTCGGAAGGCTATGTAGTTATGGCATTTAAGTAAAGGGGCCAAATAGAATAACCTTGAAGGTGTCCCCAACTATATTCTATGAAAAAAAATTAGGGTGTAGGGGCCCCTTGCTGTGATAATCAGACTGAGTGCTTAGTCTGTGACATAAAGGGAATATTAGGGGAGGACCCAGACCACCTGGAGGATGAGAACAGGAAGGAATTAAAAATTATATCCCCTCCTATGACAATTTAAATAATAAAATGGTTTGTCTGATAAGGTAGGTCCTCTGGGTAGTTGCTAACCAGTCCCACCCAACCATGACCACTGGGTCTTCTGCTGATTCATATACTAGAGCAGAGGCATTGGCTGTCCAGTTGCAGATGCTCACAAACACAGTTAAAGCATCAGAGGTATGATGCTGTTTACTTTTGGGCTATCCAGACCCCCTCCAGTCAGACACTAGTTTACACTTCATGCCCCAGGAAATAGTAAGCTGGGCCTCCTAGTATAGGATCCTATGGCTATTCCAAGAACATATCACCTGCAGAGTGTGTGGCAATAAAGTGCTGGAACAGGCCACTTAAAAAGACAAATTTCATCAGTCTGCTCTCCATCCCATTGGTAGACTGGCTTGACCTGTCTAATGCTGTATCTACTGTATTATATCTTCTTAATGGTTTCTCTCTTCTTAACCATATTTTAGTGATCCAGAAAACTGAGAGCATGGAAGTGTCTGGAGTGGGACAAATACAGTGCAGGACCCAAGCTTACATATGACTTTTCACAATCTCTCGTTTTTCCTCCTACCCTGACTTGATCAATCAGTTAGGAAGCCTAGACTGCATCCTGTGCCAGTGGGTGGGTGGACACCAACCTGGAGGCATTGCTATCTCCTGACTCACTGTTGTGGCCACACAACCAGGGCCATGCCCATCCTCTCTACGTTGTCCCTTGTAATATTGCACTTCCAGGCTCAGACACTGTTGTGTGGACACTGCACTTATCTTTTTTATGATGCATGCACTCGTTCTTATCTCTATGAAAGGTGAGAGAGTGTGGTGGCAACAGAGGAAGTCCTAGATCCCAGAGAAATTGATTTATGGTTTGGTAGATCAGATAACACTCAGTTTACGATTCAGTTAGAATTGCATAGTCACTTGGTAGCCCTAGGTTGGGCATTCAGTATCTGCCTGGGTCCAGTAGATAGCTGAGAACTACTTTCATGTTAATAATGTTTGTTACAAAAGGATACCATTGCCATATAACAAAACTCTAAAGGCCTAGGCTGTGATTCTTCTGTTGGGGCATATCAGAAGCACCTTACAGTATCTCTGTCTGCCAAAGGCACTTTCAAAGTCATCAGGTCTGCTGGTCATAAGGACCAAGTGGCAGTTTAGATCTACCTATTTCAGACCCTTTCATTATTCAGGCCCATCTAAAAATGGCCAGTCTCATGAATTACTTGGTAAATGAATCAGAGCAACATATCTAAATATTGTAGATATTGCCTCCAAAATTCAAGAAGCCACCAAATGTTGAACCTCTTCCTTCACAATAGATGCAGCAACTCATACTATTATATCATTTAAACCACTTACACCATTATAACTTACATTGACTCATACCATTCTAGCACTTTAAAAGAGACATTCCACCATGTCCTAGACCACTGGACTTCTAGAAACTTTACCAATGTATCAGGCTTCTGAAGTTTATCTCCTGTTCTCTGGCATTTGCATACCTTAGTAAGGCTTGGTGCATTCTGCTTATCTGTTGCACATCAATGTAGTGGATCAGTATGATGGTCTTTAGGATAGCAGAATGATCAAGTTCCCTCCAAACCATATTATGACAGTAAGAGGTTTGACATAGTCTTAGAATAAGGTAATATGTTGTTGTCAGTGCCAGGTACATGCAAATTGTTTCTGTTTTCTCTTATCCAACTAAAAAAATAGTATTGAACAGGTTAATAGCTGCACACCGGCTGCCAAAGACTGTGCTAGATTTTTTCAGCTAAGAAAACAGATTTGGAAACATAACTTCCTTTGGCATCGCAATTTTATTCTCCAAGAACCAATGACTTTTGCCCCATCCAAAAGGGCAAGTTAAATGAAGATGTGTTAGGAATCACCAGCCCTGCATGTCTCAGGCCTTTAATGGTGGTGTTAATGCCTGAAATTCAACCAGAAATGTGATCTTACTTTTGGTTTCCTTTCTTCCTGTCTGCGTGGAAGAGTTTTAGATGATTCCATTTGGCCCTCTCTATCATAAAAGCCCTATCTCTTCTAAAGGAACCGATGCTGCGATTCTGAGAGTTACTAAGCATATCTGTTTATACTATACATTGTAGGACTGGGGAAATAACCAGAGGATGGGTCTGCATCCTCTTGGGCCTATGAGACTCAGGCCAAAACTCCATAAGACCTACTTTTGCTTAGCGGATTATGGTGGCATTTTGGGATTCCAAAGATGAGCAGAAATTCAGAACTAGTATCTAAAACTTCCTAGAAGGGGGCCGGCCCCATGGCCGAGTGGTTAAGTTTGTGCGCTCCACTTCAGCAGCCCAGGATTTCGCCAGTTCGGATCCTGGGCACGGACATGGCACCTCTAATCAGGCCATGCTGAGGTGGGGTCCCGCATAGCACAGCCAGAAGGACCTACAACTAGAATACACAACTATGTACTGGGGGGCTTTGGGGAGAAGAAGAAGAAGAGAAAAAAAAGATTTGCAACAGATGTTAGCTCAGGTGCCAATCTTTAAAAAAAAAAAAAATTTCTAGAAGGTCTAGTTATTTCCCTTTCCAAAGGGCAGTGTCAGTCTGGCAAAAGGGCTCTGGTCTCCCTGGGGAAGGCTCAAGGGGAAAATTCACAGCATATTCCTGTTGTCATTTTGCAAGCCTCTCTCTCAGTTGAGGGACTCTGTCTGGGAGCTAGCTCTGAGAGCTGGATAAGAGTCTGTGAATCCCCACTAGGGTGATTTGAGTTATTTTTCTGCCCAGCAGATCTAGAAGTTTTATTTCTATATACGTCAAACAGCACTTTCATTCCATCTCTTTCATAATTTCACCCTCCTATTTCTGCTAGTTGAACCCTACCATCTGGCCTCTACAGTTCTGGGATCTTATAATTCTCAACGAGATCAAGAAACTCATTTCTACTGCAACACTCCCCACCACATTTCTGGCCTATGGAAGATAGCCACTACAGAGCTCTTCAAGGATGTTGACACCTCTCTTCCCAATGCGTTTATTCATGCTTTGGTGAAGGCAATGTCCTTTTGGTCCTCCCAAAGGGATGGTTTGTGAGTGGCGGAGCTGGTTGAACATAATAGATCCATTTTAACTTACCCTATTTCCTGAGCCTTTAGACTTCTTCTTCCATAGTATTCCAGGAAGTTCTGACATTTTGACCTCATTAACCACAAGCTATCACTTAATCTAGGCTTCATTTAGCTAACCTAACAGATTATTAACACCGCTTAGGTGCTGAACCAAAATACTAAATATGAAACCTAAGTGAATGCGCTTATGTCAATGAATCTGGACCTATTGAGTTGTATATTCTGGACCTTTTGGTCTAAATATACTTAGAATTCATTCTTCCACATGCTTCCCTGGCTCTTGTCAGTATGGATTGGAAATTCTCCTATCTTTTTAATTTTGAAGATTTTTTCTTTAGATTTTTTTCAAATTTTGGAATAATTTTACATTCATAGAAAAGGTACAAAGATAGAGAGTTCCTGTGTGCTCTTCACCTAGTTTCCCCAAATGTTAACATCTTTCATAATCACAAGACACTTGTGAAACTAAGGTTTTAACATTGGTACAATACCATTAACTCTTCTACAGACTTTATTTGGATTTCACCAGTTTTCCTGCTAATAATTGGCAGTTCTTTTAACCCTTTTTGTGTTGATCCTGTTTCTTGCTACAGCAGGTCTTGTATTGCTATGAGACTTTGAACTATATTGGGATCCAACTCTTGGATCCTAATGGATCCTAATGGGCCTAGAATGAATACGAAGTGGTAGGGGGTAAGTTCTGGGAGCGTCACTATTAGGAACCCCAAACATCCAATATACAAGGGTGGAAAAGGAACAAGATAGCTCCAGTGAAAATTCATATTTGAAAAAGTGTATAACGGGACACACACACACACAAACACATATCAAAATCCAGAGCACTTATTATATCCTCTTGAATGAGAAAATCAAAACAGGAAAAGTAAGTTCTATGGTTAGCCAATATGGCAACTCTCTGAGGTGATCTTTTTACCTTATTCTCCATGGTTTCTCTTTCTGCTTTCTGAGAAAAATGCTTCTTTCCTATTATCCTCTGCAGCTGCATCTGATGGGCCACTTGGAAGGAAAAGTGAAAAGAATGAATTTATTCAAGAGATAAATACATAAATTGAAAAACAGAAAATAGCTAACTTATATGGGATGCTAACTATGAGCCAGGCACTGTTCTAAGTGCTTGTCACGTAATAATTCATTTAATTCTTACAAAATCCTCTGAGGTAGATATTATTGTGCCCATTTTATAGAGGGGAAAGCAAGGCACAGGGAATTCACTACCTTGACCAAGGTTGTGCAGTTACTGGGAAAAGATCTGGAATTTGAATCTGGGCAGATTGGTTCTGGAGTCTGCACTTTTGAAACGAGAGTAACCTCCTTGGCTAAATTTATTCCTAGATATTTCATTCTTTTTAATGCAATTGTAAATGGGATTGTTTTCTTAATTTCTCTTCAAATCACCTAGCTCTAAAAGCCAACAGGCTTTTTGGTGGCAGCCACAAAAGTTGGGGTGCTAGTTTTGTGAACAATTTCCTTCCAAGCAGATACTGGGAACTTGGTTTTATTGTTGGAATGAGCTGGATGGAGGGCACAGAGGATGTGGCCACTGGCTCACCTGGTCTCAGGGGAAGATGGCAGCCAGCCCCTGGATGTATGTTAAATTAGAAGCTGAACCCTCAGGCAGCAGCTTGTAAAGCATGCAGTCAGACCCCTTTCAGTGAGAGACTAGGGGATGGGTGTTTTTGCCCGCTCCCTCTGTGTTGAGCCTTGGGGAGACAGCTGTGGCAAGTGCTCACATGTACACCCTGAAGAACTGATTCTCCGTTTGCTACAATCCTGTGAGACTAGTGAATGCAAGCCATGTTGGCTATCAGAACTAGGCAATTCGGTCCCATCCTTCAGGCAGCAGCTGGAAAAAGTGGGGCTCCAGATGTTTGTATAAGCTCTTTCTAGAGAGATACCCGTGACCCGTTTTTATCGTTTGAGTGGGCGTGGGAGATGGGTGCACTTGCCCAGTCCCTCTGTGCTGAACTCTGAGGGGATAGCTGTGGCAAGTGTTCACACACCCTTTAAGAACTGCTTCTTTGTTTGCCACAGTCCTGTGGATCTCATGGATGCACGCCCCATTGGCCTTCAAGAGCCAGGTGCCTTTGGGTCTGTCCCTTGGGTGGGAGTTGTGTGGGGCTGGGGTGGTTAGATGTGTGGTCCACACCCCTCACTTCTCAGGGAGAAGTGGAAAGTTGAGGGTTCCCTGCTGATTATATGGCGCTCCCCTGGGTGGTGTTTGTGGTGAGAATGTGCCTCAGCTTCTCCTACCTGTCTCAATGTGGGTATCTTCTCATTCACCCGAGGTGTAGGAGTCACTCAGCTAGTTTCTGGATCTCTTTCAGAGGGAATTGCTCCATGTGTAGCTGTAGATTTGGTGCATCTGTGGGAGGAGCGAAGTTCAGGAGCTTCCTAGTTTGCTGTCTTGGTCTCTCCTCCTCTATCAATTTCTTTCTAAGTACTGTTTTAGTGGCATCTCATAAATTTTGATACCTTGTGTTTTCATTCTTATTCAGTTCAAAATGTTTTCTAATTTCCCTTGTAATTCTTCTTTGCCCTATGGGTTATTTAGATGTAATGAGGGGAATGAGGGGAATAAACTAGTGCTTACCTCAAAGAATTGTTGTAAGGAGGTAAATGCACCATTGTGGAAGTGACATGCTTAGGAACAGTGCCTGGCACATCCTAGTTGCTATGCATCAGGTGTTATTTTCACTGCCAAATTTACCTTTGGGTTTCCTCATTCTGCTTTAAGGAGAAACCTGAACTTTCTCTTACCTCTGTTACTATAAACCCTGGGACTCTTTTAAACCACTGCTTACTCTTTCATACTCCTTTGTTACTACCAGTGTAAAATCAAAATGCTTCAAGGGCCTAGGCTTTGTTATATTGCTAATGTATAATTGGTCTTGAAGCTGGGTACCTGACGGTTACTGTAGATATTCAGTAACAACATGACTGCCTTTGGACCTTGTTCCCAGCACAGACATAGATGAATCTTGTCAATTTGCTGTTTTCTTGTTTAACTTGAGGGGTGACTGGGTCTCCAGGATTTGTGAGTGTGTTTTTCAGAAGAAAGAGAATGCACTGGGGAGGTTGAGATCACAGGATGGCCGGCCCCCAGCAGCCAGTGCAGATTGCCCAGGGGCTTATCAGGAGAGACCCCTTTGTTTCTCCAGCTCCGCCTGCCATGGCACTTAGCTCTATAAAATGCCCCCTGCTTGCTGCTCTTGATAAGGCGGATGCTAGTGAACCCATGCTCCCATCTTCTCGTCGTGGCCAACTTGAATGGGGCCTTTCTCTATCTCCAAGCACTAATGTCTCAGTGTTTGGCTTGCTGTGCATCAGGCACACGAACTTGAGATTAAGAGGTTCCGTAACAGCCTCTTTAATTAACCAGAGTTTTTGTGGGTAAGAGAGAACCACTATTTGTTTTTTGCAATTTCTGCTTGCCTTAGCAGTCATGTGCCCTTTAAAATTTTGCGGCCGGAGCAAGAAAACAAAGAAAAGAACATGGGTGTAGTGGGTTTTGCTGCTTTTTTTATTGTCTTTGTCAATCAGAAAAGTTTACTTTGGCCACCTTGGAATATATTATTCATTGTAAGCAGCTTCAAGTTATATGACTCCCTCTGTCTTAGTGAATTTATTTTATACCTAAAGGAATTTCTTTACTAAATGCTGTTTCCAGCAGTTATTCCTTTTCCCTCCTCAACATTTTAAAACATCAAACAGAATGCAATGTGCCTTTTGCCCACGTTAATATCTTCAAAGCTAAGATTAAATAAAAATGTTAAAATTTCAGTTGCATACTAATATGCAGATAACCCTCCTCAATGTTGAACGGAGAAGCTAAATAAATAGGACAAGCATTCTCTGTCTCTAAAAGAGGGAATAGGATTTCAGGAAAGGGAGTAGACACTGAAAGGCTCTTTGAGATTTTTAAACACTGAACCACTGTTCCTGTATGTCTAGAGCCAAGTGCCTGACCTGGCGATGGCACCTTTTGGACTTGTCATACCTAACAGCCAGCCTCTCACCTTTTGATATAGACTTCTATTCTATTCTCCAATGAAAGGTTTTAACTTTTATAATCGTCAGACTTTTCAACAAGAGCTTAGCATTAGATTGAACAAGTCTGTCGGCATAACTGACCACAAAAAACCTGATATGGTCCGTTTCAGTAGCAATGGATACTTTAATGCAGTTATTCTATTTTTTTTTTTTAAACATTTGTGGTCCTTACACCTTTATTTCCTTTTTTTTAAAAAATATTTTATTTTTTCCTTTTTCTCTCCAAAGCCCCCCGGTACATAGTTGTATATTCTTCATTGTGGGTCCTTCTAGTTGTGGCACGTGGGACGCTGCCTCAGTGTGGTTTGATGAGCAGTGCCATGTCTGCGCCCAGGATTCGAACCAACAAAACACTGGACCGCCTGCAGTGGAGGGCGTGAACCTAACCACTTGGCCTCGGGGCTGGCCCCCAGTTATTCCATTTTTAAGAAAGTTTTATAGCATAATAGTGAAATCAGCAATATTCTGCAGTTAAATATAACTATTTAATTCTACTGTCATAAGTTTTTCATTTGAAGTCTTAGTACTTATAAAGATTAATTTTATCCTAAAGACTTAATCTACTCCTTGTAAAAAGTAGCTCTCTTGGATGCCTTTTCTATTATTAATTAGCAATGTTACTTAGTTGAATAACTTCTTTTACTTACAAAGCTATGGGTAAGATTGCCACCAAGTTGATGGAAGCAAACATACTGTCGCTATGCCCGTCCTCTCCTGTTCACTATTATTGTCTTTGTTCAATTCATGAAAATGCCACTAAGCCAGCAAAAGGTACTACCACCTACTATTAATTAGGCAAGATGAGCTGCCAAAGTATCCTGGGAAAGAAAAGTGGCTTTCTACTGAGAAAGGCTTCACTTCATGTAGAATTTTCATCGGAAAAATTATCGTACTTGATATTTGTCCTTTAGATACCTGGAGGTTTTCAGGTTTTTCTATATTCTTAAAACTAAACACTAAAAGTTTGATTTGACTTTGTTTCTACTTTATCAATTTGGCAGTTGCAAAAGCAAGAATACTACAGGTTGCAGTTTGCCACATTCTCCAGGACATAGCTGAGAAATAAAAAACATCTTTAAATATCAATCAATCATTAGGATGTGAAATATGATCTATAGGCTCTTGGGAGGCCCCCAACTCTTTCCAGATATCTGCGAGGTCAAAACTATTTTCATCATAATAATGAGATGTTAATTGTTTAATAAACAACTTTCGTAATAATAATGAGATGGTATTTTGTGCACACTCATTCTTTCAGAAGTGTACAGTGAAGTTTTCCAGAGACTGCGGGATGTGTCATGTCACAGTAGATTGAATGTAGAAATGAAATATGAAAATCTAGCCCTCTTTTGTAAAGCCAGACAGTAAAGAGATTTGCATAAACGTAAAATCCTGCTGTCTTCCTTATTAACTTTTTTTGGGAAATTTTTCGTAAACCTGAATGTTAATACATAATGGACATTATTATTAAAATTAATAAATATTTAAAATTTCTCAGTTTAATTTCTAATATGGTAAATATCAGTGGACACAGTGGACATAAACAAAAGCTCTTCAAAGTCCTCAATAATTTTTAAGAATGTAAAAGGATCTTGAGACAAGAGTTTGAGAACCACTGATTCAATCCGATTGCCAAGAAAATTTGCTACTTTTACCATTTTATCCCAAGAATTGTGTCCCTGAAGTTTTACTTAATATCCTTATTCATTTAATGATCTCAAATCCATTTTTAGTTCTTGTATCCTATGCCTCCCCGACCCTCCATGCCCCACTGCCAACTATAGATTCACGGCCAGATCAGTTACCCTGAATCCTGAATTCTGCAGAGTCCTGAACAATCGCAGCAACTTGGTGACTTGGGAGGCAAAATTGCTTGGAGAGGTATGAGGAAATAAGAGTAGGAATGGTGAGCTTCAAAGAACTTAGATTTTATAACTGGTTATATTTCTCCTATAACCCCTATATTCTTGTAACCAAGGCAGGGAGAACTGACCAGAGCTAGAAGCTTAACATTTATGGATGGTCTGTAATGTGTCAGACATTCTATTAGCTACTTTACATTTTTTATTTTTAACCCGCAGTTTCTTTGGAGGTATGCATAATTGGCTCATTTCGTGGATGAGGAAAACTAGGTTTGGAGAAGTGAAATTATCTGTTATCAGCCTGGCCTGATTAGCCCTCAGGCCATGTGAGCATGAGATGCTTTTCAGTTTCTTTTGTGATATTTCTTCTTCCTTAGATTTTACATAGGGGGAGGTCTGGACCATAATATATGTTTAATAAGTACCTTTTGTAGAATGGAGACATAAATTTGATCCAACCCAAGAGTTGAGTCCTACTTAGCTGTTTTAGGCTTCTTTCTTTTTTCTCTCACATCATTCCAGCTCCCTGATCAGAATCAGAATTTCTAACTGTTCCCTCTGTTCATAAAAGCGTTATAATCAGAGATATTTTAGCATGGAGAGCCACTGACCTTTCAAGGGCTGTGAAAATTAATGAGTGAAGATTGGACTGTTTTTTTCCAGAATGTAAACTGGAATTAGTATAAGAGGAACTTAAAAATAAATTGCCACTGGGGACTGAAGAATTATTAGAAATAAACATCAAATCTCAAGTAGGATTTTTTATATAACATGAAATACACATTTTGAAATACTTCCCCACATCCCTTTCTGAACAGAAATTCTATCTTGCTTTCATTAGTCTATCTAGAACAATTTGGTCAGTTCAGGCAGAGTTTAACAATCAACTTAAAGTACATAAACAGTTTAATATCATTAACTTTCATCTTTATTTGCCGTATAACTTGAAATATTAAAAAGTAATGGTTATCCTTCCAGCAAGTACTTTGTGTGATTTTCCCATCTGAAAGATCACAGGGAAGGAGGGTGAATAATTCACATGATCCAAAACGATATATTTTAACTGCCACCTATTTATTCATTTTATTTCTAACAGGAAGAGACTTAAATTTGTACCCGTCACATCAATGGTGGTGAGGGAGAAACGCTAACCACTTTACTAACAAAGAGTTTAGATTGACTTAAAGCAAAAATTATTAAGATGGCTCATGATAAGTTAAGAGAAATATAAATAATTAAGAAAATAGCTTTTAAAAGTATTGCTCTGATTTAATATTAATTACTTACATATTTCCTTATTCAGAAATATCTTTCATTGCTTTTATAATTATGAAAAATAAGATGTCTATTTTCTCTGACCTGATGTATTAATTCATTGCACATATTTTACAATGTGCATCACACACAACCTTGTGTGTACATTTCTCCTCTCCCTCACTAGAGTGCAAGCTTCTAAGGGCAGAGAATCCGCCATTCATCTTTGCATCCTTCACTAAAAGCAGCACAGTGCTGTGCATATTGTGTGTATTCAATAAATATTCATACGAATAAATTATTGCTCATCACACATGCTAAGGTTTCTTTCACAATTTTAATTTTAATTCTATGTTGATTTCTTTAGAGGAATTGAGAATCTAAAGCCCAAAATTTAGCTGAGTCTTCTTTAGATTTTATTTATTTGTATTCTTTAAATGAGTGTTAACGTAAAACGCAGGAATCACTTAAACAATGATTAACAGTGGTCTTGTTAGCATTGTCTCAGTCAGTTACTTCCCCTGGAATAAAAGTTCTGCTCTTTGATCACAGACTCTGGAGATCACATCCCCTCTGTCATGTCTTTAAAGATGGCCTACAATCACAAGAGCATAGAAGCAAATAGGTAGTTTTTGAACAAATCCAGCGCTCAGTCATTTGGACACTGGAACAAAAGATAAACAAGACTTTAACATTTGTGATGAAATAAAACGTAACTAAAACAGGGCAGGAAGTAAACAGAACATTCATGTCAGGAAAGAGATTTTCTTTAATGAAAACTAATAAGGATATGCATTCCACAGATTACATTTTTTTTTAACGGGAAAATTCTCCAGAACTAATTTGCCATATGTTGTATTTTGGAGGCAGTTAAGCATGAGAGTGAGGTGTCCTCACAATACAGCCAACTTGAGAGTAAGCCACTAATTTTTTTTCTTGGGAAATGTGACCTACATAAAAGTACTTATATTGTCAAGAAGAGTGATAGAATGACAGAAACAAGGAGAAGGTGGTTTTCCTCATGAGAATGGAAAGATGGAGAATAAGATCTTGTCCATTTTCTTCGGGAGAGAAACAGAGCTTGAGAAACAGCAGTGCTGGTTGAGCACCATGATCAAGGGCAGGGGTCACAGGAGGACGAGACAGACCTGGGTTCGAATCCCACCTATACCATTTTAGCCCTGGACAAATCAGTTGACCTCTTTTCTTTTTGTCTGTAAAATAGTCATAACGATGATCTCATAGGCTTGTTTTGAGGATATAAAAGATCATGTTTTTAAAAAGCCTGGTACATGATAAGCATTCACAAATGGTAACATAAAAGGAACAAACAAACAAACTTGTTCTTTCTACAGCAAAGAATGGTATTTCATCATGCTATTTTAGCTTAGTGGAAACATTTCTTAAGAGCCTTCAACTGTTGTCTAAAATTCTACACACTCTAAATAACCTTTTATATTCTATTTTTTTTCAAGAGACATTAACTTGAGTTAGATAACAAATATCTTACAGTGTAAACCCGTACATCTGATTTTAAATCAATTTCTTGTAAAATATATTACGTGTATCAAAATCACCAGCGCTTTACTACCTCCTCAGGGAACTGATACAATTGATGTTCAGAAACTAAAAAGTAGGAAAAACTTGGTCCTGAAATTTGATGTATTTACCAAAATGTGGCACCTGTGAACCTGAAACAATTAGTAGACCATACTCATTTCTTTTTTTTTTTTTTTTTTTAGATGGATTGCTAATGTAGCAATTAAAATTTTATTCTTAACTTATTACTATGAGAAAATTTCAAATGTACAGGTAAAGTGCAAGAATGGGCAATTAACATACATATACGTCTTTCACCTAGATCCTTGCAAACATTTTGCAACATTTGCTTTGTCTTTTTCTGTATTTTTTCCTGTACCATTTGAGAGTTCATTGCAGTTCTCACCTCTAAATACTTCAGCATGCATCTCCCAAGAACAAAGCATTGTTCCACATAATCACAGTATAATTTTATCACACTGATATAACACTGTTATCTAATATACAGTCCGTATTCAAATTTCCCAATTGCCTCGATAATAATGTCCTTCACAGCTTTTTCCCTGTTTTTTCTTTTTCTTTTTTTGAAATTTTTCTGATCCAGTCATTGCATTCAGTTGCCATTTCTTTAGTTTCATTTTTTCTGGAACGTTTCCCCAGTTTCTTTGTCTTGCATAACATTAACATTTTTTTTTTATTTTTTTTTTTTTTTATTAATGTTATGATAGATTACAACCTTGTGAGATTTCAGTTGTACATTTTTGTTAGTCATGTTGTGGGTACACCACTTCCCCCTCCGTACCCTCCCCCCACCCCCCCTTTTCCCTGGTAACCACCAATCAGATCTCCTTCTCAATATACTAATTTCCACCTATGAGTGGAGTCATATAGAGTTCGTCTTTCTCTGACTGACTTATTTCGCTTAACATAATACCCTCGAGGTCCATCCACATTGTTGTGAATGGGCCAATTTCGTCTTTTTTTATGGCTGCCATACTCATTTCTTTACTGGGAAAAGAAAGAGTGAATTGCCTCCTGAGAGTGAATGGTCAGCTCTTTAGAAAGGAGCTTTGTCTAGGAGCATTAGTTATCCTGCTGAGGATAATTCCTAGCCTGGTTTCCTTTGTGAAGGCTCAGGATGAGGACCGGGTCCTGAATATTACCACTTACCCTTTTCTCCTCGAGTTATGATTAAAAGAGAATAATCATGGAGATTTGAGTCAAACAGGGATCAAGACGTCAACATTATTACTCATAAATGGCTATGTCGGGGATAGTCATGCAGTCTTTAAGACTCAAGAATAACTGAAATATATTGTTGCCTGATCTTCCTGTTAGTTGACACGTACTGTTAAGTGTCTGTAGACATTCCTTGGGAACTAGAGGTCTCAGGGCCCAATACACTGTGTTCTCATGTTCTCCCGCATGAGTATATTTAGAGATGAAATCAGCTGGAAATGAACATTAAGAACAACCTTAAAGGGGAAATGAAATCATAGCCAGGCAGTTTTTATCTCTGCCTTGGTGGTAGGGTATGTTATGTGCTCACTGTATGCAAATGTCTCTGGGCTTTAAAAAGACATTTTTTTCATGATAAGAATAGGCATAAAAAGGAGTAGAAAAAGAAAAAAAATTGCTTGTATATCTACAACCCCAATATAATTACTATTAGCACTTTTCTGTGTATCATTCTGTTTTACAAGTCTGTAAAAATATTGAAAAACTACTTTTTATTTTGCTCTTTCTAGTCAAAGCCATAGCAAATATTTTCAATGTTATAATATAATCTTTTAAAACATATATTTATTGATAGTGTAGTGTATAATATTACCCCAAATGGATTTAGCAGAATTTGTTTAACCAGTCACCCTATAATTATTTCCAATTTTTAAAGTTATTTCCAGATTTCCCTTTGCTAATATATATAATGCTGATGTATCATTCTGCATAAAACTTTTGCTCTAAAGATTTCTTACCTTAAGATAGATTCTAAAAATTTGAATTTTGGGGTAGAAGGTATATTTAGGATCTAAAGTATATTCCCACAAAATATTTTTAGTAGGAGGCAAATAATCACTTTCTCCTAATAAAAAACCTTATCAGCACTCTAAAATCCAGTGCCAGAAGGTTGTCCTGCAGAGCTGTATTTTAGGAATGGCAACAGCTCAGATGAGGCCTGTATATGGGAGTTGTATTTTGTCACGGATAATAACCATTTAGCAGCACTGCTCCCAGGAGAAAATGCTATGATTTAAACTTAAAACATAACTTTATAACACAATGATCTACAAGAAATAGTATTGTTTCATGCTTCATATATTTCAGAGGTTATACTTGGTTTTTGAATCATGTGAGGAATGATACATTCCAGAGAAAGAAACAGGAATATTTTATCAGTTACAGCTATTAAATTCTTTGATTTTATAATCCTAATGCTTTCCCCCAAAGTGGAAACAACCCAAAAGTCTATCAACTGATGAATGGATAAACAAAATATGGTGTATCCATATAATGGAATATTATTTGGTCATATAAAAAAATGAAGTTCTGGGGCCAGCCTCATGGCGTAGTGGTTAGGGTTTGTGCATTCTGCTTCAGCAGCCTGGGGTATGTGGGTTCAGATCCTGGGCATGGACCTACACATTGCTCACCAAGCCATGCTGTGGCAGCATCCCACATGCAAAAAATAGAGGAAGATTGGCACAGATGTTAGCTCAGGGCCAATCTTCTTTACCAAAAAAAAAAAAAAGAAAGAAAAGAAAAGAAAAGAAAAAAACGTTCTGACACAAACTACATTCATGAACCTTGAAAACATTATGCTAACTGAAAGAGGTAGACACAAAAGGTTGTATGATTCCACTTGTGTGAAATGTCCAGTACGGGCAAGTCCATAGATAACAGAAGTAAATTAGGACTTGTCAGCGGGTAGTGGGGGGATGGGGAGTGACTTCTAATGAATACAGAGTTTCTTTGTGGGCTAATAAAAATGTTCTGGAATTACATAGTGATGATGGCTGCATAACTTTGTGAATTTACCAAAAATCACAGCATTGTACAATTTAAAAGGGTGAATTTTATGGTATGTGAACATATCTCAATTAAAAAAAAAAACCCACAAAAAACCTGTGCTGAGCCATAGTCCAGAAACAGGTGAATTGGATCAATGGCAACTACACAACAAGACTTTTTTCCCCTAGGAAAGAAACTTTGAAAGAGAGCTAGAGCAGAAGTCCCTCAGAGAGGAGTGGGCAGATATACACAGAAATATACTTTTGATATTAAATTCTTTTTCTGTTGCTTGAACTAGCACACCAATTCTATTATGGGAATGGAAACTGAAGTTTTTTATTTCCTACTTTTATTTTTGAAACCAAAAGGGGAAGAAATTATAGTCAGAGAAGAGATGCATACTCCAAGATATCAGGGCCCTGATTTCCCCTGGCAACCACGGGCCAGAAGAAGGAAAACTTATGCCTTTCCTGCATAGTGTGACTTTGATGGAAGTCACGGACTTTTAACCTAAGGCCTAATGTCAAGGACTAGAGCTAGGAGGTAACCTCTCGGCAGCTGTGCGGGACTCTGCTCCCTTATTCCATTGAGAGAGGAAGGGACGAGTGTGGGGCCTCTTGGTGCCATACACTGGAACTTGCTGGTGTGTATTCTTGTGGGTATTTTAGCAGATTATTTGCCACATCTAAATTGAATTGTAGCCTATTTCCTTGTTGGAGTCTAAAAAACTTCATACGTAACGATCATTAGAGATTCTATATACCTCTGAGTAGAAATATGAATCTTCATAGCTGAATGGGTTAGTTTCTGGTCATTAGGGACCTCTGTAGCCACTTCAAATGGTCCTTTCACTGGAAAAGAATTTCAAACTTTTTCCATCTTAAAAAAAGCACTGGTTTAACCCTATGTATTGCCTCTACCTTCTCTCTCCCGTCATTTTAGCTGAAATAGTCTTACCAGATTGTTTGGCTGCCCCATTTTCCTCCCCTGCTCTGTTCTAGGTGAGCCACTCCTCATGACCTGTCTCTCCCTGGAAGCATCTCTCTTTCCTCAGATTTCAGGCTAGTTGGTTACCCTGAGATCTCTGATCTTTGATGGGTTCAAGAGAAGTTATACTTTTGTAGGTTTTCTGGAGTTTTCTTATTGTTAGTGTGGGAGTGATGGTCTTTTCAGCATTCTACATCCCAAACAGATTATAGAAGACACATCATTTATTAAATACTTATTTTTTCCAGTGAATTGAAAGGGCACCTATAATCTTTTAAATTCTCATTTATACTTAGACTTGTTACCAAATTTTCTTATAATTATAGCATATTTTTAGAGGGTTATTTTGGATTTAAAGATATAGAATCATAACATGTACAAATAGTAATAAAATTATCATTAATTTCAATATTTATATTCAATATTTAAATTACTTGTCTTAAATCATTATCTAGGACTTTCAGGCAGTTGTTGAATATTAGAGGTGATGGTAGATATTTCTTTTTTTGCCGATTTTAATGATAATTAATTTAGTATTTTACTATTTAATGATGGCTGTTGTGAGTTTTTGTTAAATAGTAGTTTCTTTTCACTCCTATTTACCTATAGTTTTTATTAGGTATGGCTGTTTTATATTAGTGAATGCTTTTTGACATCTATGTAGATAATGCAAATATGATTACAATAGAAGCCAAATGAATATAGAAGAAACAATAAAAATATGAAATTAATGGAATAGAAAATAAATACAAAGAAAAGATAAATAAGTAAAAACTGGTTCCTTAAAAATCAACAATGAAACCAGACATTGATCATCAAGAGCTGCTAACAGTACAAAAAGAGAGCAGACAGTGTATGCTTCCTGATACAACATCAGCTATAGAGTACTCTTCCCAAAATACTGAAAGTAAACCGTATCAACCTCAGACCCAACTACCAATTTACAGGATACACGGAAGACTACAAAGATGTTAAACTCCACCACTGAAATGCGATAAGGAAAATCCAGACTGTGGCAATCCCTAAAAAACAGACAATCTGCATCCTCAAATAGAGAAATAGATAAATTGCAAGGGGAAAAAAAAAAGGAGACCAAGAGGGAAGCCACTGGTTAAAGAGACTTAAGAGATGCATCAACCATTTTAACCTACAGTCCCTATTGGATAAAACAAGCAATCTGTTTAAAAATGTAATTACGAGAAAAATGGAAATTTGAACACCATATTTGATATTATTAAAAAATTCTTGTTCTTTTAGTTGTGACAATAATATTGCAGTTATGTTAAAAAAATTCCTTATCTGTAGAAAAGGACTACAAATATTTATGATGACATGATATCGTATTTGTGATTTGCTTCAAAATAATATAGGGTAGGGGGAATTGGATAGAAGTTAAATGAATAAACGTGACCAAAATCGGTAGTTATTGAAGTTAGCTGATAGGGATGTGAGAATTCACTTTATGCTTCACTGATTTTTATATATTTGAAATTTTAAGCAAAGGTTCCCAGGACTCTGGGGAATTGTTAAGAAGCCCGAAATTCTGCCAAATAATTAGGGCAATAAAAATGGAAAATGGATTTATAAAAAAAGATTAATAATTAGGTAATCTCTGATTAAGTCAAATATAATTACAGATATCTAGAAAAATACAAATTACCTGAAATGACCCAAGATGAGATAGGCATGTTTACACTGATTACTGTGTAAGAAATGGGAAAGGTTTTTAGAGACGATCAGAAAAAGTCACCAGTCCAGATTGTTTTATACCTGAATTCAATCCAACTTTCAAACAACACATAACTTCTCTATTCTTTATTATTTCAGACCATAGAAAAAGATGCAAAAGGACCAGAATTCATCTTTCAAGGACAACCTTAATACTGAATATTAGTAAGAATAGTTCAAACAAGAATATACATAAATATTGATACAAATATCATAAAATATTAGCAAATTAGATTCTGTAATGTATTAAGAATAATAAACCGGGGCCGTCCCAGTGGCGCAGCGGTGAAGTGCGCATGTTCCGCTTTGGCGGTCCGGGTTCGCCGGTTTGGATCCCGGGTGCGGACATGGCACTGCTTGGCAAGCCGTGCTGTGGTAGGTGTCCCACATATAAAGTAGAGGAAGATGGGCACGATGTTAGCTCAGCAAAAAGAGGAGGATTGGCAGCAGATGTTAGCTCAGGGCTAATCTTCCTCATAAAAAATAAAAAGAAAAGGAAAAAAAGAATAATAAATGATAAACAAGTGATTTTTTTTTGGTTTTCAGGGTTGAAAGATAGTTTAACATTATGAAATCTATAAATGTCAATCATTTCCTTAGCAAATTAAAGGAAAACCATGTAATTATATTAATTGCTGTTTTTCTCTTTTTGGTATTGCTGGCATACTTGGAGGGTACATTTTGGTTCAATTCTCACCCCAATTTGCAGACAGCTTCTGGATTAATCAGCAAATTTTCCAGTCCATGAAGTTGAATAGTGATGAGTAAGGAAAGGAAGGTATAGAAACCTTTTTCAGTTCCTCTAGAGGAGCAGGTTGCTAAGGCTGGCCAGATCAAGTTCAAATTGGTTCAAATCGAGCTCATTATGTAGTACACAATCATTATATGATATATGATGATTAAGATGGCTCTAATGACTAATGGAATAGATTTTGTGTCTTATTAAAATGCAAATTACCTTGGCATGGATAATATATTCAGCTTCATTTGCCAAGTACATGCAATAGAAGAGACTTTGTTAGGGAAGTGGAGAGGAGGGAAATATATTGGATACTTCAGATGGGGAGAAAGGTACATCATCAAGAAGGCAAAAGGACTTCAGGAGATCAATTTTACTGACTTCATACTTTGGCTTACGGGAGCCCTGAATGTCTGTGCTCTAGTCACAGAGGCCTCAATGGGAAAAGGAAGGGCAGATTCAGAGGGAGGGCAGACAAGAGGGATTAGCATTCAAAATGCCTCCCATGGTCCCAGCTTCTGACAGGCATTTTAATAATAGAAAGCACTATGATTGTTCACAATTTATAGATCAGGAGACTGAGTTTTACGGACGTTAAGTGTCTTGCACAAGGTGACCCAGCTATTAAAATGCTAGGCCAAATTTTAATTCCAAGTATGTATGGCTCCAAAGTCATTACTGTTTCCACTGAAATAATGAAAGGAAAGAATATTCAATTACAACATTTTCTTCATTAATGAGAATATGAGATGAGTATTACATATGCATATTATACACATCATACAAATATTTCAACTGATTTACTAAAAAGCAGATTCAGGGGCTGGCCCCGTGGCCGAGTGGTTAAGTCTGTGCGCTCCGCTGCAGGCAGCCCAGTGTTTCGTTGGTTCGAATCCTGGGCACGGACATGGCACTGCTCATCAAACCACGCTGAGGCAGCGTCCCACATGCTACAACTAGAAGGACCCACAACGAAGAATATACAACTATGTATTGGCGGGCTTTGGGGAGAAAAAGGAAAAAATAAAATCTTTAAAAAAAAAAAAAAGCAGATTCAGAAGCAGAAAATGTCCTTTTTGTTAAATACAAAGAAGAAAAATAGCCATTGAGGATCATTTTATTTCTCTAGTGTATGTAAATTTAATTAGGCAGTAAAACCAGCCAAGCCAAATGCCTCTCCTTGATAGCCAAGGTCTTACAAAGTTACTTTCTGGATATATATATCCTTTCTCTCCCACTCTCTCTCTCTGAATTTTATATAGAAATATAGATATCTACACACATATGTATACATATGTATGTGTATTTGTATATGTATATATATGCATTTGTATATGTGTGTGTGTATATATATATATATATATGAATGACACAGATATATCATCTCCCATATGTCATTTAACAAATCAGGATTTTATTTTGCATTTTTAAAATAACTGCAAATGTCCCTTCTTCAGGAAAGTCTGTCACTGAAGTGATTACTTACACAAGGGTTTGCAGGTTGGTTATGTAGTTTCTGCTTTAAAGCAGGATATGAAATAAACTAGTGACTTTTTCTTAGTTACAATTGTTTAGCTTAAATGCCTGTGTAGCTTACTTTTCTCATATATTTAATTACCAATCTATATTGGCTAGAAAATAAAATATATAATATATATAATATGTAAATACATATTATATATATGAGTATCTTCAAACAAATTATCTTAATATTTTTGCTAATTTGTCTTTGTAATGAAGTTTTAGAAATAGTTTTGGTGTGTCATTTATATATAATTTTGAAGATACTGGAAGATGAGCCTCTGTTGTACCATTTCACATTCCCATCAACAATCTCCTCAAAGCCTTGCCAACAGAAGGTGTTGTCATATTTTGATCCCCAATCTGAGAGTTAGAGATAGTATCTTAATTTTCATTTTTTGATATCAATCAGTTTCAGCATGTTCTCACATATTTAAGGGCCATTTGTGTGTCATTCAATTCACTTTTTCTATGCTGATTATATCCTTTGTCTATTTTTCCATTTGGTTGTTTCTCTTTTTCTTCTTCTTCAAGTCTTTATCTAAAAAATCAGTTAAGCCCCCTTGCTCGTAAAAAGTTACAAGCTTTTTCCCTATTTGTTATTTTTTTTTCATTGACTTTGCACTTTTGGTCACAATTAAAAAGCATTCGGGGGACCAGCCCCGTGGCCTAGTGGTTAAGTTTGGTGTGCTGCACTTCAGTGGTCTGGGTTCGCAGGTTTGGATCCAGGTGTGGTCCTACACCATTTGTCAGCCATGCTGTGGCAGCGACCCACATACAAAATAGAGGAGGACTGGCACAGATGTTAGCTCAGGGCTAATCTTCCTCACCAAAAAAAAAAATTTGGGGGAGATATAATTAAACTTCTCCATCTTTTCTTTCAGTGTTTCTGGATTTTGAGTTAGTGTCAGAAAACTACTCCACTACTGGAATATAAAGAAATTCTTCTAGTCTCATACTTGTCTTCTCTTGGTACTTGTATAGTTTCATGTTTTACATTCTGATATTTAATCCATTTGGAGTTTATCCTTGTGGACTCAATTTTGTCTTTTTCCATATTTAGAAAGTACAATCACTTCTATTATAGTGCTTGTTTTGAAAATAGTTGTTTCAATGTAATTGATATATTAGGGAACAGTTTGAACATAACACTAATTTTGCATTTGCTTATGCACAATTTTATATGTGAGAAACACTAGATGCACACCGAAAACTACCCAGCTGATCTGGGCTACACTGTAGGAATACACAAAACGCATGCACACCCACACCTCAACTGTTCACCAGTTACCTCAGTTTGCCATGTGTTTTATCATACAAGGTTGTGTTTTGCTGTTACTTCATATATTTGTAAACTTTTCTATGTTAAAAAAACAAAACAAAACACTCATTCAACATCCCAAACATGTCTAGGCATCCTGGTTCAAAAATGCTAAGCAGTGCATGCAAGAGGAACACTGTAAAACCTGAAATAGTGAAGATTTTCAAAGAAAGGAGAGTATATGTGATAACTCTCAAGCAAAAGGCATACAGGAATTCACACTGCAGACAATCAGAGGCGCCACGATAATCAAAGAAACACCTATGGCTGGAACAACTTCAAGTGCTGTGAAGTCAATAAGAACAAGAGCTAAAGAAATAGAAGAAATGGAAAGATTGTGGAATATGAATTGAAGACCAAAGTGTTGTGAACAACCTTTCTCACAATCAAAGAGAAAGCATAATCTGTATACAAAGCCTTAAACAGACATTGCCAAACCCTGCAGAAGTGACTTCTCTTTATTTAGAAGGACAGGTTTGATGATTTCAAACGTCACTACAGTTTTCAAAGTCTTCAGCTGTCTGGCGAAGCCATGAGTACAAAAAAGGAAGCGGCAAAAGAATTTCCAGCAACGAAACATGTTAGTTGAAGAAGTAGGCTATACAGTGTAGCAAATTGCAGTTTGGATGAAACAGGTATCTGCTAGAAATGCACGTCTTGAAGAACCTACATCTCAAAGGCAGAAAAACAGGCCTAAGTAGTTAATGCCGTGAAACATCACCAGTTGTGATAACCCTCCTAGCACTTCCCAGCGACTCACAGGCGGCAGCCTTTCCTAGTCTGCTTCCACAAGCAGGCTTCAGGTCTTTGGCAAGGTCGAGCGCTATTTTTATTATAGTATTTATGTATTTCTAAGCCACATAGCATGTATAAAACTGTGCTACACTTTTTATTAGATTCCTCTCTTTTTTATGTGTCACTGATAAGGTTTTTGTGTTGAACTCTAACCTATTTTTTCCCATAAGCCCAGTGGTTTTTATTGTGTGATTCTGCATAATAGGGTGATTTTTAGGAACATATATTTTCCATTATGGTAGAACTGTCTAGACATATTTTCTGATGATTTGAAATGCTGTTTTTATCTTTTACTAAATTTCTATGTGTACCTTTTCTATTTCTGGACATTCAATTTTGTTTCATGGTCAGCCGGCCTACCCATATGCCAATGCCATGTTATTTTAATTTTTGAGGCTTGGTGATATTTTAATGTCTAGTAGAGCTAGCTAATTCTCCTCCTCTGCCCACCTCCCCTCACCCACAGTTTCTGTATTTCAAGGCTTTCCAGTCCAATTTTTGCTTACATATTTTTCCATATGGACTTTAGAATCAATTTTATTAGCTCTAGGAAAAAAGATGTTGAGGATTTAAATAGAATCACATTAAATTTATGAATTAACACAGAGACAACTGACATCTTTATGATATTGTCTTCCTTTTTATGAAATATCTGCCGAAAATGTCTTCCATTTCCTCAAGTCCATATCTGTTTTTCAGAAGTGTTTTAATGATTTTTTTCTCATACAGGCTTTTACATTTCTTATTAAGTATACTTCTAGTATTTTATATTTTTTTCTTGCTGTGCTAAATGATATCTTAGTTTCCATTTTATCATTTAAATGGTCATTGTTTTGATAAAGTGTACTGATTTCTGTATATTAATTTTATATCCTTCTACCTTACTGAGTTATCTTGCTATTTGTGGTTGTTTTTCTATTGACTTTCTTGGAATTTCCAGGCATCCATTCTATCAGATGATATGGCCTTTGTGTTATTAAGCAACAGAAAGCATTTAGGGCATTTTCTAATTCACGTACTCTAAATGCCTTTTCTTTCTTAATGGCATTAGAACTAATACTTCCAATACAATGTGAAATAGTAGTGATAGTGGTTATCCTGGTCTCATTCTTACCTTTAAAAGAAATGCTTCGCCATTATATGAACTCTTGGCTTTTGGGCTGCAATACATTAAGGAAGTTTTTATCTTTTATCATTTAAATTTTTTTTTTTTTGGAGGAAGATTAGCCCTGAGCTAACTGCTGCCAATCCTCCTCTTTTTGCTGAGAAAGGCTGGCCCTGAGCTAACATCTGTGCCCATCTTCCTCTACTTTGTATGTGGGATGCCTACCACAGCATGGCTTGCCAAACAGTGCCATGTCCACACCCGGGATCCATACTGGCGAACCCCGGGCTGCCGAAGCAGAGCGTGTGCACTTAACTGCTGCACCACCAGGCCAGCCCCTATCTGTTACCATTTTATCAAGTGTTTTATTAGGACGGAGAAGAGAATTCCTGGTTCTATCTGAGCATTGTTTGATAAAATAGGCTGTAGATGATGTACAGAAGTAAAACCAGTAAGTAGAAAGCAGGCTTCTTGAATTTTTTATGAATAGTTGTGAAAATGGAACTTCTTTCGGTATATGGCTTTCACTACCACTGAATTTGTTTCCTGCTTCACTATGATGAAAGGTGGCAATTCTGAATAGATTAAGGACAAGTTTGTGTGTGGGCCTGGGGTGGGTGAGGTCTCTGAATGGGACTTTGTGATTAATAAATGTGATTAAATCCAGAATTGCATGTCAATTTTTATTTTGTCCTAGGCTCTGCGACCTAAGATTTCATATTGATAGAAATGACATCGGCTTTTTATTTGCCAATTCTACATACACAGCTACCAGATTATTAAGGTAAGAACACAGATTAAAGGAATAAGAATGTAAAGGGGATTATTAGGGGAAAGTTTACTGGAGGCTGGGACTCTGTTTCACTGTGTTTGTCCATAGTGCTTAGCGGAAGGCACTGTGGCTGCCTTGCTAAATATTTGTGTAAAGAAAGAAGTCAATTTTGAGGCAGGTCTAAAAACAATACAACTGCAGTCGTGTGGCATAGTGGTTAGTGTACAGTGCAGCACAGTGTTTTAGTACAAAGCTTTTAGGGGCAGATTTCTTGGCTCAATTCCTGGCTATACCACTTACTAGCTCTGTGATTACGGTCAAATTCTACACATTTTCTGTGCCTTAGCTTTCTCATCCATGAAAACAGGGATGATAATGCCTACTTCATAGGTTATTGTTAGGTTTAAATCAGTTTGTATATATAAGACCCTAAAATATTACTTAGCACATAGTAACTACTCTATAAGCATTAGTATTTTTACTGGATGGCAAGTTTTGCCTAGTTTTATGGCAGATATTCCCATCTGTGACCACTTTTTAGGGTGGTCAGTCTAGAAAATACAGGTGATTTGTTTTATTATGTGAGAAATTAGGATGTTTTTCTTATAATTAATATTATCTAGTGCTATTCACATAGCATTGTAGGTATAGAGGCTCAGGGAACCCACACCTGGACATAGTGGATTGTGTCATAGGAAAGAAACCTGGAACTTAAGGAAACCTGAGTCTTTTATAAAGGACAATAGGGATATTTGCCCTTTGCTTCAGAGGGCAAATCTCTATTTACTAAAGCTGCTCACTATACAAATATGCCTTAAAAGATAGTCCGGAATAAAAGACAGTGACTCTGCTCACAAGAAGTGCAGATACATGAGAGACCCATGGAGAATCGTCTCTCAATACTTATACCTCTTGATGATAACTTTTACGTATTCTGATTATTTTTTAATAACTCTTCCATGTGCAGATGAAGATGACAAAACTTGAAATTTTAAGCTCAGCCTAACAATTTACAAAGTCATCAATCTGGAATAATCACAATTACAGAAGTTTCCATATTAGGTTAGATAATGATGTGTCTAAAATGGCAAGTGGCTAATTATAAAATGGCATATTTTCACTAATATTTGGTAGTAACTGGATTCCAATAATATTATGGGAGTTACGATTCTTTTTCTATCCTATTGTCATTCTTTTCACTCTGGGGAAACTGCTTTGATGTTTTCTAAAAGTCAATCCTGGAGTGATGTGGGTAGCAGAATGACAACTCCACAAATTACTTGATAATCACTGGATATACACGTAAGAAGATGAAGTGGATGATGCTTTGGAATGAGGATTCCCAATCTGGAGGTAGCAAGACTTGAGGGGCCATAAAATCATTATTACAAATTATAATGAAGATCAAGAGTTGCCTACAGAATTGAGAAATTTTGAGGCGGCAAATAGTGCAAGTTTAGTTTAACTAAAATGGATGTGTTAACACAGAAGGACTCTGGCAGACCTCACACGGAGGCAGCCTGTCATGAACGTTGCTCAGCTAAACTCCTAAGCTTTCTCAGAGAATCCAGAAGTAGCTAAAATAATTTTTACTAATGACTAGTCAACCTGTTGCAGGGAAAACTGCCCAGACTGGTTTATTTTTTTTGATGGCTGCCAGCCAATCAGCTTACCCGAAGAAAAGTAAGACAAATGCACTGCTGTCAGACAGTCTGTGTTTTTTCGACTAGGTCTCCCTTTTGTTTTATAAATTCAGTTTTTGCTATTGTTTGTTGAAAAGTGTTTACTGACTGACTCTCTTTTATATGAATAACTTTTTGCTTGAACATTAACTAAATGTTTCTGAGTTATTTGTTGACAGTCCAAATTCATATCTCCTGCATTTATGTGTAATACTATTTTAAAGTGTATACATGCTGTTTTGTTAAATGAAATATATATGTATAAAAGCATTAATAAATTTACAGTAGCTTTTTAATGTGTACTTTCTCAATCAACAGATAATAATGGAAACAATGGCCCTTATAATAACCATTAATCAATTAGCCAGTATTTTATTTTTACTTTATTTTTTTAAAGATTGGCACCTGAGCTAACAACTCTTGTCAATTTTTTTTTCTTTCTGCTTTTTCTCCCCAAATCCCTCCAGTATATAGTTGTATATATTTTTCTTTTAGTTGTGGGTCCTTCTAGTTATAGTACTTGGGACGCTTCCTCAACGTGGCCTGATGAGTGGTGCCATGTCCGTGCCCAGGATCAGAACCAGAGAAACCCTGGGCCGCCATAGTGGAGCGCACAAACCTAACCACTCGGCCACTGGGCCAGCCCCAGCCAGTATTTTAAAAATACCTATTGTATACTTAGCATAGTCTCTGAAGACAACTAGTTAGGGATATAAGAAAAATACAAAATGTTTAAATAATTGGTGAGTATGCTATTAAGTGTGAAAGTGATTAGTTTGGACAATAAACATTCCAGCAGTTTCAAGGAGAGGTTTAGCAGGCAGAGGTCAACATGGGGCTGGAGTGATGGAGGCATTGTGGAGTGCGTGGTCATGAAAAAAGGAAAATAGCATTTTAGAAAGTTACAACCAGACCAAAGTGGCAAATGATGCTAGTAAGAAAGATGGAGGAAATGTGTGTAGTATCGGGAAAATGAGGTTTGTATAGTTTGAGTGCTGACTTTTGACAAAGATTCTCTCATTGACTAAACGCTACTCAGTTTCCCTTGAACTCTTTTTCAACTAGGCTGACTTTTGGACTTAAGTGTTTGTCTCTGCATTGTCCAATTTTAGCAAGTATCCTGCTAAGTCGGTTTAATCAGAATCCCTACCATTGGTACATGATTGGGTTCCTCAACCTCCACCATCCCTCAGGGGGTCTGATCACCCTAGCCTTCAAGAACAATCCTTTAGGATGGTTTAGCCAAAATCTCCCCTTATCCCTGATTCTTCCTGTTAGCAATTTTCCATTCACTGACCCCTCCCCTACTCTCTGTTTAGAAATTCCCGCTTGCCCATGCTGTATACGGAGCTGAGCCCAATCTCCCTCCTCACTGCAGTATTCCATCTCAGTGGTCCCTGTACACATTGTGATTGGCCGCCCCCCCCCCCATAGACTCTTCCTTACAGTGCTTTAACAAGTGTCATTGAATATTTTTTTCTTTAACACTACTCAAAAGTGTGACCCATAGACTGGTGGCATAGTCATTACCTGAGAGCTTATTAGAAATACAGAATCTCAGGCTCTGCCCCAGACCTAGTGAATTAAACCTGCATGTTTGTAAGATTTTTCAGGCTATTCATATGCACATTAAAAATTGAGAAACATTGCTAGGTGAATGGCTTCCAATGCTTGTCACTCAACCAGGACCATTTTGGTTAAATAAGAATGCCTGGAAAGCTTGTTAAAAATAGAAATTCTCAGTACCCGCCACCAGAGGTTCTAATTCAGTAGGTCTGAAGGCCAGGGTGCTAGCAAGCTCCCCAGGTGATTGTAGTGCACCATTGCCCTAAGACCCAGGACAGTATCTTCCAACTTTGACTTGATCTAGTTCCAGATCAATGATTCTCAACCTTGGCTGCACATTAGAATCACCTGGAGAACTGTTTAAACATATTGATAGCTGAGCCTCACTGGGAGAGTCTGATTTACCTGCAATGTTGTGGGACTGAGGAATCCATATGTTTTTAACATTCCTCAGGTGACTTTAATGTGCAACCAGGATTGAGAAATACCATTCCTTGTAATTTAGTTGAATAGTGTTGGTGGGAAGAAATAAAAGGAACCTTGGATTTTTTTTTTTTAATACAGAAGAGTTGCATATGAGACGGACCTTTCAGGAAGATTATTTTCATGGTGGTGTAAAAAATGGATTAAAAAGAGAGAGATGAGTGTAAACACCACCTGCAATAGAGCAGTGGAGAGCTGTTCTACTGAAGCACTGACAGTAAAAATAGAAAGATTTTGAGAGAGGAAATAATTAGAATGGAGAATTATCAGGTCTTTGACATAAACTCATTTAGTAAGGAGTATGTTCAACAATGTCAGAGTCTGTAGAGAGGTCAAGAAAACTGAAGGTTGAGAAATTACTATTGGATTGAATGGTTAGGAAATCATGGAGATTTCTGAGAATATTCAGTGAAGGTGTGGAAATAAAATTTAAAGTGTAACAGATTGTAGAGAGAATTATGGTGAAGAAAATATGGTTGTGGGGTGAGTTCATTTGAAATCCTTAACTAAGAAGACAAGAAAGAAATAACATGCTTATTATAAAGGAAAAATGGCCTAGTGAAGGTGGTTGTTATTTTAAAGAAGGGTGAGGTCTACACATAAGAGAAGACATTGAAAATAGAAAGCAAAACAAAGAAAACCTCTAATTCTTTTTGAACGTTCAAACTATGGAAATAAATTCAATAAATTCTACTTGATTGGTGGGAATATTTGTCAAAAGCTGCTATGGGTTAAAAAAAATCTCTGAGAACAGTTTTAGATTTTGTTAAAACAATTCTCATCACTTTAATCCATGGCATAGCAACACGTGAGCCGGTTGGGCCACTGCATTAAAAGTTAGATGTTACAAACACAGCTGGGCCAGAACAAGTAATATCCTTTTGTTTTGAGAATTGATCTTTCTTTGGAACCCCCTGACTGGTGGGGCTGGGGTGGGTGGAGGATCAGTACGTTTAATCTTGCCTATTTAAAATCACTTAGTCTCTTCTTTGTACAATAGCCTCTTTGGGGGGAAATAGTCAATTAATTCAAAGTTCAAACTTCATAGAAGGCTGTTTCTCTCCTCTCTCAAAGGTCTCTCCTCTCCTTCCTCCATTTCAAGTGAGTGTCTAGGTGTGTGTGTGGTGGTGGTGGGGGTTTACATTTGCTCATAGTGCCTTTCTGTTATTGTGAGTTTTGCCCCTTCTTTCCCTCATCTGGTCTCCACTGTAGTGAGGCTGATTGCTCTGGTCTAGTCCTGCAGAGACATCCTTATACCACCTTGATTTTCCACTAGTGTGTAAGTGTCCTCTGCTTAAGTCCATGGTTCTTCCCATTAGTCCTCAGTCATGGTGTGCTTGCTAATATCTCCTCTCTCAACTAATTGACCTCAGCATCACTAGGAATGAAAGAGATGAGAAGCTTACTAAAATGTTGCTTAATTTACATAACAGAAAAAACTGCAGGTCTGATGGCTAAAAATCTGACTTGAGTTGCCTTGTGGAGAGTGACAAGCTTCTACCTAGTTTTCAGACCTAAATCAGTTCACAGATCTAGAACTCCTTGATTGAAGGGGAGGCCAGGTCCTCTTGGGGAAGGATGCTGTACACAGCCACCAAGTATATGCTGTAAATCTTCCTCCAAGCCTTTCCCAAAGGGCCACTGCTAGAGTGACTGCACACTAGGGCAAAGGAAACACCTGGACTTTTCAGAGATTACTAGATATGGAATACGAACTGATGTTATTCCTGGGTACCCCTAAACCCACCGTGATCCACCAGTCAAAGACGGAGCTTATGGTGGCCAGGCAATAGATGAAGGCTTAGCCTAAGTTTGAGTGACGATGGCCAGTAGAACCTAGATGGGTTCCTTTCCCAGTTCCTGAATGCATAATTGGAATAGACATACCTGGCCACTGACAACATCTCTACTTCTTGCTGATTTGTCAAACTTTACTCCACTGAGTGTGTTGTTTATTAGTTTTTTTCCAGCTTTATTGAGGTATAATTGACAAATAAAATTGTATATATTTAAAGTGTACAATGTGGTGATTTGATATATGCATATGTTGTGAAATGACTACTGTAATCAAGTTAATTAACACATCCATCACCTCATGTTACCTTTTATTTTTATGGTGAGAAAACTCAAGACCTACTCAGAAAATTTCAGGTTTACAGTACAGCATTATTAGCTAATGTCACCATGCTGTACATTAGATCCCCAGACCTGATTCATCTCATAACTCAAAATTTGCACCCTTTGACCAACATCTCCCCATTTTCCCCACCCCCTACCCCCTGGAAACCACTGTTTTATGCTCTGCTTCTATGACTTGCCCATTTTTAGATTCCACATATAAGTGAGACCATACAGTATTTGTATTTTTGTGTCTGTGTTATTTCTCTAAGCATAATGTCCTCCAACGTCATCCATGTTGTTGCAAATGGTGGAATTTCTTTCTTTTTTACGGTTGAATAATATTCTATTGTATATATACCGCATTTTTAAAATCCATTCATCCATCGATGACGTTTAACTTGTTTTCATCTTAGTATTGTAAATAAAGCTGTAATGAACATGGGGGTGTAGATATCTCTTTAAGATACTGATTTATTTCTTTTGGATATATACCTAGATGTGGGATTAATTAATATGGTACTTCTATTTTTAACTTTTTGAGGAAGCTCGATACTGTTTTCCATAATGGCTGTACCAATTGGCTGCCATCAAGAGTACGCAAGGGTTCCCTTTTCACCACACCTTTGCCAATACCTGTTATTTGTTGTCTTTTTGATAATAGACATCTTAACAAGTGTGAGGTGATATCTCACTGTGGTTTTGATTCGCATTTCTCTGATGATTAGTGATGTTGAGCACCTTTTCATGTACCTGTTGGCCATCTGTATGTCTTCTTAGGAAAAATGCCTATTCAAATCCTTTGCCTATTTTTAAACTAGGGTTGGTTTGTTTGTTCTTTTGCAACTGAATTGTATGTGTTCCTTATATATTTTGAATATTAACCTCTTATTAGACAAAAAGTTTATGAATATTTTCTCACATTCGATAAGCTGCCTTTTCATTTTGCTAACTGTTTGCTGTGTAGAAGCTTTTTAGTTTGATATACTCCCACTTATTTATTTTTGCTTTTGTTGACTGAGCTTTTGGTGTAAGATGTGGAAAATGTAGGTTATATGCAAATACTATGCCATTTTATATAAGGGACTTGAGTATCCAAGGATTTTGGTATCTGCAGGGGTCCTGGAACCAATCCCCCATGGATACAGAGGGATGACTGTATTAGGTAAGAGTATTTCTGTGAAGCACAAAAATCTCAGAAAATGGTAGGCTTAAGTGTAAAGGGATTACAGCTTGCAATCTGGCAATGTCTTAAATTACCCAGAGGAGGTGTCAACTTGAATATTTAAGAATCTTTCTGATCTCTGTAATAAACAAGAGAAAATTACTCTGTTATTGAGGAGAAGTGATTTATGACAAGATTGCTGTTTTTAAACATCTGTTATTATTGACCCACTAGGCATAAACATTCAATGTTAAACATGTCATTCAGAAGCTTTGTTTTTGTGCTTGCCTTCTTCATAAACCAATACTAGGCATTAGGAGAGGAAAGGCAAGTTCTGCAGTTCTGCTTCTGAATTAGTATTCTATTGCTCTGTAACAAATTGTCATAAATTTACCAGCTTAAAGCAACTCTAATCTATTATCTCAGAGTTTCTGTGGGTCAGGAGTCCGGGCACAGTTGATTCTCTGCTCAGATCTCACAGGGCTACAATCAAGATGGGCTGTGCTATAGTTCTCATAGGGTTTGAAATCTTCTAAGCTCATTCAGGTTATGGGCAGAATTCAGCTCCTTGCAGCTTTAGGACTGGGGTCCTTGTGTTCTTGCTAGCTGTTGGCTGGGGACCACTCTAGGCAACTAAAAGCCACTCCTCACTGCAGGCAGTTCACAACATAACTGTTTGCTTTCTTTTTCCTAAGTCAATCAGAGAAAACTCTTGCTTTTAAAGGATAACCTGATTAGGTCAGGACAACTCAATGTAATCTCCCTTTCGATTTACTCAAAGTCACCTGATTTCGGACCTTAATCAATCTGCAAAAACCTTTTTGCCATATAATGTAATACAATCACTGGAGTGATAGCTCATCATGTTCACAGGTTCTGCCCACACTCAAGGGGAGAGGATTACACAAGGGGGACAGTCAATGGGATCATTTTAGGGTTCTATCACAGCTACTATATACTTATATGTAGAGTGTCACCTTCCTTCTTCCATTCTCTCAGAGAAACATTATCTTTCTTGTTTCATGGCATCATGACTGGTTTCAAAGGGTGAATCTGTCCTTTTCCTATGATTTATGTGCAATTCTCTTTGAATTGGTTTTATTTTATATTATGCTCTATCATTTATAACTTGGCATATTTCTTTTTAAAATGTAAATATCTTAGAAGAATTAACATATTATGCCCACGAAAAAATATATCAGAGTTCTTTTTTCTTTCCTGACATCATATAAGATTTATCAGCTCAAGAACATTGTTCACTGGTGATCAAGATGAGAGTGGGATAATGAAAGGAGAACAGAAAGAGGAAATATGGTAGCAACAGAAAATATCCTTTCTACTGCATCATTTTGCTGAGTTCTTGCAAATTTTTCTTACATATTTTTTGTCCTTAATCAGTTTTGTTGTTAGGGCTGATGTCTTCATGGAGATTTATATTTGTAATAGTGTGAAATATGAGGACTAAGTGGGAATATTTGGTAGGTGTAGGATAGTAGAATATATATCTGACATTACCTGTCTCAAGCAACTGTTTGACATTCTAAATCTGGTTGCCAAATTTTCATGTTTTTTTACTACATGGAATACATTTTCATTGTGTAAAATTTAGAAAATACAGACCAGAGGAAGAAGAAAATGACAATTAACTGGAATCATAACATCCTAAGGCTAGCAATGCTATATTTTGGAATGTCTTTCCAGGACTTATTGTATAAGTACTTAAAAAATTAAATGGGATAATACTAACATGTTTTTAAACTGTTTGCAAATTTTTTATTTTTACAACTGTTGCCAATCTTTTTTTTCTTTTTCCTGCTTTATTTCCCCAAATCCCCCCTGGTACATAGTTGTATATCTTAGTTGCAGGCCCTTCTAGTTGTGGCATGTGGGATGCTGCCTCAACGTGGCCTGATGAGTGGTGCCATGTCCGCGCCCAGGATCCGAACCAGCGAAACCCTGGGCCACCGCAGCGGAGCGCGTGAACTTAATCACTCGGCCACGGGGCCAGCCCCTGTTTGCAAATTTTTAAATAAAATTAATTAATTTAGGAATAGATACAGAAAACTATATTTGGCATACTTAATATAATTAAAAGATTATTTGAATTTCTGCTAACAGGTGTTTTATATTCTAGGTGCAGCTACTCATTGAAGACCAAGGGAAAGGACATTTTAAAGATTCATTTTCATTTTCTGCAGAAGTTAAAACCTCACCCTAGGGTACAGAGAAAAGAACCTGACTCACTTCATTTGCCGTCAGTTTATAACCCTGATACAGGCTGCACTCAGAATGGATAAATGGTGATTTTCTTGTGTTTTTGCCAGTTGAATCCCATTGAAATAGTTTCAAAGTGACATTATCATAGAATGTGCATTATAGATAGACCACAAGCTGGATGCCTGACAAAAGTAAGATAAAGTCAAATCATTTAGATTTTTAGAGGTTTTCCTTTTTTTTTTTTGAGGAAGATTAGCCCTGAGCTAACATCTGCTGCCAATCCTCCTCTTTTTGCTGAGGAAGACTGGTCCTGAGCTAACATCCGTGCCCATCTTCCTCTACTTTATATGTGGGACGCCTGCGACAGCATGGCTTGCCAAGCGGTGCCATGTCTGCACCTGGGATCTGAACAGGGGAACCCCGGGCCACTGAAGCTGAAGGTGTGAACTTAACTGCCAGCCCCCCCTTTTTTTTGAGGAAGATTTTCAGAGGTTTTAATTGTAATTTTTAGAAAAAAAATTTTTAGAAGAAAAATGATTGCTTGGTGGTAAGTGGAAGGATGATAACTCTTGGGGTGATGTGGTGTCATGATGGCTGCGGTGCATTGGATGAGCAACTGGTAGAAGGTGAAATACTGGGTAGTTCTAGTAATTGAATGATGTGGGAGAAATAAGGATTGTATAATTGTCTGACCTTTGTTAACTGTGTTGGAAGCCTTGAAGCAGGAGAATCACAGGCTGAGACAATTATCAGCTCAGGGTACTGTGAAAGCCAAAAGGGCTTCACAGCAGTGTTTAAAGTGACTCTTACCTCTTGTAGCCAGAGACCAGACTGGGACTGGAATTGAATTGCAAGGGTGGTCAAGATGCAAAAGAGTTGGAAAGAATAGCCTTGACAGGTCTCCTAAGTTAGGGTTAAGGTTCTGATAGTGTAAACTTGAAAAATAGGATGAAGAAATTGGGTGGATGTGCTAGAGAATTTTGTACTCTTAAGTCCCCTGGGCTGGCAGAAGTAATACCTACTCATGTGCTAGAGAAGAACAGCCTTTCCTTGCCTGAAGATGAAGGATCCTCAATGAAAGACCTCAACAGGGCAAAATGCTTTGCAAAATGATGCTTGTCCTCCTTAAGATATAATCCTTCCTACCCTCATTGCCTAGAAATGAGAAACAAGAGTCAAATCTGAGCATAGCTTGAGGAGGAAAGCCTGGGGGGTATAGTTTGCTTTCCAAAGAAATGCAAGATCTGGATATGATGTACCAGCTGAGACCAAGGAGCTTGTGTGGGAGTAAATCTTGAGGACATTGCCCTGGGGCTTGTGCAGAATATAAGGCTGGAAAGTGGAGAGTTCATTGACTTGGGTTCATATTCCCATGACTCATGAATTAATATACTGGCGAGGATACCTGGAGCCCATCCTAATGCCCTGCTGGGATGGCTCTTTGAAGGCAGGTGGAGAAGCCAGAACTTCCTTGATTAAAGTGTTGAAGAATGGAGTTAGAAGCTCAGGGAGGTGGATGTGTTGGAATGGATTTATTATGTGGGACTGGAGAACCCATCCTTGCCTCTGTTCTCTGGGAGAGCCCAGATAACACTTTATTCACTAAAGCAATAAGGAATGCACTGTTGAGGGAGACATTGGCATCTCTGAGAAGTTCTGTAGTAGCTGCCCTCTCTAGGCTGCACTTGACAGTTGGAGATTGCCATCTGTGGTTTCCTAGAGAAAATGGGAATGATAGGATTCCAGAATATCTGAGGCCAAATGGTGGCATCTTGAGCATAATTACTGTAACGGGCAACAAGGCCAGAGTGGCAAACAGGAGGCCTTGACCCACTGGGATCTGTGGCAAGGATTCATACATCACGGTGCTCTTGAGAGAAGAGAGTTGGAAGATCTATCAGGGTATAGCTTGTTAACTTCAATAAATGGAAAAAATTAGTTATGAAGAGAAGGCTGATGTTAGAGGGGGCAATGGAAAATAGATTCCAGATCTTAGCTCGTTATCAGAGAGATCTTAGCTAGTTCACAGATGGAGAGCCCACTGGTTGAAGGGAAGGCTGGGTTCTCTTGAGGAAGGACCCTGAGAGGCTACTTCAAGTATATGCAATAAATATTTCTCCAATCCTTACCCCAAAGGACTTATAGCCACTTATCTTATAATCATAAATTGGGTAAAGACCTTCCAAGGGGTTTTGGATAAATAATTGGAGCTAGTACTTATGATAGAGGACCAGAAATATTATCATGAGCCCTGGTTGGGGTGCAACTTTGGAAGGACAGGTGCTAAACGGAGTCCTGGCCTAAATCTGTCTCATAGAGGGTCCAACTCCTGCACCAAGAAACAAATCAGAAGTAAAACTGAAAACTGGGAGAAACTGCAGAGGTTAGTGCCACCCTCAAAGACTTAAAAAGGACACAGAGTTATTTCCACCGTATTTCCTTTCGGTTCACCTGTTTAACTCATGGAACAGTCATGTGGATTTTCGCAGATGATGGTAGACTACCACAAACTCAACCAAGTAGTGGGACCCACTGCTGCTAGGCCAAATATTTTTTCTATTAGAACAGATCAATATAGCCTCCAGTACTTAGTATTGATCTAGCGAATGCATTCTCCTCAAACTCCATGAATCAAGAATTTCAAAGTCAATTCACTTTTATGTTAGATGGACGGTGGTACACATTTACTGTCTTGCCCCAGGGCGTTATTAACCCTCCTGTTCTCTATAAAAATAAAGACTGCAGGGATTTCGATTATCTTAACATTTCATAGATCATTGCACTGGTCCACTATATGGATGCCACTGTGCTAACTGGACCTGATGTGCAAACAGCAGAAAGTACCCTAGTTGCTCTAGGGAGCCATGTTCATGTCAGATGGTGGGAGAAAAACTCTACAAAGTTTCAGGGGGCTGCTTTATTGTTAATGTTTTTACAGGTTCAATGACCTCAGACATTCCAGGATATTCTCTCCACGGTAAAGGACAAGTTATTGCACCTTGTACCAGTACAATGAAGAAAACAGGCAGAGTGCTTAGTGGGCCTCTTTGGATTTTTAAGATAACATACACTGCACCTACAAATACTGCTTTGACCCATTTATGAGGAGACTTTGATGGTTGCCAGTTTTAAGTGGGGTCCCTTGCAAAAAAGGGCTCTCTGGCAGGTCCAGGATGTAGTGCAAGCTGCCCTCTCTGGTAGATCGAATTGTGCAAGAGGCAGATAAGGATCCATATGGAGTATCTGGAAGCCTCACAGGAAAGTTGCAGTGCGGAACCCAGGGTTTTAGAGTAAGACCATGTCTTCCGTAGGAGAGAAAGACCAGCAGCAGTTTCTGGTCCACTGCTGAGCGCCAGTAGACTGAGCACCTGCTTATCAGTTGCCCAGCACAACCTGGGTAGATCACTGAGTTGTAAAGTTTGGATGAGCACAATGACAATTCATTGTAAAAGAGTGCTATGGTCTGAATGTTCGTGCCCCCGCCCCCAATTCATATGTTGAAATCCTAACCCCTAAGGTGATAGTATTAGAAGGTGGGGTCTTGGGAGGTAATTAGGTTATGAGGGTAGAGGCTTCATGAATGGAGTTAGTGCCCTTACAAAAGAGGCCCAAGAAAGCTCCCTTGCCCCTTCTACTGTGTGAGGTTATAGGGAAAAGATAGCCATCTACGAAGAAGTATGTTCTCACTAGACACTCAATCTGCTGGTGCCATGATCTTGGACTTTTCACCCTCCAAAACTGTGAAAAATAAATGTTTATTGTTTATAAGCCACCCAGTTTATGGTATTTTTGTTATAGCATCCTGAATGAATTGAGACAAATGGAAATGGTACTTTTGGGAACAGGCCCAAGCAGGTCACAAGGGCAAATAAATGATGTCAATAGGTGACCCAAATTCTGCTTTATCCATCTCTGTTGCTCTAACATATCTCCCTCATCTCACATATATAGCACTAGCTCATAGATAGGTTGGCTCCATATGTGGAACCAAATATGGGCAGCCACTTCACTATAGCCCTACTCAGGGGTGGCCCTATAGGATAGTTGGGAAGGAGGGAATATCCTAACAAACAGAAGTGTGAGCACTAGACATGGTTGTTTACTTTGTATGAAGGAGAAGTAGACTGAGGTAAGGGTATACTTCCTAAGAAGGTGGTGAATGGCTTGGCTTGATCAGGGGACTGAAATGGGGAAGATTAGAAGATTGGGGACAAGAAGGTCTGAGGAAGAGGCATGGGCTGGACATATGAGTGTGTGTGGCTCTTTCTATCTCATGTTATTGTCCATTGAAAGCATCCAACACAGAAGAAAGACTGAACAACCAGGTGGATGGAATGACCCTCTTGGTTGATGTTGGTCATCTTCTGTCTTGAGCCACTTCAATGCTGGCACAATGGGCTTATAACAGAGTCGCAGTGGTGGCAGAGATGGAGACTATATATGGGCTCAATAGCATGGAGCCCTACTCACCATGGCTGATCTAACTACTGCTGCTGTTGAATGCTGGACCTATCAGAAGGAGAGATCAGTAATAAGCCCCTGATATGTTATTGTCCCTCAAGGAGCTCAACCAGTCACTCGATGGCAAGTTGATTACATCAACTCCCTTCCACCCTGAAGATAACAGTAATTCTTCCTTACCTGAAGTGATATCTTTTCTTGATATGGGTTTCCTTACTTGCTTCTGCCACACCACCATTCAAGCACTTATACAATGTTTGATTTACAAAAGCAATACCATTATAACATCCTCTCAGATCAAGGGATGCATTTCATAGAGAAAGAGGTGTGAAAGTGGGTGCATGGCACACATCGTTTGGAAACAGCTGGATGATTAGAATTATGGAACAGCTCAGTCAATGCCCTTCAAGATTGCCTTGGGTCACTGGCTGATACATAATGAGGTGTCCTCATGGCTAAAATACACAAGTCCAGAAACCAAGAGATGGAAATAGAACTGGTCCCTCTCACCATCACTCCCTGAGGTCCACTTTTGGAATTTGTACTGTCCCTTGTTGAAAAGTCAGCTCTGCTAGATTAGGAGAATACTTTCCCTCAGCAACACAGTAAGCGTCCACTGAACCTGAAGTTGTGATTACTTCAAAAGAGTGAAAAGTAACTCCTGATTTATTACGGGCTCCTCACACTATTGTGGGCCAGTAGACCAGCTGCTAAAGAAAGGAATTACTATATTCATGGAGGAAATGAGCCTCAATATTATGAATAGCTACGATTGCTACTAAACAATGGAATTTAGGACATGCGCTGATGTTTCCATAACTGGTGATAATGATGAACTAGCAATTGCAGTGACCATAGCATGATAAGAACAAAGCAACTAAAAGCTCAGACTCTCAGGTTGAAAATCTGGATCACTCCACTGGGAACGGAACTTAGATAAGCTGAGGAGGGACTGAGCAACCTGGCAGACAAAAGGGAGAGAAAAATATATAAAGGGTGATAGAGAAGTGAGATGATGAATATGAATTTTGGTTTGGGTATCCGTTGTAGCATGTGTAGCTTGTGCCTCCAACATTTGTGTATTAAGCTTATTAAAGAGGCCTACACCTTGAACACTCAGTGATGGATTGCATTTAATGTAGGGCACAGAGGATCTGAGTGGTACCAGGGTGGACCGTATCAAGGTGCCTCTGGTGCCCTCACATCCTCTCAGTCTTTTCTCCCAAGTCCAGCTGTGGCTGGGGAGTACCGTTCCTGGTATGTTTTGACTCTTTTTACACTGACAGCATCTTGCCTCAAATGTGCTGTATGTCTTTAATTTCAGCCCCATGACTCCTCTGACACTGTGGATGAAGGAGGCGTAAAATAGGCAGCTGGAACGTGGATCGAGATGTTAGGTAGTAGGTCTGTAGAGGTAAATTTAAGTGTTTCCAGGACGGAGAAGGTATGTGAAGACATTGGAGGGAAAGAGATTCCCTAGGAAGAATTTCAAGTGAAAAGAGAAAAGTCATAAGGAAAAGTCCCAAAGAATATGTAAAACATTTATATTTGAGGAATAGTTAATAAATATGCAAAGAGGGAACACTGACAAAAAAGCTTGAGGAGTGGCCGGTGGTAATACCAGGAGAATGCTTAACATTTTTATTCAAGTACGGCCTCACTTAGCCAAACTTACTAATCTTCTCAAATTTATATAGAAAACAGAAATAACACTGCATGCGCACACACACACATACACACAGGGTTCTTTGGAGTTTAGAGGGCCCTTCCATAAATTTTCACATTTGATACAAAAAAACATTATGTCAAAATTATCCCCATTTTAGAGATAAGGAAATTGGATCCCTGACTTCATTGAGAAAGTGTGGATGGCTGGATGTTAAAGCACAGCCTATCTCTTGTTAAACTGCAGGAAGTATCTATTCATTTTTCTAGACTTTGAATTTTAGTTTCTGATTCAAAGTTTGCAGCTTCAGGCTTCACACGTTATTTATAAACCTGTTCCTATCGTGCTGATGTTACAGCCTCGTCCTGATCTGTGTGTCTTAAACAGGGCAAAGACATTCCTAGTCATGCCTCTATTTTAATCATTGAATGTTGACTCTTCTATTTCTAAAAGCATTTGTTACTCACCCTTATGAATTATCTCAGTTTAAGGCAGAAGCCTCAAACGTTCGATTAATAAACACTGTTTCTCCTTTTGGCAATTTACAGACTATAATGAATGCATAATATAAACAAATAACATGTATACAGAAAAGATGAAATTAGTCCTACTGGTATTAGATTTGTTTCGCCTATGTTTGTATGTGTAGGCCATAGAAAGAAAGTAAGATAGAAATGTAATTCGTATTAAATAAAAATCTTTAGTGGTTTTGGTTCTGCGTAGATTAATATTGTTCAAAGGTGTTTCACTTGGGGGAAAAAGTTTTGTAGATATATACATTTTTGTAGTGGCAACAGACAAATCTGCCACATTTCTAAATTTTAATGAGCGTAGCCAGAAATGACCAAAATGAGATTTTCCTCTTGTTTTGACGTTAAAGATACATATAAGACTCTAGAGGGCACTCTACGCCTGTTGTTTTTGTAGAGGTGGCGAAATTCCTTTTAAATGCAGTGATGAATACAGATATTTAAAATTCATCATGAATTCTTCCAATATCTTGAAATTAGTATGGATTAATGGGACTTTTGTGTTTTATGTGTTTTTACGTGTCCACTTGGGGTAGTTTATGTTCCTTAATGCCTAGGGTGTAATTCAATTCTCAAGAGAATATACATTTCAAAGGTTAGATGATCTAATATGCGTAGGTCTAATTGTTTTCTCTGCATTGCTTAATTACGCTTTACTTAATTTCTTTACTTGATTGTTATTGCTAGCAATAATATGATTATTATCACTATTATTATTGCAATCCTGTAGTCAGAGTTTGGGGATGTTTTCTGGGACTGTGATCCTCACATTACTTTGATTCTTCCTTAATTACATGCACATTAAATGGAAATGGGAGGGCCTCATCTGGTGGCTGGATTTTAGTAGGTGTTAACTGAATGTTCCTTAAATCTGAATCTGAAGATTAAAAAAACCCTTTTGAGATATATATATATAAAAAAATTATTTTATTGAGGTCATATTGGCTTATAATATTGTGTAAATTTCAGGTGTACATTATTACATTTCAGTTTCTGTATAGACTACATCATGTTCACCACCAATAGTCTAGTTTTTGTTTCCATACATATGTGCCCCTTTTGCCCTCCTCCACTCCCTTCCATTCTGGTAGCTACCAATCTGTTCTCCTTATCTATGTATTTATCTTCCACATATGAGTGAAATCATATAGTATTTGTCTTTCTCTGACTTATTTCGCTTACCATAATACCCTCAAGGTCCATCCGTGTTGTTGCAAATGGCATGATTTTGTCTTTTTTTTTATAGCTGAGTAATATTCCATTGTATATATATACCACATCTTCTTTATCCATTCATCAGCTGATGGGCACTTGTGTAGCTTCCATGTCTTGGCTATTGTGAATAATGCTGCAATGAACATAGGGGTACATATATCTTTTTGAGTTATTGATTCCATGTTCTTTGGATAAATATCTAGTAGTGCAATAGCTGGACCATATGGTATTTCTATTTTTAATTTTTTGAGAAGTCTCTATACTACTTTCCATAGTGGCTGCACCAGTTTGCATTCCCACTAGTGGTGAATGAGAGTTCCCTTTTCTCCACATCTTCTCTAACACTTGTTATTTCTTGTTAATTATAGCCATTCTAATGGGTGTGAGGTGATATCTCATTGTAGTTTTGATTTACATGTCCCTAATAATTAGTAATTTTGAACATCTCTTCATGTGCCTGTTGGCCATCTGTATATCTTCTTCGGAAAAACGTCTTTTCATATCTTCTGCCCAGTTTTTTATCGGTTGTTCATTTTTCTTGTTGTTGTGTTGTGTGAGTTCTTTGTATATTTTGGAAATTAAGCCCCTGTTGGATATATGATTTGCAAATATTTTTCTCCTAGTGGGTGGGTTGTCTTTTTGTTTCATCGACGGTTTCCTTTGCTATGCAGAAGCTTTTTAGTCTGATGTAGTCTGATTTGTTTCTTTTTTTTTTTTGTTTCCCTTGCCTGAGTACAATGGTATTCGAAAAGATACTACTAAGACGGATGTCAAAGAGCATACTGCCTGTTTTCTTCTAGAAGTTTCATGGTTCCAGGTCTTACACTCAAGTCTTTAATCCATTTTGAGTTAATTTTTGTGTACAGTGTAAGATAATGGTCTACTTTCATTCTTTTGCACGTGGCTGTCCAGTTTCCCAACACAATTTATTGAAGAGATTTTCCTTTCTCCTTTGTATGTTCTTGGCTCCTTTGTCAAAGATTAGCTGTCCATAGATACGTGGTTTTATTTTGGGGTCTCAATTCTGTTTCATTGATCTGTGTGTCTGTTTTTCTTCAGTACCATGCTGTTTTGATTACTACAGCTTTGAGGTATATTTTGAGTTCAGGGAATGTGATACCTCTACCTTTGTTCTTTTTTCTCAGGATGACTTGCTATTTGGGGTCTTTTGTTGTTCCACATAAATTTTCGGATTCTTTGTTCTGTTTCTGTGAGGAACATCATTTGGATTCTGATTGGACTTGCATTGAATCTGTAGATAATAAGGGCATTTTAACTATGGTTCTTCTTCCTATACATGAGCATAGAATATCTTTCTATTTGTTTGTCTTCCCTGTTTTCTTTCAATAATGTCTTATAGTTCTAAGTGTACAGGTCTTTCACCTCCTTGGTTAAATTTATTCCTAGGTATTTTATTCTTTTTGGTACAATTGTAAATGGGATTGTGTTCTTGATTTCTCCTTCTGCTAGTTTGTTGTTAGTGTAGAGAAATGCAATGTATGTTGATTTTGTACCCTGCAACTTTACCATATTTGTTGATTGTTTCTAATAGTTTTTTGGATTCTTTAGTGTTTTCTATATATAGAATCATGTCATCCACAAATAGTGACAGTTTTAATACTTCCTTTCCAATTTGGATCCCTTTCATTTCTTTTTCTTGCCTAATTGTTCTAGCTAAAACTTCCAGTACTATGCTGAATAAAAGTGGAGAGAGTGGGCGTCCTTGTCTTGTTCTGGTTCTCAGAGGGATGGCTTTCAGTTTTTCATCATTGAGTATGATGTTGGCTGTGGGTGTGTCATATATGGCCTTTATTATATGGATGTATTTTCCTTGTAGACCCATTTTATTGAGAGTTTTTATCATAAATGGATGTTGGATCTTGTCAAATGCTTTCTCTGCATCTATTGAGATGATCATATGATTTTTTTATTCTTCATTTTCTTAAAGTGGTGTGTCACATTTATTGATTTGCAGATGTTGAACTATCCCTGCATCCCTGGAATAAATCCCACTTGATTGTGGCATATGATTCTTTTAATGTATTGTTGTACTTAATTTGCTAAAATTTTGTTGAGGATTTTTGTATCTTGTTCATCAGAAATATGGGCCTGTAATATTCCTTTTTTGCTTTGTTCTTGTCCAGTTTTGGTATCAGAGTAATGTTGGTCTCGTAAAATGAGTTGGGAAGTCTCCCATTCTCTTCAACTTTTTGAAGAGTTTGAGAAGGATACGTATTAAATCTTGTTTGAATGTTTGGTAGAATTCACCAGAGATGTTGTCTGGTCCTGGACTTTTGTTTTTTCGGAGGTTTTGATCACTGTTTCAATCTCTTTACTTGTGATTGGTCTATTCAGAGTCTATATTTCTTCTTGATTCAGTTTTCGGAGGTTGTATGATTCTAAGAACTTAATTCATTTCTTCTAGGTGATCCAGTTTGTTGGCATATAGCTTTTCATAGTATTCTCTTATAATCCTTGGTATTTCTGTGGTATCCATTGTAATTTCATCTCTTTCATTTCTAATTTTATTTATTTGAGGTTTCTCTCTTTTTTCTTATTGATTCTGGCTAAGGGTTTGTCAATTTTGTTTATCTTCTCACAGAACCAGCTCTTAGTTTCATTGATCCTTTCTATTGTTTTCTTATTCTCTATTTCATTTATTTCTGCTCTGATTTTTATTATTTCCTTCCTTCTACTGACTCTGGGCTTTGTTTGCTCTTTGTATAGTTCTTTTAGATATAGTGTAAGATTGTTTATTTGAGATTTTTCTTGTTTCTTGAAGTAGGCCTCTATTGCTACAAACTTCCCTTTTAGTACTGCTTTCACTGCATCCCGTAAATTTTGGTATGTTATGTTTTCATTTTCACTTGTCGCCAAGTATTTTTTAATTTCCCCTTTGATTTTCTTATTGATCCAATAGTTGTTTGGTAGTATGTTGTTTAATCTCTACATATTTATGACTTTTCTAGCTTTTTTTCTTGTAGTTGATTTCTAGTTTCATAATATTGTAGTTGGAAAAGATGCTTGATATGATTTCAATCTTCTTAAATTTATTGTGGCTTGCTTTGTTTCCCAACATATGGTCTATCTTTGAAAATGTTCCCTGTGCACTTGAGAAGAATGTGTATTCACCGTTTTTGGATGGAATGTTCTATATTTATCTATTAATTCCATCTCGTCTGGTGTTTCATTTAAGGTCACTGTTTCCTTGTTGACTTTCTGTCTGGATGATCTAGCCATTGAAGTAAGTCGGGTGTTAAGGTTCCCTACTATTATTGTATTGCTGTCAACTTCTCCCTTTAGGTCTGTTAATAGTTGCTTTATATACTTTGCTGCTCCTGTGTTAAGTGCATAAACATTAATAAGCGTTATGTCTTCTTTGTGGAATGTCCCTTTTGTCATTACATAATACCCATGTTTGTCTCTTGTTATCTTTTTTGTCTTGAAGTCTGTTTTGTCTGATATAAGTATGGCCACATCTGTTTTTTCTTTGCTTGCTATTTGCTTAGAGTATCATTTCCATCCCTTCACTCTGAGCCTATGTTTGTCTTTAGAGCTGAAATGTGTTTCTTTGAGGCAGCATATTGTTGGGTCTTGTTTTTTTAATCCATCCAGCTCCTCTGTGTCTTTTGATTAGTGAATTCAATCTGTTTACATTTACAGTGATTATTGATGTATGAGGGCTTAATACTACCATTTTATCTTTTGTTTTCTGGTTGTTCTACGTTACCATTGTTTCTTTTTCCTTGTATTTCTGTCTGCCATTTCAGTTTTAAAACCCTTTAATATTAAAGAAGATATCACACTATCTATATCTCTGCCCCCTTCCCTGGGCCATTCATGGGCTAGGTGATGGTAAGAACCTGGTCACTTGGGGTTTCATTTAGCTTAGAGATCATTTTTGTTTGGTAGTAGGTTTAAAAAAATCTGAATTTGACTGCATATATGCTATTCCATTCTAAGCTCTAACAACATTCACGTTCTCCCATTGTCATACCTCACCTGCCTGGTACCTAAAAAGCTGTGTGTTTAAAACCTCTGGATAGATAGACCCAGGATCTCTTGCTAGCAACAGATAGATGTCTCTCTTGAACACCATTTGTGGTTGAATAACTCTTGCCTCAGTAGTTTGGTTTATTGGCCCTTATGTAAAAATCTGTTTAGCTTCCTGAATTTCTCCACTCCTTACAGCTGATATTTTATTTCCATCTGCAGGCTCAACTTTGCCAGACTTGACCAAGGGGAATTGAAGTCTTAGGAATAGATCACTGCTGCTTTTCCTCTTCTGACTTTGCTTTCAGTGCTAATAACTTGTGTTACACTAAGTTCCCATCACATACTCCATTTCCAGAAAGTGAGTACCGAAATTTTTCCCATATGTCTGAATCTTATCTTGGTAACCTTCTGGCTACCCAATTCCTCTGCAATTAACTTGAATCCTGTTTTACCTTTCTATACCTGGAGTACTCTCAGGTGAACAGCACACCTCTAGAAGGGGCTATATTATTTGCTGCTGCTTACCCACATTGTACAGTTCTTCCATTCTACATTCCCATTGCAGTATTTGCTCATCCACCTTTTAGGACACACCTTATTAGGCTCTCTGACACCAACATTTGCCATCATATTCTTTACCTGGCACTCATAATCCCTAACATTTATGTAGCACTTTCAAACACCTTATTTAACTTACTTATATCAGCTCTGATAATAAGCATCTATAAATTGGATATCATCATTTCTTTCGTATAGATGCTAAAAATGTGGCTTGATATTTTTGTTCTGCTTATCTGAATCAGAGCTCCTATTCTGACTCCAACAACTGGATTTCAGTTTATTAGAAATGAGGCTTATTATTCCCAAGGCTCAGAATATTACAATAACCACATAGAGGCATCAGCTAATAACTTGACATTTTCTTTTCAGCCCACTGTGTCATTTGGGTTTTGAAAGTCATTGATCTACAGATGGATTGGATTGGAGAAAATGATTCTGAAATTGTACCCTCCCAAGATGATTTATGCCATAGTATCTTTAACGGACACACATGTTTCAGATGCTGTTGGACTTAAATCCGTTTCTTATCTTCTCAGAAGAAGGTGACATGTCTTTCCTTAAATGACTCCATTCTATCCCTGCAGAAGCTACCAGACCATCTTAGTGACTCTTAAGTTAAATTCCAGGAGGTCCTTGGCACATTATAAAAACAAAGCACATATATAAAGATCCCAGAAGAAAAATGACAAATTTTGCAGTGGTTATTTGTGTCAAGGAATAAGATGTTCTGGAAAAGCATGCAATCTAATCTAACCATCCTCTACTGGAAAGAGATTGGAAATAAATTCTCATCTTGAAAACTGCTAATCCACCCATTCATGAATCTGTATTGTCATGTTCCCTCATCTGTGGGAGCATAACTCCAACAAAGCACACGGAAAGATACAACACCAAGGGTGAGATCATACAGCTGCTGTCTTCTAGAGAAGAGGCCTTACAGAGTGTAGGCCCTTTGAGGATTTGCCATGATCATTAGCTGGAAAGGTTTAAACTCCTAATTCAGTCAGTTCCAGAGTTGGGTTCAACTTAAAAAAAAAAACAAAGCAACTCTTAAAATAATGTATAAAATCAGAGTGCCAATTTATTACTTTGCCATTACATCTATGATAAAAACTAGAATCCTCCTATCTGCTTTCTCTCCATGTAAACCTACATGGAAATTAATTTTATTACCAGAAAGCCTGATGGCTAAATTCCCTATTTTTTTCTTAACACAGTCTGGGTAGATACTGCCATTGTTTGTAAAACACTATTCTATGATTTTGTAGCTGATCAATCTTTCCTTCTGTTTAGTACATAATTTCTTGAGCTATATTATAACCTTTAATTGGGTTACACATATTTCATTGACTTGGGAATTACACTTTTTAGGTGACTTTGCTTAATTATTACTGTAATTAACCATGACAATTTTGACCTATATTCTTATCCACCTAATTGCACAGAAGAGTGGCTGAAGGCTTTTTTTCTTTTTTTACACTGTACCCTTTTATTTATGTATCTTTTATATCCTCAAGTAGCCTATCAGAAGTTATTTTCAACTGAAACATGACATATTCCCCAAATAGGGAAGATATGAATCATTAATTCAGCATATTTAGAAAAAGAGAAAATTTATTTTAGGCAAGTTCTTTACTTGTGGATGACATTAAGCTGAATAATAATTTACCTTGTTAGGAGAGAGATAACATTTGTAACATGGATTTCTCCTAAGTATAGAACAAGAAGCTGGCATAACTTTTACTGTTTTACTTTGTCATATTAACAATTCTAATTATCTGGTACTTGGATTTAGCATATTTTGTTCAGCCCCGGCTGTATTTTTTTCCCTCTTCATTAGGAATTTAAGACGTAAACAGAGTAATCTGAAAAATTTTCACATTTTATTTACTTTTGATATCCAGGATTGTTGCCAATTTTTTTTTATGAGCATAATGATTTTGATAAACATTGTTTCACTATTATTTGAATATCTGACAGGCTCTCCATTAATATTCCAAACAGTACAACAGGTGGCTTCAGTTTGACAGAAGAAAGATAAGTGTACCCTGGCCTCCAACACTATTGATGTATCTTGAATAAGAAATGCCAACCACACTTGTGTGGCTTTGTATAGACAAAGAAAATGTGAAAAGAAATAAATTGGCAGTGATGATTTTATGATAAGTGACAATTTTATTAGAACAAATACCCCAAAGAAATAATATTTCATCAGCCAAAAAGGAATATTTACATTAAAACAACAATCCAGAACAGAGAGCAGTTGCAAAAATGTGGAAGATGTGGGCATGCCTGAGGATGTAGGAAATGATTTATGCTATTTCCAATTACTATGCTTTTGAAAGTTGAAATAATTTAATACTATTATTTATCTTTCAAATGTATGTGTTCATGTAATTTTTCTTATTTTAGAATCCATTCATGTTCAAACATTTTGGTGAGTGTCACTAGCCTTGCTTATGTCTTAAATAGGATTGGGAAAGAAGAACCATGTGTTAGTCATGCTGCCACTTACGCTCCCTCCCTTGTCACAGTTAATCACCACCACAATCCTCTGAAGCGGGTTTTATTCTTCCCACTCAGAGATGTGAAGACGAGTCTCAGAGAGATTAAGTCATGCTGAAGATCACAGACATACTAATTCCAACAAAATCAGCGTTAGAACCTCAATCTTTTGGTTCCGTAACTCATTCCACACTATGCAGTACGCTTTGTAAAATATAAAATAACTTGTAAGATTTATAATTATTACTTAATAGTATTGAGTTTTGCTAGAGTCTTTTACTATATAGAAAGACATTGCATTTGATTCCAAACCAGAGGAATGTTTGAACTCAATCAGCTTTTTAAAATATTATTATTGAGCACATCAATGCATGTGCCAAGTGCTTTCTGTGCACTATATTGGTAAACCATCACAACACCTCACTGCTGCAAATCATGCTGTTATCCTCATGTCACAAATGAGGAAAGAGGCTCAGTGAGTTTAAGGAGCTTCCTTAATAGTTAGTGAGTCTGGAGCCTACTTCTTTTCTCTGAACAATGTCCTGCTTGTGCATTACATGGCCTATTGCCAGTCAATGGTATAACATCCTTACATAAAGGATTACACTTGCAGCTTTACAGGGTCCAACTTCTTATTGATTTAATTGTGATTTAGGCTTTTCCCACAATCCATTACTAAATTAGTTTTTGATCCATTGGTTCTGGAAACAACCACTCCAAACCCTGTGGTTTGGATCTAATAACAACTTTGGGTTTCATGGATGGTATTATATATATATATATTTGGATATATATATAAAGGAATATATATGTTAGGACATATATAGAGATATTTATATATATTTAAGGAGATCTATACTAGGATATTCATTTATTAGGAGATATATAAGGAGATATATGTATACAAAGATCCTTATATTCAGATCCTATATATATATCTATATAGATACCTCCTAATACCTATATAGATATATAAGGACATATATATACATATATACATCTTTATTTTATATCTATATAGGATATATACATATATCCTTATTACTCTGACCTTGAGAAATCAGGAGAAAAAGCCCACATTTAAGACTGGTTATTTGGTGGTTCTACCTCAGGTGTAGAAGCTTGTTACAAAACTTTTTTGTGTGATCAATGATTAGAGAGAGGGTATCTCTGATGTAACATAAATTAAATATGACCATTAGGCTTCTGAGGAACACTGACTTACTCTAGGCAAACTATAGACTTCTGAGGAGTTAAATGAAAGGGAAAATTGAAACAGATCAGTCATCAGCATTTATTTATCATCCATCATAAGCTAAAGAGAGAATTTTGGTTGAATAAGTCAATGGGAGTTGGTTGAATTCCCAGTCTGATTTAACAAGCAATCAAAATAAGCAGTTTAAATATATTGCAAATAAATTGTAACACTGCATTTTTCTATACTTTCTCAGATGTGCCAAAGCAAGTTTGCTTCATGTAAACTCTCTTATTAAAAATCTGACCCACAGGGTCTTGTTTCCTTTTATCATAATGCTGATGGTTCTGAAGAGAGATCTGTCTCTCTCTTTCATTAATCCTCTTTTCCACTTCAACATTACTTAATTACTAAGAAAAAAAAAATGGCCCAAACAAAAAAATACTTCACTACCAAAATAGTACTGTTTGCTTTAGATAAAAAATATTGGGGAGAAGGTTATGCAATGTATGTGGGTTGGGGAGGAAACTGAGATGAGAAGGCAAGATCAGAAAAGACAAGGTAGGGGGGCTGGCCCAGTGGCACAGCAGTTAAGTTCGCATGTTCCGCTTCTCTGTGGCCCGGCGTTCGCCAGTTTGGATCCCGGGCGCGGACACGGCACCACTTGGCATGCCATACTGTGGTAGGCATCCCACATATAAAGTAGAGGAAGATGGGCACAGATGTTAGCTCAGGACCAGGCTTCCTCAGCAAAAAAGAGGAGGACTGGCAGTACTTAGCCTAGGGCTAATCCTCCTCAAAAAAAAAAAAAAAAGAAAAGAAAAGAAAAGAAAAGACAAGGGAGGACTGAGAGAAGCACCCAGGGCCAGGCATGATGAGCCAGACCCAGAGAGAACCTGGAAGCTGGTATAGGCAAAAACAACATCAGATATAGGCAGAAGACCTGCCTTGATATTTTCCTGTCAGTCTAGGCAATTAATTAATTAACGTCTCTGAGCACCAATTTTTAATCTCTATGAAATGAGAATTATACCTACTTCAAAGGGGGTTACAAGCATAGGAATGTACTGTAACTGTACTTACATCTGAAGTCTCAAGATGGAGCTGTAGGAGCAGCAGCAAATAGTCAGGAATTGAGGAGGACTTGGCTTCTTGGAGGGCCAGGACTCAGCAGTTACTGGCCTGGAGCCTGAGCAACTAAAGCGAAGAGCAGGACTGTCTGGCCTGTAGGGCTGCAGGGTAAGGTGCCTACTCCAAGAGCAGCGTGTGGGTGGGGAGAAATGAAAGGCATCAGCTCTCTTGTAACTTTTTGATCTTCCATGCTTGGGCATGTGCTTATCCCTAAGACTTGGTTTAAGGTTGGCCAATGTGTATCGCTTGTTTCTGCCTATAGAAGTGGGAGGCATATAGTCGGCAGATTAGAGGAAGTAATGGATCCTACTAGAAAGCTGAAAGTGCCATTGGAAGCCCCAATTCCAGGATTGAAACCAGACAATGTTCCCTAAAACAACTCAGCATTCTAACATGTGAATGTGAAAAGCTTCAAAGTAACCCTTTTCAGAGTTTCTAAAGCTCATTACACTGGGTTTGATATCTTAACATCATATGTAAGTGAAAACAAAAATATGTAGATAAACTTCAGAACTTCTCTTTTAGGGAGTCACCCCCTCTCCCATTTCGTAACAATTAGCTATGCTTGGTCAGGTCATGTTTCCCAAATCTTCTTAGTTTACAGTCCAGGCCCAACCAATCAGAGCACCACATCCCCTGACCTTAGTGGTTGCTATGGGGATGGGTATGTAACTCACACTGAGCGATTCAGAGTTCTCCAGTTTTCTGACTTCCATAATCCATATCATATTAGGGATACCTGCAACCACTTTGCTGTCACACAGACAAATCCTGTCTGATTTGAAGCAAAGCAGAGGAAAGCAGAACCAAAGTCAAGGAGGCAAGGGAACAGAGTCCTGGTGACATTGTTTAAACTCCTGGATTCAGCAGGAGATGTACTTTTTGGTTTTCTCTGTTACATTTTTTCATCACTTGATCTTGAAAGTGTTCTGGCGTGAAGAGTTCCGTAGTGTTAAGCTCTAAATATTTCTCATTATGTATATAATTTATAATTTAGCCAAGCAAAAATAAAGGAAATATCTTCTTTGTCTAAAAATAATTTACTATTGTAAGATTCTTTATTATATGTAGGCTCTGCTGAATTGTGTGCTCTCTTTTAGAAATAACAAAGAAGCCTGTTCCATAAAACCTGTTAACATGAAAACTTTTCTCATACAGGTCTTTGTCTTTATCTTATTAATTGGATTAAATGCAATTGCTTAGGAAAGAAATAGTTCTTATAGCGACTTCAAGCAATAGACATCAGATGATCTTGGGAGGTATGCCATAGCAAACTAGGAAAATGTGCAGACATTCTTTCTTCGACGCATCTTTTGACAACTGAAGATTGTTTAAAATGTCAACTGTGAAGACATATTATTTCATGTACCCTGAATAGCAGGTATACTGAAGTGCCAAAATTTCCCAATGATTATCATGTCTGTCTAAGAAGAGCAATAATATAAATGTTACTTGAAGATAGTAAAATTGTTTTCTTACCTCAGAAAAACTTCGCAAAGGTCATTTTTCAGAGTTGTAAAATTAATGCCTTATAGGAGGATGTAAAAGAAGAATAATGGTATTCTCAGAATATAAAACTATAATAAATTGTCAATTATAAATTCATTATCTTCTCCTTGTTCATCATAATAATTAATTTTTAAAATCTGGGATGAGTAAGCCCAATGAACTCATTTTGATTAGGTGTATGCTCTTGGTTAAAATATTTCAATCTACATCTGCTTTCTTGGGAAAAATGTTGAAATGTCCAAAGTTTTGGGAAAATGTCTAATAAGCAATCACTTTAATTTTATATTAGTTACAAAATATTGGGAATAGCTTAACTATGATGTGACAATGGATAGAAAATGGGCCTACTTGTTAATGATTGAATATATTTTTTACATTATATTTTATTTTTTGATTAGGTAATACTAAAATTAAATTAAAAATACAGTGAAAAGTCTATACCACCCTTTTTCCCAGATGCCCAGTCCTGCCTTATATTCTTCCTCCCACTCCTGCCCTCACACAGGCAACCACCTTTCTTAGTTTTTTATATATCCTTCCGGAGTTTCTTTATGCATGTGTAAGGGAACATGTATATAGAACCCAATTGTTCCCTCATTTTCTACATGTTTGAAAACTTTTACCATGAGGTCTGTTACTTTTGCTTTTTATTCTTTGTATGTCTTCTGACAATTAAGAAGGTTTATTTCTCCCAGTGGTTGCTTTAATGAATATAACTGTGTATTATACCTTTAGCCCTACAGTATTGATCCTCAGAGAAATGATAAAATAAGCATGTTTCCTCTTCCTTCTTGTTCCTTCCTTTTTCTCCCACCATCTGATATTAGTGAATAAAATAATTTTTCTTACAATTTACCCTTATATTGTTAAATATTCACATATTTCTATTAATTGATTTGTCAGCTTCAAATAATGTTTTTGACTCCCAACTGTTACAGACAAGACAATCAGCAAATTTATTTATTCTCTACCTTTTTCCTTTATGCCTCCTTGTTTTTATTAGTTTATCCTGTCTACATTTTCAATTGTTCTTAGTGCCGTCGAGTGGATTCCGACTCCTAGGGCCCCTGTGTATAGCAGACTGGAACCCTGCCCGGTCTTTTTATGCCATCCTCTCCCCTTCCAGTGCTGTATCAGACAATGTCCTGCTGCTATTCACAGGGTCTTTATGACCAATTTTTTTGGAAGTGGGTGGCCAGGTCCTTCTTCCTAGTCTGTCTGAGACTGGAAGCTCTGCTGAAACCCGTCCACCATGGGTGACCCTGCTGGTATTTGAAATACTGGTGGCATGGCTTTCAGCATCACAGTAACACGCAGCTGCCACAGTATGACAACACCAGACAGGTGGTGTGGTTCCCTGACCACCAAATGAACCTGGGCCATGGTGGTGAAAGTGCCAAATCTTAACCACTAGATCACCAACATTTTCAGAGAATATAATATTTACATTCTTTTTTTTTTAATGCGAAAGACTGCTGCTTTTTATTTTTATTTTATTTGTTTTGCTGAGGAAGATTAGCCCTTAGCTAACATCTGTGCCAATCTTCCTCCACTATATGTGTGGGTCACTGCCACAGCATGGCTGACAAGTGCTGTACGTCTGTGCCCAGGATCTGAAACCCTGAACGTGGCCTGCCAAAGCGGAGTGCGCTGAACTTAACCACTATGCCACAGGGCTGGCACCTAATATTTATATACTGATTGTTTGTCCTTATCTTGTTATATTCTGTGTCAGTTCTACAGTTAAATGTGTTCCAGTCCTCATCTCCAATCTTTTCCCTGTAGTTTTCCTGATCTTATTTGGGTAAAGTTCCTCCTTCAGTATTGTCCTCAAGAAGGCCTATGAGTCCAACATTTCCTAAGTTCTTGTATGTAAAAACTGGTTACAGGATGCCTCAACACTTGAAGAACAGCTTGCCAGGATATAAAAACCATCAGGTCACAATTGGTTTTCTTGTGAACCCTGTAATTATTGCTACACTATCTCCTAGTATTGTAGGACACTGTGGAGTTATCTGAATTCAGCCTGAATTTTTTTCCCAAGAAGTTATTTGAACTTTTTGCTGGACTTCACAAATTATTCTTTTTGATGTCCCTAAGCTAGGATAGACCATATTGTTGAGCATTCTAGTGTAATTTTCCTTTGTAATGTGTACTTTTAATATGTAGATTCTATTTTTTTCAGAAATATATATATGAATTATATCTTTAAATGTTTCTTCTATTCCATCATATTTGTTTTATCTTCTCAGGACTCAAGTGTGCATGATACCTCTCCCTGCCTCTCTTCTCTATCAAATACTTTCTAATTCTTTTGAACTTTTAAATTCTCTTCTTTTCATGTTGTTTACTCCCTTTTTAGCCCAATTATCTCTGACTGTATTTTTCACAGGATTTATTCCTCCTTCTCAAGTTTATTTTCATTTCTACGATGGATTTATTTTTATTTTCCCTTTCTCTCCCGAGCTCTGCCACATCAAGTTTCATCTTCTGTTTTCTTGTTGCTCTTTAGGTTTTCTCACCATCTCCTCTTTGAATTCTTGTTTTTAAGGTTTCTGATTTATATTCATACAGCCAATTGCTTTATTACCTTTTTAAAAATTGTGGTAAATGTTTAATCAAAATTTTCATCTACTTACGATATTTTTCTGATGCACATTCTCAATTTGGAAGTTTTTGTGCTCTTTCCTACCATTTCTCATGGTAGTTTTTGTTTTCAGTGCTGTGTCAGATCCCTTTATTTACTCAGAATGTGTCTCTGCTCTTAGAAGGATGTGTCTTTCAGAGTGTGCTTTTGCTGACATTTTCTGAGCTTTATCACCACTGGAATTCTAAGTATCTTTGTTACATGCTCCTCCACTAGTAGCTGCTGTTTATTCGGTCTCTATCTTGTTCTCTCCTGATCTGAAATTCCTTGTTGTATGGGAAGGTGATAGTTTTATCACTTCAGTGTGAGACCCTAACCTGCTGGAAGCACCAGGTTAGCTTCCTCCATACTGCTGCTGTTGTCCTTCTTCCTGTGCAACTCTGTCCTGGTTTTAGCTACTCTGGTCATTTATTGCGTGGATTATATCTGATTCCTTTTTTTGGATGAAAATGAAGTTTCTGGACTTTTCTCTATTTACCCTGTTGCCTTGCTGTGGCAATGTGACATCTAAGAGGAGAAGAGAAAATTTTTTTCTCATGCCTGATTTTATTTTTAACTTTTTACTTTGAGCAAATTTTAGACTTTTAGAAAAATTGCAAGAGGTCCTTTGTATCCCTAATTCTGCTTTGTCTAATTTTAACATCTTTCATACCCATAGTATAATAATCAAGAAAAGAAAATTAATATTAGTACAATATTATTATCTAAACTAAGAGACTCCATTAGAATCTCACCAATTTTCCCACTAATGTTCCTTCTTTCTTCCAGAATTTTATCCAGGATTCAATCTTACATTTTGTTTTTATTTTGCCTTTATTTCCTCCAGCCTGTAACAGTTCCTTGGTCTTTCCTTGTCTTTTATAACCTTGACATTTCAGAACAGTACTGATTATTTTGTAGAATGTCTCTCAGTTTGTATTTGTCTAATGTTTACTCATAATTAGAGTGAAGTTATGCATCTTTGGCAAGAAAATTTAGACTCATGCTAAGATTCTAACTTTTATACTTGGCATTTTTATATATTAGCTACATCGATATGGGAATCCCTTTTTCTTTATCAAGCTGTTTTTTCAAATTTCCATTTTATTAGCTTAATTTTTTTGAGAATTTGAGAAGTATTTGAAAAGTCAGACCCTTATACTAAGATTCTAACCTTTATCATATGTGGCACTTGTGTGTATTAGCCACTAATCAAACTGATTCTCCAAATTCCAATTTTATCAACTTGTTCTCAAATGTTGTGGGCTCTCTAATCTGCCAAATGGTGGGTGATATGCATTGTATTAGATAACTGAAAGAGTAGTGTGTCTTTCATGGAATTTATCTTCCTATATCTCAAATGAAGGTGAATGCTGCACATGGTTGTAGGATGTCTAAGAAGAATAATTGTTCCTTTAAAATTTCCAAACCCTAATACCAGAACTATGAATATGTTACATTACATGACAAAAGGGACTTTGCAGATGTGATTAATGTTACTGACATTAAAATAGAGAGATTATCCTGGTGGACTCATGTGATTAAAGTGGGCAGCTCTCATGACCCGCAGCTCTCACCAAGGATCATGCAGTTGTTGATGTCATGGAATGAAGTAGCCTGAACCAAGACATCATGCCCCTCAGGACCCAAAGCCACCACACACCCCTGCACTTGATACCCTGCACCACTAGACCCAGGATCACAGCATGTGCCAGTGTGTCCCCACCCGCAGGAGAAAGTCTTTCCTTACTGAAGTCAGTCCATAAACTCTGGAAGTGGTGACTGCTTCTTCAAATACACAGATATTTATGCAAGGCTAAATGGATCATGAAGAATCAGGGAAACATGACATCACCAAAGGAACAGAGTAAACTTCCAGTAATTGACCCCAAAGAAATGGAGATACATGAATTGCCTGACAAAGAATTCAAAATAATTTTTCTAAAGATGCTAAGAGAACTACAAGAAAATACAGATAAAAAAATAACAAAATCAGGAAAACAATACAAGAACAAAATGAGAAGTTTAACAAAGATATAGAAAACATAAAAAAGAACCAAACAAATTTTGGAGTTGAAGAATACAATGACCAAACTGAAGAATTCAATAGAGAACTTCAACAGGAGACTTGACCAAGCTGAAGAAGGAATCTGAACTTGAACACAGATCATTTGAAATTATCCAGTCAGAGGAACAAAAGAAAAAAGAGTGAAAAAGAATTAAGAAAGCCCACAGGACTTAGGGGATACAACTAAGAGAAACAGTCTAAACATTATTGGAGTCCCAAAAGAAGAAGAGAGAAAAAGGGGCAGACAGATTATTTAAAAAAGTAATGACTGAGAACTTCCTATATCTATGGAGAGAATTAGACATTTAATAGGCCCCCAAACAAACTCAATCAAAGAGATCTTCTCTAAGACACATTATAGTAAACATGTCAAAAATCAAGGACAAAGAGAGAATCTTAAAAGCAGCAAGAGAAAAGAAGCTTATCACTTACAAGGGAACTCCCATAAGTCTATAGGCAGATTTCTCAGCAGAAACCTTACTGGCTAAGAGACAGTGGGATGATATATTCAAAGTGCTGCAAGAAAAAACTGCCAACCAAAAATACTTTATCCAGCAAAGCTGTCCTTGATAAATGAAGAAGAGATAAGGACTTTCCCAGACATGCAAAAGCTGAGGGTTTCATTACCACTACACTTGTCTTACAAGAAATGCTGAAAGGAGTTCTTCAAGTTGAAATGAAAGAACTCTAAAAGGTAACATGAAAACATATGAAAATATAAAACACACTGGTAAAGGTAAGCATATAGTAAAATTCAGAATTCTCCAGTACTGTAATATGGTAGTGTGTTAAATATTTAACTCTAGTATAAAGGTTAAACTACAGAAGTATTAAAAATAGCTATAGCTACAATAATTGGTTAGTGGATACACAATATAAGAACACCTCAATTGTGACATCAAAAACATAAAATGTGAAGGCAGGGAGAAGTAAAATGATCGAGTTTTTTGTATGCAATCAAAGTTAAGTTGTTATCAGCTTAAAATAGACTGTTATATTTCTAAGCTGTTTTATGTAAACATCAGGGTAACTACAAAGCAAAAACCTCCAGTAGATTCACAAAAGATAAAGAGGAGAGAAACAAAGTATACCACTATGGAAAATCATTAAATCACAAGGAAGGCAGCAAGAAAAGAAAAGAACAAAGGGACTACAAAACAGCCAAAAAACAAGTAATAGGATGGCATTAGTAAGTTCTTACCTATTAATAATTACTTTAAATGTAAAGGATTAAATTCTCTAAGGCACAGACTGGCTGAATGGACAAAAAAATGTGCAAGACTCAATTATATGCTGTCTATAAGGGACTCATTTCAGCTTTAAGGACACACATAGGCTCAAAGTGAAGGGATGGAAAAACATATTCCATTGCAAATGGAAACCAAAAGAGAAGAGAGGTAGCTATACTTATATCAGAGAAAATAGACTTTAAGTCAAAAAATGTAACAAGAGAAAAATAAGCACACTATCTAATGATAAACAGGTCCATTCATTAAGAGAATATAACAATTATAAATATATATGCACCCAACAGTGGAGCACCTAAAGAAATTAAGCAAATACTAACAGATCTGAAGGGAAAATAGACAACAATACAATAACAGTAGGGGACTTTAATATCCCACTTACAACAATGGCTAGATCATCCAGACAGAAAATCAATAAGGACACATTAGACTTGAGCTATACTTTAGATCAAATGGACCTAACAGACATACACAGAACATCCTATTCAATAGGAGCAGAATACACATTCTCCTCAAGTACTTATAGACATCCTCCAGGATAGATCACATGTTAAGTCACAAAACAAGCCTTAGAAAATGTAAGAAGACTGAAATTATACCATGTATCTTTTGTGACCACAATGGTATGAAACTAGAAATAAATAACAAGAGAAAAACTGGAGATATTCACAAATATGTAGAAATTGAACAATACACTCTTGAACAACTAATAAGACAAAGAAGAAATCAACAGGGAAATAAAAAAGAAATAAAAGGCATGCAAAAGGGAAAGGAAGAAATAAAATTGTCTCATTTTGCAGATGACATGATATTATATATAGAAAACTCTAAAGACTCCACAAAAAAACTGTTAGAAGTAATAAATGAATTCAGTAAACTTTCAGGATACAAAATCAACACACAAAAATCAGTTGTATTTCTATACACTGACAATGAACTGTCTGAAAACAAAACAAAGAAAACAATTGCATTTACAATAGCATCAAAAAGAATAAATGACTTAGGAATAAATTTAACCAGGGAGCAAAAGATCTATACACTGAAAACTATAAGACTTTGATGAAAAAATTGAAGAAGACACAAATAAATGGGAAGATATCCTGTGTTTATGGATCAGAAGAATTAATACTGTTAAAATGTCTGCACTATTCAAAGTGATCTACAGATTCAACGCAATCCCTACCAAAACTGCAATGGCATTTTTCACAGAAATAAAAAAAAATTCTTAAATTTGTATAGAACAACAAAGACTCCAAATAGCCAGAGTAATCTTGAGAAAAAACAAAACTGGAAGTATCACACTTCTGGATTTCAAACTATATTACAAAGCTAAAATAATCAAAACAATATGGTTCTGGTGTAAAAAGAGACACTTAGACCAATGGAACAGGATTGAGACCCCAGAAATAAACCCATGCATATATGGTGAACTAATATTTGACAAGGGAGCCAAATATTTACAATGGGGAAATGATAGTCACTTCAATAAACTGTGTTGGGAAACTGGATATTCACACGCAAAAGTATGAAAAATATGAAATATCTTACACCACTCACAAAAATTAACTCAATGTGGATTAAGGACTTAAATGTAAGACCTGAAACTGTAAAACATATAGAAGAAAACATAGGGAAAAAACTCCATGACATTGGTCTTGGCAATGATTTTTTGGATCTGACACCAAAAGCACAAGCCACAAAAGCAAACATCAACAAGTGGGACTACATCAAACTAAATAGTCTCTACACAGCAAAGGAAGCAATCAACGAAATGATAAGGCAGCCTTTGTAATGGGAGAACAATTTTACAAACTGTGTATCTGATAAGAGGTTAATATCCAAATATACAAGGAACTCGTACAACTCAAAAGCAAAAATTCAAACAATCCAACTAAAAAATGAGCAAAAGACTTGAATATACATTTTCTATAGAAGACATATGGATGGCCAACAAGTATATGAAAAGGTGCTCAGGATCACTAATCGTCAGGTAAATGTAAATGAAAACTACAATGAGATATCAGATATCATCTCACACATGTTAGTATGGCTATTTTCAAAAAGACAAGAGATCACAAATGCTGGTGAGGATGTGGAGAAAAGGGAACCCTTGTGCACTGTTGGTGGGAAAGTAAATTAGTACAGTCATTATGTAAAACTGCAAGTATGGAGATTCTTCAAAAAATTAAAAATAGAAATACCATATTATCGATTAGTCTCAGTTCTGGGTATATATCCAAAGGAAATGAAATCACTTTCTTGAAAAGATATCTGCACCTCCATGTTCACTGTAACACTATTCACAATAGCCAAGATGTTGAAACAACCTAGGTGTCCATCAATGGATGAATGAACAAAGAAAATGTGAGATATATATATATATATATATATATATATATATATATATATATATAGTATATATACACGCACACACACTAGAATATCATTGAGCCATAAAAAAGAAGGAAATCCTGCCATTTCAGAAAACATGGACGTACCTTGAGAGCATTATGCTAAGGGAAATAAGTGAGACAGAGAAAGGCAAATATAATATGATCTTATGTGTGGAACCTAAAAAAGCTGAACTCATAGAAACAGAGAGTAGATTGGTGGTTGCCAGTGGCTGGGGTTGGGGAAAATGAGGAGATGTTGGTCAAAGTTACAAGTTTTCAGTTACAAGATGAATAATTCTGGGGATCTAATCCAATATGATGACTTTAGTTAACAATACTGTATTGTATACTTTAAAGTTGCTAAGAGAGTAGCAACTTTAAAAGTCTCACCATAACAACAAGAAAATGGAAATTAGGCGAGATGAAGGATGTGTTAACCAACTTTATTGTGGTAAACATTTCACAATACATATATGTATCAAATCATCACATTGTACACCTTAAATGTACACAATGGTATATGTCAATTGTATTTTGATAAAGCTGAGAAAAAAATGAAGTGGCACCACATCAATTTAAAAGACTATATATGACTAAAGGAAGAAAAGATCACTAAAACTTACTGGCACACAAAACTCTCTGTAGAAAAACATTAATGCAGATCAGAGGAAAACTGAGAAAAAAGATTTTGCCATGAATTTGAAAACGAAAGTTTAATAAGGCAACCACTTCTTTAAAGGAAAAACAAAAAGCAGAAACAAAGAAGTAAGGAAGAAGACGGCAAGCTAAAATAAGTTTTGAAGTTGTGGCTGGAAGAACTTAGGAAAAAATAGAAATAAAAAACAAAGCCATCACAGAAAACAGGAACAAGAGAGAACAGACATAGAAATGATGGTTTAGGGGCAACAAGGATAGAAATAACAAAAGTAAGCTAAAGGATTAGAAAAAGATGGTAGATATTGAAATAGGCAAATAAAAATGTAACACTGCATAATTAAACTTACTAAAGAATAAAGATATAATTCAAGAAAATCTTCAAGAAATAAAAGATTTGAACTCGCATAATCCAAGGAAACACTATGTACCAGGGAAAACTAACCCAGAATAGACAATACTGAGATATTGCCTGATGAAAGTATAAGACTTTAAGGATAAAGAATGAATCCTTGTTTATCTAGTCAAAATGGTTGTTATATATAAAGGAGAAAAATCAGGCTGATCTCAGATTTCTTAAGTAAATTCAACTTCAGAAGACAGTGGAAAAACTCCTTGAATGATGTGTGACCCAACAATTTTCTAACCAGCCAAACTGTTCTTTAAGATTAAAGACTAGGAAGAATTGTTTGAACACGAAAGAATTCAGGGAATATTTTCCTATCTACTCTCCTTCAGATAACTGCTGGGGAACAAACAAAAACATTATTTGAAGATAGCATGACTGTATGCTAAAAATACCCAGATAATCAACTGAAAACCTACTGCAAATAAGAACATTCAGTAAAGTTGTGGGACAGAAATGATATAGAGAAATCAACAGTTTTTATTATCTAAGGAACAAACATAGAATAATAGAACAAATGACTTCATGAAATACCTAAAAATAAACACATCAAGAAATATATAATCTATATCTAGAATATTTTAGAACACTCCTAAAGGACACAAAAGAAGAAATGAAATAATGGAAAGACATACCAAGGTTTTGACAGGAAGATTTACAATCATAAAGTTATCAATTCTTCATAAACTATAAATTTAAAGTGACCCAGTAAGAATACCAAATGTTTTTAAACCAGCAAAACTGATTGTAAAGTTTATATAGAAAAAAATATACACACAATACTATTGAGAAAAAGTGTGAAAAAAGGAGCAATACTGGTATGGGCCAGATTTCCTGGTAGTAAAACATTTTCTATCTCAATAATTCAATAGAGAACTGTCATATGAATAAATAAATAAATAGCCAGAAATAAATGATATGGAAATCTAGTATATTACAATGGTGCTATCTCAAAATGGGAGAGTATAAACGGTTTACTTAACAAATAGTCCTGGGATGATGGGTAGCTCTCTGGAAAAAATAAAATTGGATCCACATTGTACATTATATATTATGATAAATTCCAAATGCATCACGAATTTATATGTAAAAAAAGCAGCCATTAAAATACTACATGAAAATTCATTTTTCCGTGGGAATGCTTTTCTAACTATGAATCAAAATCCAGAATCTTTAATAAAAAAAGATTAGTAAATTTGGAAATATGAAAAGAAAAAAATTCTTCATGACAAAAACACCACACGGTAGGTCAAAAGACAAACTGCAGACTTGGGAAAATTACGCAACCGACATCATAGGTAAAGCATTCGTCTCACCATTATACAGAAGGCTCCTAGAGATCAACAAAAGACCAACAGCCCAAAAGATGACGGCAAAAACTAGGAACAGACCACAAATAACAAAATATAAATAACTTAAAAACCTACAAAAAGGTGGTCAATCTCATTGAAAATTAGAGACACGAATATTAAAACTGTGTTGTTACCATCTCTCCTGTCATATCGGCAAATTTTTATCATGTAATCTATTGGTTACAGGAAGTACGTGCTCCTATTCATTGCTTGTGGGAGTCTAAATGAAAGCGACTGCATATGAAGGGCCACTTGACAATATTTGTCAAAATTACAAACGTACATTTCACTTTTTAAACATCAATTTTACTTCTCGTAGGTAAGTTCTTACAAGTGTGAAATGATGGATGTACAACTCTATAGGGTGTATTGGTTAAATAAATTATGGTACAGCAATACAATGGAATAATTTTCGTTTGTTAAAAACAAACAAGGAAGGGCTCTATGTACTGATTTAGAAAGACTTTTAAGATATAATGTTAAATGAAAATGTGAGATCCAGGAAAGTATAATATGTTACTATCTGTGTAAAATGGGAAAATGAATTTATATATATATATATTCACTGTATAAAACAGTTGTTACTGGGAAGGGATAGTTGGGAACTGGGCAGATGGAGACAGTCTTAGAAAGAGTCTTCACTGTGTATCTTTTTAAATTTCGTGATTTTTTGACCATGTGAATTTTCTATTACATATTTAAAAATCTGAATTAAAAGCAACATCGATAAAAAAAATTCCAAAGAGAAAAATAGAGGAACTTACTATTAACTGAATTTAAAAATCTGCTTTTCTAAAAAAATTTTAAATGTAGCCATGTATCCCATTCTCTCCTCCCCACAATCAGAATACGAGAACAGGTTTGTATAATGAAAGCTATCCAACTGATTTATTGTTCTAAATTTTAAAATTCAGATTTTGCTATTGAGATCCTGGTAAGTTGCATATTACTTATAATAATTGCAGCTGCAGTTTATTTTCATGTGGAGTGACATTTTGTACTATCTTTTATTTTGCACCTCTTTTCAATATTTCTGGAACAGGTTACAATCATGAGGATGAATGCAGTAATTAAGTGTCTACTAAAGATGAGTCATCATCCATGTGTTGCGTGAATTTTGATCACTCTAATATCTGCCATTGCTGATAAAACAATTCATTCTCATTTCATCAAGTATTCTTGTGTACTTTTATTTTCTTTTAGTCCTCACATTAGAAAGCTGTTTTTCTCTCTGAGTACCACAAAACTACCCATGTAAAATGAGGATTTTGCATTTCAAGGCAAGGATAACATTATTCCACGAATAATAGTGACACCTGCAATCCTTAGAATCACAGAAAATGGTAAGAGGATCAGGTTTGGGCTACAAAAATGAAAACCTCTTTGAGCAAAGTAAGACTCTTCTGCTACTGCTTGGTTTATTTCAATGTTTGTGCTCTTCAGTCTACCCTGTTCCTGGAGTTATTTTCATTTCCTCCAGTACTTATTGTCTTAGTATTATTAACATATTAGAGATGGTCATAGTACATCCTCCTTTTTTGATCTCTTCTGCACAGAGAGTCTCCTGAGAGAACTCTCTGGGATAACTGGATTTTCCTATATCTGGTTCAAGCTTTATTGGAGTTATATTGGTCTATGAGGTCACACTGTACTGAGTAGAGGCTTATCCAACTTGCCAGTTAAAGTGATACTCTATATTCCCTCTGCAGAACATAGCCATGGCCAGAGCAAGCTGAATGTGGATGGCTGAGGATTGCTCTCTCATGTACTCTGCTCCTCCTCGGACAACTGCATACTTACCACAAGTCAGCGAGCTTGTCCTCACACTTTCTTTTGTGTCAGTTTTTTTGTAATCACAAAAACTTAATTTACTTAAATATTCCATAAACTGACAAGAGTGAAAAGAGTATTGTTGTCTCCATGATAATCAAACTGAATTCTTTGAAAAGACTCAATTAAAAAGGTTACTTAAAAATCCTGTCAGGTTAAGTATTGGTGAGACAATAGGAAAAACATTGGAAAAAAATTATACAATATAAAAGGATTTCCTATTCACATTATCCTGAAAGACTGCATCTCTAAGATTTTTCTTCATATTGAAAAATGAAAATTGGAAATCCTGGACTGCATTATGAGTGTGGTTCATGCAAGACATCATGTAAAACTCCAGTCAGCAGTCCAAGTGGTTGATTCATACTCACAGAAGTTTTGCCTCTACATGAAAAAAGACTAGAAATGAATGCAGATTTGCATATTTTAAATTCGGGTAAAATGTAAAAAGTATGTATTTAATACTTTTTAATGATTGACTTCTTTACACCAACTGGTATAAAGTTGATTATTTGACCAGCTACAAATGCTAATGTGTCAGATCACAGGATTTCTACTGAGCTTGAACTGGAATGGTGGTTCTTTTAATCTTTCCACGTGGCCTAAGTTTTTTGAGATAGTAGTGATAAAAAGAAACAATAGGCTCAAAATGGAGTCACTGGTGCTAAGCAACCAAGACTTAACACCTAACCTAACTGCAGTTACAACCTTCCCCAGAAATGTAGTATTAACCAGTCCGTGTGGAGTTTTCTGGTCAGCACCAATGAGGTAATCCTGTCCATCCTCCAAAGGAAGATGAGGTAGTCTGCCACATAGACCTCTCCCGTCCCCCATAGGTAGCCTACCTAAGCCTGAAATAATCTTTTTTTGTTTATGACTTCCTTGTATCGCCTTTAAAAACCTTTCCCTTTCTGTAGCCCTTTGGAGCTCCTTTCTACTTGCTGGATGGGATGCTCCTCAATTCATGAAGTGTTCAAAAAAGCCAATTAGATCTTCAAAATTTACTTGGTTGAATTTTGTTCTTTAACAGTAGAAGTTTGTTTTTGGAAGAATGTAATGTTGTCTTAGGATGCAGGCAAAATGATTACAAAGAGTTAAGAGAATATCTGAAATAAGGGCAGGATGAAATGGGAGTAGAAGCAAAATGGGAAAATTGAATCCAGAAGTCACATTCTTCCTATTCCTGCTGGAAGAAATCCATGACCCAAGTCACAAGCTAACACTCTTCCTCTTTCCCCCATGGCTTCCTGTAATAAGAGACAAAGACCTTCATGCCAATATTAAGGATATTCCAGATAAAAATAACTGGACATAACACTAACCATTTCTATTTTAGTGTGAATGAGTTTTTAGGCTTTGTGTGAATGACTGAGCCTGGTGTGGGTCCTGGAAGATAAGGTGGACAAGAAACAGGAAGAGTCTTAAACATCAGGTTGGAAAAGGTGGGACACAGTATACCTTCTTAATCTAGTATTAGATGAGGAAAATCTCTTTGACTATATGGATAAAGCTATTATTTTCAAAATTGTCCACGCAAACAATGTCATATTGTTGACCCAAGGAACTGAAATCTTATTCATGTTGTGCTATCTATCCACTTTATGCTGACTTGCTATCACCCTGACATTTCAGTCGTAACTATATTTGAGTAAGTTTATTCATCATGCGATTTTATTTTACTTTGTTTTGGTTGCAGCAAATGGAGCCAAAATGAAAATTATCTTTATTTGTATTCTAGCATGATTGGAAAGTAAGTTTGTAAGACCTATAGGATACAGCATAACCTAAGTGTCACCAAATTATGTGGTTTGAGTCTACCATGATGTCATGAAATCATTTTCCTTTTTCTTAGGTTTCTGGGGAAAAAATTATGTTTTAATTAATGAATTAAGAAATTCAGAGAGAAATAATGCAGCATTGGCACCTTATAGTAGTCATAATTTGAGATCGTCCTATAATATCATAAACTTGATCTTTTAACTTAAAATTGAGGGAGGTTATATAAACTTATGTGTTTATAAGAGTAATAATCTTTCAAAATGAAATTGGAATTGTTATAAACAATTATTTTCTGTATTCCATTTGCTTTCAGTTACAGAGATACTTGAAAAAATTATTTCTTAACTTTGTAAAACTAGGAAATTACGTATCATACGTCTAGAACCCAGTTGGGCATAGGAGCTGTGGAGGAAAGAAGGAATAATTTTCTAGGTAGAATACTACTTCTTGTGGTGTCTAACAGAGCTGTCCTATCACTGGAGAGAGAAAAAAGACAACTACAGCAGCAGTGGGCAAGTGGGCATAATTATAAGTAAAGGAGGAAATGTAATTATGTTGATCTTTGACTTTATTGTCAAATGTTGAAAAAAGAGGCTTCAAGCCTGCAGTTATTCTTCCATTTACTCAGGTGAATGATAAATCGTGCAAGTAGATAGTAAAAGCCTCAGATTTTATATAGTTGGCTTCTAGGATAAAAGTGGTCTGGTTAAAATATACTGGCAATTTAAATCTTGTTTTCGGAGTCAGCCTGGTGGCGCAGTGGTTAAGTTCTGCACGTTCTGCTTTGGTGGCCCGGGGTTTGATGATTTGGATCCTGGGTGCGGCTCTGGCACCACTTGGCAAGCCATGCTGTGGCAGGCATCCCACAAAGAAAGTAGAGGAAGATGGGATGCTAGCTTAGGGCCAATCTTCCGAGGAAGATTGGCAGATGTTAGCTCAGGGCTAATCTTCCTCAAAAAAATTAACTAATTAATTAAAAAAATAAAATAAAATCTTACTTTCAATAGTGGTACAGTTAAAGAAAGAATACTGTGTTTTTGTTTGACTTTAAATCTGACGAATTATTTGTCTGGAAGAAAAATATGCCTAATTGTGTGTGTGTGTGTGTGCATGTTTATGTGTTATTATCCTAAAGCTTTCTTCCTTTTCCATCCATCCCCTCACAATCCAAACCACCCCTCTCTCATATCCTGCATACTTCAGTCTGGCAGAGATTAAAACCTCCTGAAAGTTGTTTACAATTGGCTTAAAAAAGAAAGCAATGACTATAATTTAGCATCAACATAGCTGATTCCATTGATTTGATTGCTAATGCTTCTCACTTATGGAAAATACAAAAGCAAATGGTAATTATTGCCATTTCTGCTGGACTCTGAGTTAAACTTATGTTTTTAAGAACATCAACTATTGTAAACTTTGGCCATTTCCTGACATTATACTTGACAGAAACGCAGAGAAATACTTTCATGTGAAAACTTTGCCAGATAGGAAGAAAAGTGAATTGTACAAAAGCTTTTATTCGCCTTTATATAAAATTAACTTACTAAGTTAACTTCTGTTAAAGCAAATCCCAAAATACATAGCACCTCATCACGTTTAAGTGCTTTGCAATTGTAGGGACCCAGATTCTCACTAAATGAATAAACATTAAAAAGAAAGAAGAAAACGGAGGGGAAAAGGAGAAAAGGAGGAAATTTGCTGAGCTTATAGTGGCTGTGTTCTGGTGAGTCCCTGGATCCTGTGAGAGTTCCAAGGACAGAAGTGGCGCTGGACTCATCCCCGTGTAGAAAACTACAGGTTTATATTGACGAAGATAACATGAGCTGTGAATAAACGGGTGGAATACAATTTTGGATGAGAAGAATTAGCAACATTAAAATGTGAATCTTCTAAATGTTAATATAAAAATGAAATTCATTTGTAATTAGAACTCCCAACAAGATATTTTTTTAAATCTGGCAAAGTGATAGAAATTTTTTTATGAAGGAATAAATGCCTGAGATAAGGTAAGATATTTCTGAACAAAAGGACTAGAGAAGGAGAGCTTGCTTTACTAGATGAGAACATGCTGTAATTCACTGTATTTGGATCAATATGGCACTGGCATCAGAACAGCCCAGTGGAAAAGAATCCAAAATCTGAAAATAGATCCTGGTGAGGATGAGAATTTAACATATGGCCAAGGTGGTATTTTAACTCATTGGGAAAATGATGGTTTTTGCAACATATGGTGCTAGCCCAACTGGCTACCCATCAGGAAGTAAATAACATTGTACCAGTACCTCACACCATATAGACAAATTTTGGATTGATTAAAAATTAAATTTAACAAAAACATAATAACAAACCCCTACAAGAAAATGTAGAGGATCATGGGTATAAATTGAGGAGAAAGAGAGCTTTTATTTTCAAAAAAGTGAAGCAGACTATACAATATGTTTGGAAAAAATATTTGCATGCAGAACACATACAGAAGATTAATATCTATAAAGAGTTCTTACAAATCAACCAGGAGATAATCCAAGAGAAAAATAGGCAAAGGATAAAACCAGGCCAATCATAGAAGAGCTTATTCAAAAAAGTTCAAACACCTTATAGGCAGGCCAAAGTAAGTTAAGCTAACATTGGTATACCTCTCAGATGGGCCAAAATTAAAAAGAAGGAAAACACCACTTTCTGCCCAGGAATGGAGAGGTAAGGGTATTTTCAAATGTTACAAACAAAAAATGTAAATGATTGCATCCTTTTTGGAAAGTAATGTGGTAAAGTCTATTAAAAGAAATAAATGCATAGTTGACTTTGATCTAGCAGTCTCTCTCTTAGGAATCTAGCCAGTAGAAATAATAGCACCCATGAAGATTGTATACAGAATATTGGTTGTAACATTATTCATAGTGGCAAAGAACTTGAAACAAAGTGAATGCTCAGCATAGCACATTTATACCATGGGCTATTTTCCATTAAAAAGACTGTATTAGAACCACACTAGGAAACTTGGAAGGATTTCCATAAGGTATTGTTGAGTGAGAAAAGCAGGATGCTGATGATGTTGCATAACACCCAAGTTTTGAAATACAAGATCCTCCCCACTATAATTATTTGTGTATTTTGTAAATACTTATAATTGTATAATCCAAGAAACTTTATCACCTGGGTTACTTGGGTGGTGATGGTGTGGGTAGACAGGAGGAAGAAAAAGGAGAAGGGTAATGCATTAGTTTTCTGTTATGGTGTAACAACACAATTTAGAAGCTTAAAACAACATACACCTATTTTCTCACAGTTTTTATGGGTCAGGAGTCAGACCTGGTCAGCTGACTGCCCTGCTCAGCATCTTGTAAGGCTGCAATTAAGGTGTTGGCAGGACTGAATTCCTTTCTGGAGCTCATGATGCTTTTCCAAGCTCACATGATTGTTGGTGGAATTCACTTCCTTGCAACTGCATGACTAAGGACAGGGGCTTCTCGCTGGCTGCTGGCTGGAGACCACCCTAATGTCCTAGAGGGCACCTGCAATTCCTCATCACGTGTCTCTTCCCATATGCAATTCATAACATGGCTGTCTGCTTCTTCAAGGCCAGCAGGAGAGTCTCCTGTTGCTAAAACAGCTAAGATGGAGTCTTATAAAAGGGAATGTAGTCACAAGAGTGACATCCCATCCCATCATCTTTGCCATATTCTATTGGTTGGAAGAAAGTCATAAGTCCCGCTAACATCCAAGAACAGGAGATTATTATAAAAACATGGATCACTGGGAGGGTTAAGATTTGAGTGTGTCTGTCATAGAGAGCCAATGAAACAAGGAAAAGAAATAATATTTCAAAAAGACCAAAAAACTAATCGAAAACAGAAACTATTAATATGATCATGCTATATAAAATTACATATACGTATTAAATAATTTTCAAAACTAAAGACATTCAAAAAGATGACTGCCACGTCTCAGATTATTCGTATTAAGCATTTTCTCGAGTTCTTTGCAGACCACTCATATGATATACGGTACCATGTAGTCCTTTGGGTTCTTCATGAAGAATTGCCCCATTGTTCTCCTCCATATTTTATTCATTCTAACATGCCCTCAATTGTCAGAGGCCCATTATTTTATGTATCATAATGAAAGATAAAAGAATGCTAGTTAAATGAGGCTTTTCTAGCTCCATCAATTAAGAGACATATGCCAATTTCAAAGATGCGAAAATGTGAAAATATATTCATCTTAGATTTGATGAAAAGTACTTGGGGGCATTTTCTCCTTGGGAAAGTTCTCTTTAGCTTTCTGCTGGAGGCCTTTAGAGCCCAATGGGTTACCTCCTTCCTCTCAGACACTGCTTGCTGAAAGCCTCACATGCTTCTATTTCCTTAAAATGTAATTAGAATAACAATAATCAGATTCAGGTCAAGCAAGGATAGGTAAGATATTTTCAAAGAGCAAATTCCTCTGAAGTTATTGAGTGGTTCTAAGGCTCTAGGGTTCCATTCCCAGGTCAACTAAAGCAAAATCTCTAAATGCATATTTCCTTTTTTTGTAGAAAGAAGCACCGTTGAGGTGAAAATAGTATAACAAAAAATTTGAATTAATTTTTAATTGTTAGCTGCAGATGTCTGGAAAATTTTTTAGCTAAGTACAGCAAATAGGTGTAATTATAACATTGTGTGTGAACAATGTTTTCCCTTGGATAAAATGAACACTAATCAAACTTGAAAAGCAATTTAAATAACTATCTCTTAAAGCAATTTCAAATGCACTGAAAGTGACTTGATGATTTGCTTGAAAGAAATTACATTTTAAAAAATGACGGCAATTTGCTATTTTCTTTGGCCATTTCTTTGCTCAAAGGCTTCTGTATATTAGGGAATGTTTTTCTTATGAGATCTATAGTTTGTTGCTAAATTTTTATGTGATATCTATAGCATTTTCCAAAATGAAGTCTGTTATGCTTTTTTCTTACCAGTATAAGGATTAATATTATAAGCTCTAAAATTAGTTTAATACATTCAATAGGTGTTTGAAATAATTAGAATTTTCAAAAGGAACAGATGAACGTGCTACCTTTAAAAAAATTAAAGATAACATTATATTTATACCCTTAGGCTTTTAAAAAGACGCAGATGTCCTTTACTTCCATTAAATATTTTGTAGATCTTAAAAGTTTTTCTCTAACCTTCCTCTGAAACTGAATTTTGTGGTGCTATTCTAGTTTTCATCAATAAAAAGTGTTAACTAGAACACTAAGAATTTATTTACATTTCCTGTTTCAAAGTGACCTGAAGCTATCTGGTGTTGAAGTTTGCTTTTTACTTCGGAAACCAGTGAGAGCGTATCAGACATAGCTTCAAGCTGGAGTCTAATTTTCAGTCACCCTACGTACCTCCCATATGTGGATGCCCTACAGATTTCAAAGGCAGTGGTGAGCAGCAGGTGACAGGATCAGCTGCCCATTCATGCTCTGTCAGTTACCCTCTACCATTGTAAGACGTAACTTTTCTCTCTGCCATTGTCTCTGATCTTGGGCATTCTTTGAATTTTATTCTTGTAAATCTTTCTAATTTCTCCCTTTTGGTTTTTCTCACACACAAGCAACAATACTTGCCAGTGCTATGGCATAGGTTGCTGTATGTGAGGAAGGATGTCTTTATTAGTAAACATAAATGCCTGAGTTTCTTTTCTTCTCATCTAGAAGTATATGATGGCTTGGCCTTTTAGCCCTGGGCCCCTCAAAAGTACATCTTGACCTTATGATATTTTATGATATTGACAAGTTAAAAGCAATGCAAACTGATCTCACATTTTCATGTTTTCTGCTACTAAGTCTGTTCTCACATGAAAATTGGAAGATTTAGACTCTCGCAGCACTGGTGAGATAGCCCTGGATCCAGCTAGCCAGCAAGATTATTTCCCTAACCTAGTGTAAATGAGGGCCACATGTATCCTGCTCCCTAAAGCAGAGAGAGCTCTTGTTATGGTAGTGTTCCTGTATTTAGGCAGGTGCCCCAAACTCAATCTTACCTGTCAAAAGTCCAGAGAATGCAACAGATAGTTGGAAGAAACAGAAAAAGAGAGTCAAGCTAACCATCTAATTCTCCAATCTCTATACCCGTCTCGAGTCACAGCACCAGAACACCTTGTACTCCAGGAGATTTATGTCACCTTGCCTTCATTCCATGGTGTTGTACAAGGTTTGTCTCAGCTCCAGTTGCTATAACAAAATACCATAGACTGGGCGACTTGTGCAACGGAAATCTATTTCTCACAGTTCTGGAGGCTAGAAGTCTGAGACCATGGTGCCGATACGGTCAGGTTCTGGTAAGGACTTTCTTCCTGGCTTGCAGACAGCCTCCTTCCTATTGTATCCTCACTCAGTGGAAAAAAGAAGTTTTGATGTTTCTTCCTCTTCTCATCAGGGCACTAATCTTGTCATGGAGGATCTACCCTCATGACCTCATTTAAAACTAATTACCTCCCAAAGGACTCATTTCCTAATACCATCACATTGAAGGTTAGAGGTTCAACATATGAATTTGGGGAGGACACAAATATTCAGTATATAACAGATTTAAAGATTTTTCTTTCTTTCTTTCTTTTTTTTTTTTTTTTGCTGAGGAAGATTTGCCCTGAGCTAACATCTGTGGCAATCTTCCTCTATTTTGTATGTGGGTCGCTGCATGGATGCAGACAAATGGTGTAGGTCTGTGCCCAGGGACTGAACCCGGGCTGCTGAAGTGGAGAGTGCCAAACTTAACCACTAGGCTGTGGGGCTGGCACTAAGATTTATTTTTTGATGGCAGAACACAACACAATGACACTAGGATAGATGAGATAGAAGAAACGTACCACTCTTTATTACTTACTGCTCCAAAGGAGAGACTGTTGTCAGGGCCATGCAGGCAGTTGACCCAGGGACAGAGCAACAGCAAGCTGGAGCTGTAGGAGGCACTTAGGTATGGCGAGAAAGGTGAATTTAGCTAAGTTTTGCGGGCTCCCTGTGGATTGGCTAATTTGAATAATTTTTTGGCCTCTGGGGACAGCCTCTAGGCCCCATGGGGCAATTATGGCAAGTGCATAGTGGCCTACCTTATGTGAGTCTGATAAGGGAAGTAGCTGAGGTGTGGACTCAATCAGTTACTGAAGGAGAACTGACCAGCCTATGGCAGGGCCTTAAAACTGGGTCAAGACAGCATATAAAAAATTATATTACATATGGTTGCCAGCAACATGATTTTATATTATTCTCTCAGTTTTCATTAGGGGTTGGTATAAGGGCTTGCCATAAGAGAAAGGTTTCTGCATCTTTTAAAAAGTACCACTGAACATAGTGTTCACTGGTATTCATGATACCAATATGAAGACTCATCCCATCAATTCCTCTTAGCACTTAGTCTTATTGACAAATGTTTCCCAATGCCTTGGTATGCGAGCATCTCATTATTGGGTAACAATGCTGTGGCTTCTGTTTCTTCTTTGGAGTACAGACTTTTTCAATAAACAGCTGCAGTCATGAGCAGAGGCCACCACCTGTGCCTTGAGCATGCCCAGTGGCAAGCATGAGGCTTATTATTAATTATTATCATTATTATTTTAAATCAGGAAGCAAAGTTAAATTTCACAATGATATTGTGATATTGAGCTAGTATTTGTCTTTTTTGGACTTTAGTGTAAAATGGAAATAAAACCTGTCCTATCACCCACAGGTTTTTCTATAAGGTTTAAATGAGATGATTTTATAGGAAGTGCATGAAACAATATTTCATTAAATAATGTAATTCAAATAACCCAGGTTGCAGCCTGTGGGCATAAATGAAATCATTTGGTATTAACATCCAAATAAAGGGAGCAGTTTAAGCTACAACCTGCTCATGCAAGACACACCCTGAACCCCCAAGGCTCTCCGTGTACACCTACGCATCTTCTGAAGATGTCTCGCAGGAGGCCAGGGGCCTCTGTGGCCCCTCACTAATATTGCTTCTATGTACTAGAAGTCATGTTGCTGATGGCATCCCTGAGCCTCGGGGCTTACCCCTAGTCTGTGGAAGAATAGGTAAAATGCTACCTGCTTTAATTTGGGGTTGTTTTCTATCTGTCTGCTATGCTGGAAACAAGACTCCTTGAGAATTTTTGTGCCTGGAATCCCACATGGGCTTTCCTAGGGAAGTAAACTAGGTCTGTCTGCTCAAACTTCTCTTTTCACAGTATCTATACCAGGCTACTGGGCTGGGCAGGATGACGGTCAATGTGCGGTCACTTCTGTCCTCATTTCTTCCTATCACTAGATTCCCAGCTCAGTGCATGCATATACGTACATATTCATATCTTCTCCTCCTCCTTCTTCCCAGACCCCAAAGCTTTTATGGATGTCAATTCATGCACATAGATAATGCCAGAGGTGCAGTCCAACAGCTTCTGCAAATGGCAGTTCAGTGTGGATTCACGTACAGCACCTCATTACAATAATAATGATTCTGTTGAGTATCGATTATTGTAAATTAAGTCATATCCTTTTTTGGTTGTTGTTCTAACTGTGCTCCACACCCACAGACTCTCTCCTGTTATTAAAATGCTTCTTTCCACTGACTATTGCTGTTTGAGACTCCATCCCTGAGTATGTCCTTGGATTTGTCTATTTCTTATTGTTGACTCTTCATTTCTTGTCCCAGTTTTCTTCTCATGTTGGACCTATCTTTACATCTAGCTTCACTAGGCTCTCAAAAGCCCTAATCTCTGGGCAAGCCAAATCTACCAAATCTAGATCAGACTTCTTAGACCCTACCCAGGTCAACGCCTTTGCTTCCTACTCACCAGGGTGGAGACAATAGGTGGCGTGGATGGTATGACAGTATGAATTGATTTCTAAAAATAATATAGATTTCATTCCCATCATTTCTATGTAGGCCCTAAATACAGGACATTTGTGTTTTCTTACACTGTGGAAGACTGCTCGTCTTGGTAAAAACTTGATTCAGAATAGTTTACCTTATTCATTTGGGAACCAATCACTATATACTTTTCCTTCTGTGTTTAGCTACTATCTGACATAATGATATAGAGCAGTGGTGCTCAACTCTAGCTGCACATTTTAAATCACTTCCAGTGGTTTGGAAAAAATGCCTTACTCCAGATCAACTGAATCACTCCAGGTGGATCTAAGACATGGGAATTTAAAAAAACCTCTCTAGGCATTTCTAATATCCAGCTAGGACTGGGAACCACTGGGATTAGAAGAAGTTTTCAAAACAATCACTTGCTTTCTAATTTTATACAGTAGTTGTACATCCTACTAAATAGCCTCCCTTTTCCCCCAATCTATTCTCTTTAAAAATAAAACTATTTAAAACATACTTACCCCTCATTTCTTTTCTAATATAGGGTATTTGCATATCTGGAAATGCGTTAACCAGTCTATAATATTCAATAGTTTATAAATGAAACCATTAATTAGATTTTCAAATTTCATCCTCCAAAGTCATGAAAATGTATAATTCTCTCCTGAGGCTATTTCCATTATTAACTAAATGCATTACAAATTAGCAAACTAAAAGAATATGCACGAACTGTAATTCACATCCTGTAAATTTCAGATTAAATGAGAAATCTCATTTTTCTTCAGGATGTATTGCTATACTCTTCTTGTCTACCATACTGAACTTAATGATGTAGAAATTAAATAATTTTTGAAATCTCCAGAAATATTATAAATGTTGGAAAAAATAATGAACATTTTGCTGTATTCACACAAAAATCAAGCTTTTAAAATTCCTGTTGGAGATGAAAAAGCTTCACACTACACTCAAAGGGAGAGAGAAAGGATGGATTATTTGCAGACTGATAATCAAAAATTGAAATAAAACTTATTTTAAATGGTCGAAAAGTACTTGAGGGGTACAGAAAATAATTTTTTTTTTTGAGGAAGATTAGCCCTCAGCTAACATCTGCTGCCAATCCTCCTCTTTTTGCTGAGGAAGACTGGCCCTAAGCTAACATCCGTGCCCATCTTCCTCTATTTTATATGTGGGACACCTGCCACAGCATGGCTTGATAAGTGGTGCGTAGGTCCACATCCAGGATCCGAACTGGCAAACTCTGGCCTGCCGAAGTGGAACATGTGAACATAACCACTACACTGCTGGGCTGGCCCCCAGAATATAATTAAAAAAAAATAAGATGTTTCCTTCTGATAGTCCCCCTTGGGAGAGTGTGATAGGTTGGAAAGTAAAAGAAGATTAGAGTCTCTGGCTTTTGTGTATCCAGGAGGCACAGTCCCACAGAGGAGATTATATTAGGTGCTGTTTGAAGCAAAAATATTTGATAGAGAAAGTGATTGTACTCTCAAAGCAAGATTAAGGGTGGGGTCTCAACTGGAGATAGCCACATATTCTGCCAGTTTTGAAGGAATGGGTGGTTTTGGGGGCCACAGAGAGAGGGATATGTACCCCTGCTTCTGAGATAGAATCCTGAAGAGGTGGAAAGATGGGAGAGGTTTGTAGAACCCAAAATAGGAGGCGATTTGCACTCAGTTTTCAGGCTTAGAGAATTGGGATGGACAAAGCTGCAGAGAGGAAGTGACTGCTTGATGCATCTGGGCAGAAGGGGCACAGAGAGCCCTGTGGAGATGCCCTATGGACTGAATGTTTGTACACCCCCCTGCAATTCATATGTTGAGACTTAATCCCCAATATGATGGCACTTGGAGGTGGGGGGCTCTCTGAGAGTTGATTAGATCACAAGGGTGGAGCCCTCATGAACGGGACTAGTACCCTTATAAGAGAGGCCCCAGAGAGATCCCCTGCCATATGAGGGCCCTTCCACCATAGGAGGACATCGTGAGAAGTCAGCAGTCTGCAATATGGAACGGGACCCTCACAGAACTTGACCACAGAGGACCAAATGTGTTCTACCGGATCCTCTGGCAGTATGAAAACACCCAGGATTTAGGGGACCAGAAGAATAGGAGTTAGGAACGCAAATTAGCTACGATTAAGGTTTGCCATTATGGTGGAATGGATGTTTAAAATAGACACAGTTTCAGGAAAGTAAAGAAAATTATATTTTTGTATGGGTAGATTTGTGGAATTAAATTCTTAAGGAATGTGAAAAAGATGAATGTGTATTATCATTCATGCTCTTTTAATGGCATTAAAAATCTTATAAATGTAAAAGCCTTCAATTTCATAGCATTCTCACCTCCATTTCTTGTTTTAAGAGCTTTGTAAAGTTTATTTAACCATATTCAAATCCTTGGCCTTACTATTTATTCTCATTCAATGTGCCCAATTTGGATGGGGGATAGTATAGAAGATAACTTTGCCACTAGAAGAGGGTACCATCTTGTAATATTTTTGACAGACTAATTTCCCATATACATCCTGATAAATTTATAGGTGTTGTGATTAAAATTGAAAAATTGCAGGCTAGCCCGATGGCATAGTGTTTAAGTTCACACGCTCTGCTTTGGTGGCCCAGGGTTCACAGGTCTGGATCCTGGGCGTGAACCTACACGCCACTCAACAAACTATGCTGTGGTGTTGTCCCACATATAAAATAGAGGAAGACTGGCAGGAGAGGTTAGCTCAGGGCCAATCTTCTTCAAAAGAAAAGAGGAAGATTGGCAACATATGTTAGCTCAGGGCCAATCTTCCTCACCAAAAAAAAAAATTGAAAAACTGCATGGGAAAATGGATTTTAATCAGATGTTTAACGCAATAAACAAAGATTAAATAACTATTTGAGGAATCATTAAAAATCAAATAATTAAAATTCATATTAATATAGAAATGTGTTAATAGTTGTATTCGCAGATACTCAAATAGATTCATTCAATTATTATTACTATTACAATTACCATTGAATAAATACATACATTTTAAAAAATTATTAACCTCTTTATTTTACGGGTCCCTGTACTTGGATTAAGTCCCTTAATAACCCCAGCAAACATTCTTCTCTGAAAGCCCAGTGATATGAAGTTCTCCTAAACTTGCATATATGATAACTCTGATGTATCGGAAGGAAAATTTGGTTAAAGGAATAAAAATATTTTTCATAAGAGGTGACTTACAGTGATGTAAAATCTCAGAATTTCAATGTTTCACAAAGAATATTTCCCAATGTCAAAAACCTCTCTGAAAAGTAATTTTTTTTCATGCAGGGATCCACTCTGTGTGCAGCTCTGACAAAGTCTGCAGCATTTCCTTCTGTTGCTGCGGTTTGTTCATGTGACTGTTCTTCTGGTGACTGGGGGGCAGGAATGACTGCACATTCCTCTGCTTATGTGGGTCACACAGTGTCTTCTCAGGGCTTGCTCGTTCTCATTTTCTGAGGTATCTATAATAATTTCTGGACATGCTCTGACTTTTGAATTTCACACATCAGTAATATTTCCCCTCAATTTTTTGGAATTATCATGGTGGTGTGATTTTCATATTTGGCTAAGTGAGCATGTTAATAAAACAAACTGATTACTACCCATTCTTGTCATATTGAATAAATGAACATTTTCGTAAGAGATAAATAGGGGAAATGTAATTGCAGAAATTAAGAACGTGGAATTAATTTAGCTTTAGGATAAACTTGTTATACTATTTTTTAATTTTTTTGCATACAAATCAATGACAACTTAATCACTGACTGGCATTGGACCAAGGCCTGGAATTTGGGAGTCACTGCTCTAAATAAATGCCCCCTTGTTCTGGCCAATTTCAATGGTGCTCATAATTCTAACACCGTGTCAGAAGAGGGGTTGTCTTTCTCTAAGGTTTATCTTCTCTTTGTAGGGCACTCATTTATTTAACAAACACAATCCAGGCCTGTGCTTTGTGCCAGGAACACAGAGATAAAAGTCCCTGCCTCCTGAAACTCACAATCTGTAAACAGATAATTAGTCAGCTGAATCCTGTTGTTACTGACTCATGATCCTGGAAATAGCCATGTATATCAAAAACACATGAAAGAGAAATAGAATGCATACCATCTTTAAAGCAGTAAGCTTATTGCCAATATGCAGAGAAAACTTTCAATTCTTTCTCTCTTCATTAAATTCTCATTTACATCTACTCATTTTTTGCAAAGAGAATCGTGATTTTTCCGATGATTCTTATTGTAAATTCTTTGGCCCCATTGCTCTTTGTCTATCATTATATTGCTTACCTTCCTTGTCAAACTCTTTCATCCCGTTCACTTGGAACCAATGAGATATTTTGTAGCCTTTTTCCCCATCTTTTTTTCTATTCTAATTCTTTCTCTTGGTTGTACTTATTTTTGGTTTTCCAGTAATTTATCACAAATAAAAAGCTCATGAACTTTGACATTAAGCAGGTAGCACAGCAGAAATGAGAAAGAAACTAAAATGAGTATGAAATATTGAATTTTCTGTGATGCTAAAATTGGAACTTGGTCGAAGTCCTATTGATATATGAGCTTGAAAGAAAATAAAAACACCAAACTTCAGCTGTGAATGTTGCAATCTGGTAAGTGTATGTTAGACGTGAGTAAAAGGTTCTAAGAGAACGTGAAGGGCTGGCATGTACTCCAGATGGGATGTGGAGATCTCTGCAAGCAAGAGACACCTGAGACAATTTACAACAAATGAAAAAGAGTGAGCTGATGACGAAAATGAGTAAAGACATTCCCAGGAAGGGAAAAGTGGATGCAAAGACATGGAGATGTGAGAGGATGCTGCTGCAACTCAAATGGAGAATTATTTAGGATAGGATGGAGGTTGTTATGTTCTTCACAGAGGAGACCATCTGAGCTGGGTGAACTGAATAGGCCACATGCAAAATACAAGAAATATCAAAGACCACTCTCATTTCTGATGTTAACTGCAAATTCGAGGGTCCCCAAGACCACCCTCAGGTTCAATAATTTACTTAGAATAATTTACTCAACAGAACTCAGCAAAATCATTATACTCATGGTTACAGTTTATTAAAGCAAATTAAAATTATAGATTAAAATGAAATAAGTGAAGAGATGCATATTGAAGGGTTCAGGAGGGTTCCAGGCACAAGCTCCCAGTTATCCTTTCCCAGTGGAATCTTGAGGATAGCACTAACTTTCCCATCATTGATGTGTGACAAAACTCAAAGAGTACTGCCAACCAAGGAAGATTACTTGAGCCTTGGTGTCCAGAGATTTTATTACAGCTTGGTCACGTAGACATGTTTGACCACCCACATGGCTGATGTCTTCAACCCTTCCTGGGGTCAAACTGACACTGTGCAGCTCAAAGTTCCCCAACCATAAGTCACATTGTTAGCACAGACTATCTGACATAGCCCAATGTTCCTAAGTACAAGAACACTCTTATCAGGTAGGACACTCCAAGGGCATTCTTTAGGTGAGATTAATCCTTTATTGCACACCAGAAGACTCTGAAATTCAAGCCATATTTCCTTCAGAGGAAGTCTGACATAAGGCATCCCTCATTGGACCAGGGGTCAGCTCCTGACCTAAAGGCATCTAATGAAATCTGGTGGATCTCAACCCTGGCTACACACTGGGCTTAGGGGCACTTAGCATTGTTGATGTTTAAGTTTGCATTCCCTGATCCCAGAGATTCTGATTTAATTTGTCTGGGACAGGTCCAGGATTGGTGCATTTTTAAAGTTTTCCAGGTGATTCTAATTTATGGTCAAGACAGGGAACCACTACACGAAGTAGCTGGGAGAATTCTGCCTAGTAAAGATGCTGTCAGGAGCACGATTTTCTCTGCTGGAGCGTCTGAACAAAACAAAGAATTGCCTCTGGCAATGGGTGTATGTAAAGATGCAGCCTTAGGAGAAGAAGCATAAACCGAGAAGCTGAGTGAAGAGAATGGTTTTCTACTGGATTTGCTGAAGTATCCAGAGAGACATGCCAGTTCTCATGAGGCCCTACTCTACTACTGCTAAGTTGGTTTCCTGTATGTATCTTTATCCTCAGAATGTACATCTACCATCAGAGGCAACCTGGCTTTGTGCTGTGCAATCCGAATGAATTTACCTAATACTCTGGCCACTGCCCCCCACCTCCTGGGGCAGGTGAGTTAATCCTTTGAGCCCCAGCTACCTCATTGGTAAAATGGAGATAACAGTTATTCTAGGATTAAATGATTGAAACTTTAGCCACTGTACCAAATTGTTTAACTTATCACATAAATTAACTCATTTAATTTTTATAACAGCCCTATAAAATGCCGTTATAATTTTCATTTGATAGCTGAGAAATTAGGACTTATTAAAGTTAAACAAATTGGTCAATATTCTTCATGGCTTATTTCATTAATAATGCTACTAAGAAAACATATATTGGGATAAATGTATTTAATCTATTAATAGAGAAGTTGCTTATTTAGCTTATTTAGAAGTTGCAATATGATATATCGTTTTGTATTACTTTTGAGTTTTTCCAAGTGGTGGTGTTTTCTCTTCCCAATTAGATAATTTTATCTTCCCGATAAGATATAAGATAAAAGTAACCAGCTCCTACATTTTGTTTGCATCACTTACTGCTCTTGGAGCAGGAGGAGAACTGATCCTATCATTTTAGAGGGAACAAAATTGATACCTGAGACCTCAAATGACTTGAAGTTACTCATTGAAATGGGGGTAGAACCTCACTCTACTACCTTTTATTCAGGAGGCTTTCACTGGAACTTATTCTCATGGAAATGGAAAAGAAATTTGTGTGACAGTTTCACATATTCTCAAATCATCTGCTGTAGCTAGTTTTAGGAAATAGTTTTAGGAAATAGTGAAAAAGTTAGGAAAAAGTTAGGAAATTTAGGAAAAAGTTTTAGGAAATAGTGAAAATGGCATGACTCTGAATTCAATTATAAAGGAATTTTCAGGAAACTAGAGTATTTTAATTAATCAAATATTCTAGTTAACGAAGACTTTCTATGCATGTCATACAGGAATTATCTATTTTAAAAATGCCCTCAATATTAAAACTATACAGGACACGTACTTTATGTTTGGTAATTCATAAAATAGTTTCTTGCTATGGTTTAGGATCAAAATAGCATCTCTTCAGGTATAATTGAATAAACTAGAGATTATTTTAAATATTTTGTAATAAAGTAGTAACTTTCATAAAAATAACAAAGAAAAAGTTTTCATATAATAATATTGCAAAAATGAAAAATTCAATCAATCATCCAGGAAGATAGAGAATTAAAATTTATGGAGATTCTATGGTCATTATTTTAGATTCTTTTACATGCATTATGTACTTTTGATGCGGGGTCGGTGAGCCGAGGAGTCGAAAGAAAGATTTCTTTAGACTCTTAAGATCTGGCAGTAGTGCTCTTTTATTTAGAGAATAGTGTGGAATAGCATGGGGACAGGACCCATGGGCAGTCAGAGCTTCTGCTGCCGCTGCTTCTGCTGCCCCCGCTGGCATGGGGACAGAGCCCATGGGCAGGCAGAGCTGCTGCTGCTGCCCCCGCTGGCATGGGGACAGGACCCATGGGCAGGCAGAGCTGGTGCGTGGGGACAGGACCCACAGGCAGTCAGAGCTCCTGCTGCTGCCGCGAGTTGAGGGTTAGGGCTAAATTTAAGGCATAGGTATGTGAGTTATCTCTTTACAAGACAAAGAATATGTAAAAAAGTTAAAATGGTATCAGTGCCCGTTTGGTCTGGCCATTTGGTGGTCCCACAACTTTTAGATAAGAATCAAACCGGATTGAGTAAATGGCAGAAGTCACCGCTTGAATTTTATCCTTGGCTAAAGACAAAGGAGGATTCGTGGGGGGGGGGGGGGGGTCAGTTACATGAGGTTGCCAGACAGTAACCAACTTAAGTTCTTGCCTCTGGCATTGATTAAGAGCTTCTAGAGATAAGACCATCCCCCCTTCTTCCTGGCACAGAGAGGGAGGCATCTTCACAGATAGAGGTTTCCCTTAGAAATGTAAATGTTTCCCAACAAAGGGGCAAACAAATTCCACTCCTTGGAGCCTGAATCTCATCTGTAGTTTTAAAACTAATCAGCCTAAAAATCCTCATCATAAGCCATTTTAAAATTAAGCAGCCTAAAAATCCTCATCACTTTGACTTTCACAACAGCTCTGTGAAATAGGTTTTATATTTATTTTACAAGTAAAGAAAATGCACCTTAAAGAGATTAGATCAGAGTTTCTCAGACTATGCCAGTTCACAGTGTCCTTTGTGTCTCAGTAAGCTTTCATGGCACCACTCTGCCAAAAGACATACTGAAAAGTTTCCTTTATTGTTGGTCTCAATAACTTGATAAGTACTTAGGTCCTAACAACTTAGTACCCATTTGAAAATAGAATGCACATAAACTAAAACCAAAATTAATATTTTTACTTCATTCAAAAATACCCACAATTACTAATAAGACTTGTGTGCCTGTTTGACCCTGCACAACTTTGCAAACTGCACAGACAGAACACTGTCACCCTAATTTCCTGTTCTACATTGATTTTTTTCTTTCAGAGATTGGCACCTGAGCTAACATCCGTTGCCAATCTTCTTCTTTTTTTTTTCTTCTTTTCCCCAAAGTCCCCCAGTACATAGTTGTATATTCTAGTTGTAGGTCCTTCTGGTTGTGCTCTGTGGGATGCTGCCTCAACAGGGCTTGATGAGTGGTGCCACGTCCATGCCCAGGATCCGAACCCATGAAACCCTGGGCTGCCAAAGTAGAGTGCACTAACTTAACCACTCAGCCATGGGGCCAGCCCCCTACATTGATTTTTAAGTAATATTTGCTTTTTACTGCACTAATTCTGGAAAACCCAGCTTTGAAAAGATACAACATCATTGAAAAGAGTGTGGCATGGTCTAATGTTGATTCTAGCTTGAGCTAGTAGCTTTTACTATATTGAAGATGTTGAGTATCACTGCATCTCCTTTGAAAATGGAAACTATCCCATGGTCCCCCTGGGAATGATCTCATCACACAGTTTGGGAACCTCAGGGTTAAGTAATTTCTCAAAATAGATAGCTCCTAAGTTTTCAAATTAGAACTTGAACCCATAGTATGTTTACACATTCAAAATATCTTAATAACATATGAAGACACTTGATCTTTTATTGACTAAGACTTTACCACCATGCCATTCAATGGAATCCTATTTAAAAACTAAGCAAATTAAAAATACTATTTAACGATGTTATTTGATGAAATCTGTAGAAGATGTAAATGAATCATTGATAATTGTTCCTCAAAGCTATAATTTTAAAAACACATTAAATCTATTTAACTATCAAAAATAGTATCGTGCATGTGATTTATCTCTGATAAGAGAGACAAAAATGTCTGAATCGTCTATATTCATTCAAATCAGGATTATCCAATTCCTGTGAATTTTAGAAGGTGAATTCTCATGTGAAGATTTTATAACTGCAAAACTGTGCATTTCAAAATAGTTTTTGTCTTGCAGATTCACTATAAGAGTAAAAGCTCATAATCATAAAAGTCATAAAAACATCATGAAGCTGCAGAAATGAAAAATATTGGTGGTTTATAGAGGAGACTGGCCCCACGAATGGATTTTCCCATCCTCTCCTGCTGGAGGTACACAATTTGTCCTAGAAGAAAATTTTTATAAAATAATCTAGTTTGTGTTCAACTTAGTTTATGCAAATATTCCAGATTGGTCTTGCTTTCTTCTTGTTCAAATTAGTTGACATCTTGAGAAGTAGAAACAGAAAATATAATATGCCTACTTTTTGCTTCTTTCAATACCTGCAGGGTCATCAATGAAAAAAAAAAACAGTGTATAGGGAGAGCCACTTTTATTCTTGTCTTATAAGATAATTTATATACAGATTGAACTGAAAATATTTGGAAGCCTTATTATATTAGGTGTTTTTTCCTCATTTCCATATTTGGATATGATTTGACTGAAGATATACAAGGTTCCAGTTTCATAGCCTAGAGTGCTCAAAAGCTAAACAAATTCCCATTGATGCATTTGTGTAATGGGCACTTACATATTGGAAGCAGAAATATGTGGCGTTTATGAGAGTTAAGTATTAGAGCTTGTTCATTTTTTGCAACTCAACCTGCTTCTGAAAAAGTCTATAAAGTTATTTCAATCTGTAAACTTCCTTCTTTCTGATATTTTCCTGTCTTGAATACCTGTGAAATTGATGTCTCTGTCTAAGCAACCTGATAACACACATTCACAAGGACTAAATTGTTAAATATTAACCATGTTCATTAAGAATACAGAATTTCTGTAAATGAGATTATTTTGACAGATTAATTTATAGCATGTTCTGAATACTGAAGTATGGCACATATCTCTTTTAGGTGAAATTAGTACCTGGCTGAAGTCCTTTGTGAAGCAAAGTATATATGAGTTGACTTTGTCATCTCATTATGAACAACTAGAGAATACAGAACTGCTGTGTGACACAGAGTTTAGTGCTGAGGTTGAGATTTTGTCAGCAGGGCATAGAAGATGTCTGAGCAGCAGGCCTAGATGTTCTTGTTTTGAGTAAAGCAGTAATTTGGCCAAACATCATCATTCATTTATATTTAAGTTTGTTACTTGAAGTCAATCATCAATTTCAAAAATTTTGATTTATAATATTTGCTTATTTTTGTACTTTGCAATTCTTTGCTTTCAGATAGAGCTGATTCTTTCTTTTTTCTTCATGTTTCCCCCAATATATATTTTCTGACAGTGTAAATTGTTAAATTTAAAAATAACTACTAAGAGAAGCTGTAAAATCACCATCTTTGAAAATCTTTAACAGTAGGGTAGATTTTTCTGGGATTATTTTAGGCCATAGGTTAAAGCAGAGGAATACACTTGCATAATTTTCAAAGAGTCTACTAGCCTTAGGGCTCTGGAATCTAGTGCTATTTCAAGCAAAATGGAAGATGAACTGAAATTTAAATTTACTGACTGTTGATACTGGTTGAGAAGACTAGATCGAAGAAAAGCATAGCAAAAAGGGAATTCTGTGCCTTGGGATTACTTTGTTCAATCTATCTTTGGGCATACATATTTGAGACACGTTTTTTGGGGGGAGGAGTGTTTCTTCTCTTTGAAATCACTTTTATCAAGTGCTATTTTGAGGCTTAATTTTCCTTGTTTCTCCCTACTTCTCAGCCCCTCACGCGCCCACACTGTAGGAGGTGAAGAGTCTGGAATTCCGCATAGCTTATGTGCTCAGTAATTCTACGTTATACAGCATCTTAAAATGGCAGTACGTGGAACTGGTAGTGGGCTGAGTCAGTTAATTGCACTTCAAGTATGGAGGTCAGGGGACTAGAGGTCTAAGGAGACAAAGAGGAACCTGGGCCTTTTAAGGGTGGGGCCCACAGTCACTGCTTGAATGTTGAGTGTGTCCAGGAGGGATGAGTGAGGGGAAGGTGGGGTAAAGGTGACGAAAGTTATCCCTAAAGGCTCTGATAAACTCAGTTTCTGCTTTTCATCTAAAGACTTTACTTGGAAATCTTTTCAGAGAAATTTGTATCTTCAGATGACACGTAAGTAGTCAAAAAACCAGAAACTCTCAACATCTTCTGTGCTAAGCTTACATCTGCCTTCCTTACCTCTTGATATAATATAAAACATGTAAAGCACCTTTTATATAATATAGAGCATTATAAGAAATTCCTTGTGACAACTTTTATGTATTTTATTCTCTTAGTGTTTACAGCAATGATAGCTTATATTCTTAACTGCACTAGTGTATCTTTGCCTTCTATGTTCTTGTTTAAGATACTTTATTTTACTTTCACTTTTCAATTTTTCTTTTTGCTCTATTTTTTAAAGTAAGAGTTTTATAACTTTCTTACAATTTAGTTTTATCCAACAGTATTAAATTTTGAGCTGTTGGTTCTGGCTTACATTTTTTAAAATTAAGACAATTTTTTTAGAGGAGTTTTGGGTTCACAGCAAAATTGAAGGGAAGGTACAGAGATTTTCCATATAGTTCCTGCCCCCAGACATACATGGCCTCCCCCATTATCAACATTGCTCACCAGAATGGGACATTTTTTTTACCAAGTATAAACCTACATTGACACATCATGATCACCAAAGTCCACTATTTACATTAGGATTGACTCTCAGTTTTGTACATTTTATGGGTTTGGAAAAAAGAATAATGACATACATACATCATTTTATAATATCCACATTGTAACTCAAAGCTCTCCCACTAAGATTAGGTACAAGGCAAGGATGCCCCCTCTTACCACTCTTTTTCAAGATTGTACTGGAAGTCCTTGCTAATGCAAGTCAAAGAAGAACTAAAGAAACAGAGAAACAGTCCATGTTTGTACACAGAAAGACTCCATAGAGTCAAGACAGCAGATCTCCCCAACTTCATCTATAGCTTCAAAGCAATTCCAATCAAAACCCCAGCAAATTATTTTATGGATATGGACAAACTGATTCTAAAGTTTATATAAAAAAGCACTAGACCCAGAATAGCCAACAGTATTGAAGGAGAACAAAATTGGAGGCTGAGGCTACCCAACTTCAAGACTTACTAAAAGCTATGGTAATTAAGACAGTGTGATATGGTGAAAGAACAGACAAATAGATCAATGAAACAGAATACAGAGTCTAGAAATAGACAATCATAAATATAGTCAACTGATTTTTGGCAAAGGAGCAAAGGCCATACAATGGAGCAAAAACTAATCTCTTCAACAAATGGTGCTGGAACATTCACATGCAAAAAAAATGAATTAGATACAGACTTTACACACTTCTCAGATTAACTCAAAATGGATGACAGGCCTAAATGTAAAATGTAAAACCATAAAATTCCTAGAGGATAACATAGGAGAAAAGTTAGATGACCTTGAGTATGGGGGTACCTTTTAGATATAATACCAAAGACACAATCCATGAAAGAAATAATTGGTAGGCTGGACTTATATTAAAATTAAAAATTTCTGCTTGGCAAAACATATCAAGAGAATGAGAAGGCAAGCTGCAGACTGGCAGGAAATATTTGCAAAAGACACATCTGATAAAGTACTGTTATCCGAAATATACGAAGAACTCTTGAAAATCAACAATAAGAAAACGATCACATTAAAAAATGGGCCAAAGACCTTAGTAGATGCCTCACCAAAGAAGATATACAGATGGTAAACAAGCATATGAAAAGACACTCCACATCATATGTCATCAGGGAAATGCAAATTAAAACAACGAGATACACTACACATTTGTTAGAATGACCAAAATCCAGAACACTGACAATTGTAAGTGCTGATGAGGATGTGGAGCAAAAGGAACTCCCATATATTGCTGGTGAGGATGCAAAATGGTACAGCTACTTTGGAAGACAGTTTGGAGGTTTCTAACAAAACTAAACTTACTCTTACCATATGATCAACTAATCATACTCTTTGGTATTTACCCAAAAGAGCTGAAAACTTTTATCCACACAAAAACCTACAGATGCAAGTTTATAGCAGGTTTTTTCATAATTGCCAAAACTTGGAAGCAACCAAGAAGTCCTCCAGCAGGTGAATGGATACGTAAACTGTGGTACACCCAGACAATGGAATATTATTCAGTGCTGGAAAGAAATGAGCTATCAAGCCATGAAAAGACATGGAGGAACCTTAAATACATATTACTAAATGAAAGAAGCCAATCTGAAAAGGCCACATACTGTGTGATTCCAACTCTATGACATCCTGGAAAAGGCAAAACTATGGAGAGAGTAAAAAGATCAGAGTCCAGGATCAGGGTTTGGGATGAGAGAAGGATGAATAGGTGAAGCAGAGGATTTTTAGGGCAGTGAAAGTACTCTGTATAAGACCACAAGGATGGATATATGTCATTATACATTTGTCCATGTCCATGAAATGTACAACATCAAGAGTGAACCATAATGTAAAGTATGCATTTGGGGTGATTAATGATGGGTCAATGTAGGTTCAACATTGTAACAAATGTACCACTCCCGCGGGGCATGTTGCTAATGAGGGAAACTATGCGTGTGTGGGGGCAAGCAGTAAATGGGAAACCTCTGTACTTTTTCACCAATTTTGCTGTGCACCTAAAACTGCTCTTAAAAAAAAATGAAGTAAAAAAAAAAAGCAGAGCCAGCCCTGATGGCCTACTAGTTAAAGTTCAGCATGCTCTGCTTTGGCAGCCCAGGCCTGGTTCCTGGGCATGGACCCATACCACTCATCTGGCAGTTGCCATGCTGTGGTGGCAGCTCACATAGAACTAGATGGACTTATGACTAGAATATACAACTATCTACTGGGGCTTTGGGGAGAATAAAAAAGAAAGGAAGATTGGCAACAGATATTGAGCTAAACTTTCCCAGCAAAAAAACAAACAAACAAACAAACTTTAAAAACAAAAAGAACTCCCCCCAAACCCCCAAAACTCTGTTTTTGAAAAGCTACATCTTTTCTCACTGATTATCTTTTTTCCCTTTATTTCCTCCTGTATTCTCCATATTGTTGGACTGAGTAAATGATTACTTTTGTCATTTTAAATGGTTCTTCATAGGAAATGCTTCTTTTCCTTGAATATGACTGTCTTCTGTGCAATGATGAAGATTGACAGCATGTTTAAAATAAAGATCATTCCGTTAGTATTCTGGGAAATTTTCAAGAACTAGCAAGTTTCCCCTCAAATTTCCTATATAATGTCTTAAAATTTGCTATTGCTAGTTTAGTAACGGCTTGAAAAGCTGGTAACACTTTGAAATAATTAGCTTACCTAAACACTGCTATACGTAAGTGGAATACCTATTTTAGTGCATAGACACCACAATTTAACCAAAATTATTCCAAATAAAAAATTAAAATAAAAATTTTAAATAATATTTCATTTGAATTACTTTTAAATTTGAATTTTAAATTCTTATTCTGTAGCATTCTTGCAAATTCTCCATAATTTATAGGCACTGTATGTACAGTTTGGGTCATGTATAGTTTAGAAAAAGTGTATAAAATGATTTTTTGATAAAAACTACATTTTTAGGAATAATATGCAATTTATTTTATAAAATACCTACTTTATAAAAGTGGGTTACTTTTAACCCAATGAAATATTAGTGGCGTGAGATATTTCAGAGTGGAATAGGAATCCAGACATCACTCTATTAAATTATAGGAGTTTTAAATTGCTCTAGTTTTGAATATTATTAATACTCTGGCTCTTTTTCGGTATGGAATTTACATTTTTGGATAATGTTTTCTGTTGACCTGAGTTTTGTCTTTAAAAATGAATTTAACATAAGCCACACTTTGTTGAACAAAATAAACCTTCAATGACTTTAATATAGACAAATTAACTTTCTGTTTTGCTGCTCTCACAGTCTGCATTTTACTTGAGTACCTTACTTGCATTCTGTAACTGTTAATGAACTTCAACTCATCCATCCCATTACAGCCTCCTCTGATAACCAGTGTGGTCACAGCTGATACCATTTTCATGGAGTGACTATCAAATCCAGTGATAAATTCCTAAACAACTACTTAGTGACAGGAAAGGTGAGAGAACTTCTAGAAGCAAGAAAAGACATAGTATACCTCAGTTACAGCCATGGTCTTATTCCTTCTATGGATTTGGTTAATCTTTAGTTTTGACCAAGTTGCCTGTCAAATTATGTCAAAGATGAGTAGATAGAGTGTTTTAGCCTTCCCCACCATGCCATTTTTTTTAGTACAACCCAAGTGTCAGCTTCTTAGATGGTCAGTAGGTCTACCTGGTTATCTTGTATTCTTAGATTTGATATAAGTGGCTCCAACTTCTAACTCAGTGTCTCTTTTTATATCTTCAGTTTCATGAAAGCCAGTTACCATTGACTTGAGTTCCTGATGTTGTTTCATCCTCTTTGTCTATTGTACCATTTATCTTTTGCCTATACTAATTCCTTTCCCGTACCATATTGTCCCATTATTCTGTCTCTAAATCACCATCATTGCCCAACTTTATTTTGCTTCCAAATTACCATCAACATGGTCTGATTCTCTAGAAAACTTTTATTGGATATTTGGGACCAAAACCAAAAAGTTTACATAGCAGGATCACATATCATTTAAAATCAGGTAATAGATATTTGTGTCCATTAGATTTTGCTCCATAACAAACCACCTCAAAACTTTAAGCAAACCATCATTTTATTATTGTCCCTGAGTCTATGGGTTGACCATGTGGTTCTACAGCCATCCACGGGCTGATGGTTTTAGGATGGCCTCTCTCATATACTGGGAAGATGGTGTTGGCTGTTGTTTGGGGCAATGGCAATGACTGGGCCATGTATCTGTTATCATCCAGCAGACTAGCCTTGCCTTTTAACGTGGTAGCAGTAACGGATTCTGAAGAGTAGCAAGAGGCAAACCTTTAATACAAGCACTTTTAAAATCTTTGCTTATGTCAGGAATGCCACTGACCAAAGCAAGACACATGGCCAAGCCCAGAATCAGTGTGGGAGGGGAATACTCAAGGGCAAGGATACAGGAAGGAGAATTATTAAGCCAATTTGTAAACAATCTACCAAACATTATTTAACTTTTTAATCTATTTACTTTTTATTGGTTATCGTTTCTCATAGGGCACACATATCCCATTGCATTGCTGGGCTAACTTCTCTTCCTCTGATCTCTTCTCTTTCCACCCTGTCTCAGTAATTCAATTGTGCCCACCCTCTATTTTGTTTCTTCTTCTTCTTCTTTTTTTTTTTTGCTGAGGAAGATTCACCCTGAGCTAATATCTGTCACCAATATTCCTCCTTCTTTGCTTGAGGAAGATTAGCCCTGAGCTAACATCTGTGCCAATCTTCCTCTATTTTATATGTGGGTCACCACCACAGCATGGCTGATGAGTGATGTATGTCCATGCATGGGATCTGAACCTGTGAACCTGGACCACTGAAGTGGAGCGCACTGAACTTAACCACTAGGCCATGGGACCAGCCTCTGTTTCTTCATTTTATACAAAGCACTTTAGCTCTTTTGAAACTCTTTTCCTAAGTCATCTAAACCCGACCTCCAAAGACCTAATTTTTGTAAACAAACCTACTGATGAGATATGTTTATAAATAAATAGCTCTCTCCATAATAGAAATTCAGCAGACAACTCAATCTTTTTCTCATAACTACACAAATATGAAGATGAAAATGTGAATTCTCACAAAATAGGGATAGTACTCTTATATACTCAGTAAACAAACAAGGCTTGGGATTATAAACCACTTACAATAGTTTTGGGGCCTCTCTATGGGTCCTCTGTTGTGAAAAACTTTCTGTTTTCACATTTAGAAAAAAAATCTTTCAGAAAATGGGTATTCCAAAACAGACTGGTACAGAGAGAGAACTGTGTTGACGATGACGGAAGGAAGCATGAACATTCTGAAATAGTGTTAATTCTTTTTTTTAAATTGAGTTACATAAGAGTGCCCAATTTTATTTTAAAAACCTAAGAGAACTTTGCTGCAGAGTTTTCAAATCTAATTATCAGTGATGGCAACTCTAGAATCTAAAAAATTTTACTTAATGACTTATTTTATTCCTGGGAGTGAAGTAGGGTCATGCACCCAGAGCAGGCGCTAAGGGACTTCCCTGTCATGCTGAGGTAGCAACCTGAAGATCTGGGTGTAGAATACGTGATTTTACTCTATGATTCCTATAAAAGGAGTAGAGTCTAGTGATCTGGTGTATATACTTATTCAGCAGTGTAATCAGGTATCATATTTGGATCAATAACAGGCATAAAACTTCTCTGATACCTATAGCACTGGGATATGTGCCTGAGTAGACTTATCTGATAAAATACTAGACATCCAGTTAAATTTGAATTTCAGATACACAACAAATAATTTTTTAGTCTAACTATGTCCTAAATATTGCATTGGAGATATCTATCTATGCTAAAAATTATTCATCGGAAATTCAAATTTAACAGGAAATTCCATATTTTGATTTGCTATTTCTGACAACCCCATCAGCTATTTCTGACAACCCCCTATGGAGCTAAAGAGCTAAGACATACACATAAAAAGTAATAACATAAGGAAACACACTGTGGTGGTTTTAACACATATATCCAGAAAATCTTTGGCACTCCTTCATTAAGATGTGGGATCTATGTCCCTTCTCTTGAATCTCATTGGATTTAGGACTTTTCTCATAACCAATAGAATGCAGAGGAAATGCTGCTGCATGACTACCAAGACTGGGTCATGAAAGGCAATGCAGCTTCTGCTTTGCTTGCACAGACGCTCACTACTAAAGCACTGAGCCACCAGATAAGAAGACTAACCAGCCTGAGGCCACCATGCTGTAAGGAAGCCCAGGCCACATGAGAGGCCCATGTAGGTGCTTTAGCCAACAGCCCAGCTTCAGTCCCACTGAAGGAGCAGCTTAGAGCCAGCTCAATCACCAGGCATGTGAGTGAAGTCACCTCCAGATGATTTCGACCCCCAGCCATTGAGTAACTCCCAGATGATGCGCAGTTATGGTAGAACAGAGATAAGCCATTGCTGCTGTGTCCTATCTGAATTCTTGACCTACATCATTCTAGAGTATAATAAAGTAGTTGTTTTAAGACACTAAGTTTTGGGGTAATTTGTGGTTATATAGTAATGGTAACTGTAACACACATGTTAAGTAGAAAGTGTAGTACACTTCGTGTAGTAGTACATGTTAAGTACACAGGTTAAGTACTTAATGTAATCTGTGCTGCAGGAGCTTTGAGGAGGAAGCAGTCACTTCAGGGTTAGATGGGGTGAGGCTCCCTTGCTCGGCCCTGCCTCCACACTCGATAGAAGGTATAGGACATGGACAATGAGAAAGGAATAGCGTGAAAGCAGAGTTAATGGCAAAGATCCTTGTTCTTTCCCTTAAAACTTTTTTCTTAGAATAATTACAATTTAAAATAAATCAGCTTACAAAGCACTAGAAAAAGATTAGGAGTTGAATGAAGAATGAATAAATTAAACTCCCATCTCAATTTCTGGGCTACGCTTCTGAGCGTTTATAGATGAAGCTATTGTGGCTGTGCATAGGAATTAATAGTCCTTAGGGAGACTGATAAAATGAGAAAAAGACTGCAATACTTCTGGATTGGTGACCCATCAGGCTGACTTAGTCACTTGAATCTCACATTTCTTTAAAATTCTGAAACAAGGGCACTCTAAAGTGTACTTTTAAAAGAAGAGAAAAGTTTCATGGGAGAACAAAGCAATTTGGCAAAAAGAGACTTTTCTTTATGCTTTAATGCCTTTGGAGAAGTCTCCAAACTGCTGAACGACCAAAGATAAAAGCAAAAGAGAATATTTTGCCTTTATTAGTGAAGAATTTTTTGTGAGACAGTAGGTGCAGATATTGTGGGGAAAGATATTGATGATTGAGTCCTTTTCCTTGGGGACTTTACAATGTCAGGAGATGTTTATAATGTAAAAGATGTTTGTACATTATTCAAAATAAAGCTAAAACCTAGACATTTCTATTTACATACACAGCAGTACACTTCTTATTTTAGGAGTGGACTTTGGGCAAAATGGTGAGGTAGGTGTTACTGAAACAGCTTCCTTCCTCTCCTTTCAATATTCCTTAATCTCTTTAGTCCCCTTCCTTCGCACCTTTCTGGTCTTTTTCAGGACCGCTCATTTCTCCTGTTGTGTCCAGGCCTATCAGCTCCTCCTCCTTTCCTCTGCCATGGTGGATCAGCAGTGGCTTCTCTGAGTTTCCTCCAAGCTATCCTCTGAACCCACCAATGACTCCTTTACCTGTGCCCATCCAAATGTCCCATCCCTTAGTGAGACATGGCAACCAGAAAGGCTGGATCTTCCAAGATAGGTGGTACACAAACAATTCCATTGTCTCCATAAATTGAAACTCCTCAGAAATCCCAAGATTTTGATATCTAAACTACATCTCTCAGAACTTCACTTATCCCAAATCCTTTTAGATCATGTGTTTAGAGTCCTCATATGAAAGATTCTTATCCTCTACCCCTCATTGCCTCTATTTAAAAAAAAAAATCAGTTTTCTGGTTACTCTATACTTTCATTGGAGACAATGGCACTTGCCTTACTCTTTTTGTCCTTTCCCAAATTCTGACATTTTCTTGTCCATCCATCCACCCAGTTTATTATTCATGTGGATAGTTCATTTTATACCATAACCTCATAGATACACGTGGCTCTCAACTTTGATATACTTATCTCTTTTTGAGTTTAGTTACCTGGCACATGGTGACTATCATGTGAAAGAAAAAAAATATAAAATATAAATCAATTGTTAAAAAATATTATTGGACTTTGGTAACAGATGGGAACATACACTAACAGTTCAAATTTCACTTGCCCTTGTCTCCCCTGATGATGCGGTACCTCTAAGCCTTTGCAAATTTTCATCAAGTCTTCAAGCAACCTGAGTGGGGGGGGTGTGGTGGTATCTTATATGTGCCTCAAAAGAGTCTGTCAGATGCAGTCACTGTACATTGTCTACCCTGGTCTTCCTGTTACTCCATGAGCTTCTCCATCCTTTTTGCCTGAGGGCTTGCTTGTCAGTGCTCCAGCTGCAGGCACCTCCCGTGAAAACACCAATGCTCACGCCAAGTGTTCACTCTCAACTTCCATAAGGGCCATATCCCAAGGTGGGAAAGAATGTCACCTACTAGGTTAGACTTTTGTCTTGGAGAATTAAATCATACCCTTTATGCCTGTCCTATCTCAGGTATTCCCCAATGAAACAGTTTTTTCAACTTTTGATTTCATTTCCTTTCAAATTTTCATCTGCTGTAAGTTTACAGCAGGGGTTCTCAACTTTGTGCACTAGAATCACCCATCTATTTAAATCACCCACTTAAAAACGCTGATGCCCCACCCTCAGATTCTGATTTAATCTGTCTGAGGGGGGCCCCAGCATTGGCCAATCCTACGGTGCTGAGAGGGTTGAGAATCTCTGGTTTATAAGCATTGACAGAAGGCTGACATTATGCTCATCTCCCTATCATCCCAGTCTTTATTCCAAGCGCCATCAAAATAGTGGTCCTCTTCCCTCAGATCAAAACAAATAGCTGTCCAGCAAATCACATCAAAGCACTCACCTGATGGCCAAAGAAGTCTGAATTTTAGTTCAGTGCTCAATGTGAGTCCACAGCAGTTTTTATAAGGAAAGAATTCGAAACACAAACTTCCTGGGGAGAAAAAGACAGTCTTACTGTTTGGTGTTGGAGTTTTCCCCAGTCAAAGTTTTGAAAAGAATTGATTAGGATAGAAAAATGAGCATATATTACCTCATTTTCATCTTTGACCTATTTGATTTTCCTCTTCACTATATGGAAATATAATGTCACAGATGATATTAATTCTGAATTTTAACAAATTTCTCAGTTTTCCAGGGTCACAATTTATACTGAGCAAAGGAGAATCATTTGAAGAGTCAATCAATTATCCCATTTCCTTTGAATAATATGCAGAGGTGGATTTAGTGATGATAGTGAAGTTGAAGCTTTAAGGCCTCTAGAATGGTTCATATAATCATGTTTTTATAAAATTTGCATAAGAAACGTGTTTTGGTTTTTTTTGAGAAGGGTCACCTTCCCCAAACTGCTGAAGCTTCAGACTGCTCTTAACCTGGTTATGTGGAATCCTTGAGCATACTACAAGATGGCACTTCCTCAAAGTGAAACAGTTCTTATTCCATTATTTTTATCTTCCATTTTCTTTTCTATTAGAAAAAAGTTTAGAAAGCTTTAAAACAGGTCTTATTTTAAACCACATATGCCACTAAACGTGTCCAGTTGTTAAAATGTTGAATTACTAGGTCTACCTGTAGATAGTCATTGCCTCAAGTCCCTGAGTACCTCCTACTACAATTTCATCTAACCTAGATTTTTCCCTGCAACTCACCCATGCCTCCCATGATCCAGCCCCTAACAAGGTAACATCTGGCACATCAGGGAGTCCTCCAGGACCCTGGTCCAGTGCTAGAGCCACCGCAAACATTCTGACTGGTCAATAACTGTACTAAATGAGTTATTAAATATGTTGAATATCACCCTTGTTTAAAAATAATGTAAACAAAATTCTGTAGTTATATATTGTAGGTAAGAAGACTAAATGTTTAATAAAATACCTTTACATAAGAAGTGATTCTATAAAAAAATCTTCTAGAAATTATTTTTAGAAATCTATTTTGGGTCCATTTAATAACTGGTTTATGTACGACTAAGAAAAGTTATGTCATGGGGCTGGCCCTGTGGCCTAGTGGTTAAGTTTGTTGCAGGTTCGGATCCTGGGCGTGGACCTACCCAACTTGTCATGCTGTGGCAGCAACCCACATATAAAATGGAGGAAGACTGGCACGGCTGTTAGCTTGAGGCCAATCTTCATCATCAAAAAAACAAAAAGACAAATCACGTCATGTAGAAACCAGATCTTAGATTAGTCAAAAAGAACTTGAGGAATACCTGAATAGAGCTTTAGTTTGCAACTAGGATAGTTCTTAAAATATATTGAAAGAAGGAAGCCAGCTGCTAACACAAAGGAGTACCACTCAATAGTCATTGTGTAGGAGTTGCCGTGAGAGCTAGAAAGGAGACAGTACAGATATTCAACAATTGCTCAAATCTTTACCAATAAATATATTGGGGAAAGTGCCATACTTAAACCCTATCTAGAGATGATGCACATGTTAGCTATGGAGAGTTATAAGCTCATGATATTCTCTGCATAATTAGGCAACCTAGGAATGAATAAATTACTTGGGTCACATTTAATATACGTGAGTATTGAAAGTAAATGAAAAATTTAATTAAGACTAGGTTGTTTAAAATATATAAGCTTACTTTAGAACATAAATAATAGCATAATCTTATTTTCACGGATATTTTAGTTTATAAACTGAAGAGAATCTATGGTTTCACTGTATTTATAGATTCAAGGACACTTTGATAAGTTTAATTATTAATAAACAGATAATAAGCAACAAAGGGGCCAGGTGAAAGTTTCTTTTGGATGGAAGAAGTGACTCCCATGCATTTTCAAGGCAGTTTTATTTGGGGTTTCATAAATGTCCGGAAAGCACACAAGAGAATACTAAATCTGCAGATGCCACTAACTTTTCTGAGTAAAGACTCATCAGCTACTCACTCAGCATCAAAAACCCTTTATTGGGTACTTAACATTTCAGGCATTGTATTACACTATAGAGATTGAAAGGAGGAAGATGACACAGTCCCTGTCCTCAAGGGCACAGTCCCAGTGGTGGAAACAAACAAGTGAATAGATAACTCCATTAAATATGACGTGTAAGATGTCTGCAGAAATGAATTAGTCATCCATATAATTATATATCTGTTTAGTATAAGATGCTGCTTGGCAGAAATTCCAGAGGAGTCGTCAAACCCAATGCAGATTCTCTCCCACGGGTCTGACTCATGAGGACGGATTATTCTGTCCTGTGTCAAACGGAATCACATCATGCTATCTTGGGGTTCAGATTCTCTGAGTCCTTAATTGATGCAACAGCAGAGCAATGGGGATTCCATTTGATCTCTCATTTTTCTGGTCCAGCTGTAGTTCTCTTCTGCTCACCTTCTTGAGACAAGTTATATCTGTTCTCTGATCCTTTAGTAATGAAAGAAGACAAACATAACTTGATCAAGTAAGTACACAGTTGCCAGGTTAACCCCTAGGTTTGATCCCAAGTTCCACCAGAAGTTTGGGTGGAAGTCAAACAGTTAACCTGTGTATAATTGTTTTGAGCTGAGACGTCAAGTGCAGTAATGATTTTGACACTTCTGGGTAAATAACACCTTCTATGTTTATAACAACACTTGTAGATATTGTGTTCGCTTACTTTATTGGGACTTGTAAAATCTGTGTGTTTTTTAAATCACATTTTTGGTCTCAGAATTTTAAACATCAGCATTATTATTATTGTTAAAGAATACTGTGTGTGAATGTGTATGTGTGTGTGTTGATTTGGATTACTTAAAGCTTTCCTAAAGCAGACATAATCTTTATACTGAAGAATATAATTTAAAAATCTGAAAACATATTTCCCATGTGCTAATATTAATATCTAGGAAGGTTTTTTTCTAGAATAAAAAAATCTGAGAGTCTAGTTATCCATTTTCTGTATTTCTTTTCTTATCTGCAAATGAATCAAAAGGAACAGGGACTAACTGACAGTTGTCATCCGCAGGTCTTTGGAACACTCAGTTGCATTTAGCACGCATCACCTCAGGATCCCTGAGGTCCTTTGGCATCCTCTATGACATGGAAACAAGTGAACAAGCATCAAACATTTACAGTCGTTTTTGCAAATAATTTTATACAAGTTCCTGCATGTACAAGTTGAAGAGTAAAGGAAACAAAGGCTAATTAGAAGTAGAACATCAAGCTAATTTCCCTTAACTGTAAACTTTCTACATGGTATGTAGGGGCCTGTAAGATTGCATTTTATTATTTATTTATTTACTTAAAATTTTTTTAAAGATTGGCACCTGAGCTAACATCTGTTGCCAATCTTCCAATCTTCTTTTTTTTCCCTTCTTCTTCTTCTCCCCAAAGCCCCCCAGTACACAGTTGTATATTTTAGTTGTGAGTCCTTCTTGTTGTGGCATGTGGGATGCCGCCTCACTGTGGCCTGATTAGCGGTGCCGTGTCCGCACCCAGGATCCAAACCAGCAAAACCCGGGGCCACTGAAGTGGAGTGTGTGAACTTAACCACTTGGCCATGGGGCTGGCCTTGAAGATTGCATTTTAAATATACTTTGTGTGAAATATCTCCATGAATTACTCTGAAAAGAAGTTACTTTAAAGGAGCATGTTTGTTTCAGAAGAACTTTTATAGGAAACATTCAGAGATAATGCATTCCTTTTTTTAAGTACATTTCTTAGTCAAATAAAATGACAATTTGAAAATACAAAACAACCAGGAAAGTATTTTCTTTCTAACATTTTGTATCTTTTTCCTTTTGTATAACAAATATTTTCTTGATTTCAGTGGCTACTCTATTTCAACGAAGCAATGCAAATTGTCATGACAAATGAGTCTTTCTTGATAATCTGTTTAACTATTATCATAGGAATAAATATCCAGCAATTAGAACCAGAAGTCATTTTTCTTTTGGTAAAATTTTAACATTTAAAAATTTAGTGTTGCAAAATAAAGTTAGCTTGCCTTTAGCTATTGCAATCAATATATTTGATACATGGAATATTTGGCATAAGGCATGTGGTATTTACTGGAAGTCTAAAAGAATATTTTCTTTCTTGAACTCCAATATGTCATCATTAATTACATTGTTGAAAAATCATTTGGTGGGAAAATGGAGGTGGCTTTTGGATCTTCCCAAATCCCCACATAAAAATAAACACAGAAACTAGATAGCAAAACCAAAAATATTCATGGGCAATATTTATCATAAAATTGGGTGACATGATATTCTCTTGAATCCGAAATGTAGAAGTAGGATCAAATCACCAGGAGCTACAAGACCTGCAAGGTATTGGCATACGTTCAGGAGAAAGCAGAGGGAAACGATGGAGAGTCTGAAGGACCTGAGAACAGGAGAATCCTAAAATCACCAACAAATACTCACTGGAAAATACAGTGGGGGAAATTTGAAAACAGCAGCTGCAACTGGGAGTGGGTTTTGCCCACCACAGAAGTGGAGAATGCAGGGGCCTTCAGGAAGGCCTGAAAGGGCTGGGGAAGTCTAGGGCCTGTGGACTCTTAAAATCAACCACCTAGGTTTCCCTTTCCAGACAGGTTCCAAAGAGAAATTGTTTGGAATGGATTAAAAATTGGCCAATAGAACAACTAGAAGACCAAAGAACAATGATGAGATAAGACTGCAGGAGACAAGACAGGAATCTCAGCAAACTGCCTTACTGTTTAACAGTACATAAAGAAACAACAGGACAGGAAGCCCTGAAGTTAAAAAAAATAGCCAATTAAGTGTCTTTTAAAAATTCAAGAAGACCAATTTTACATAAAAACTCCAGAAATGATTGAGGTCAAATCTAAAAAAGTTATTACAAGAATAAAAGAAAATAAAAAAGAAAATAACATTTTTACAGATAATACAAGCCTGCTAAAAAGATATTTCCATAAAACAGGTAAAAGTCACAGCCTACTACTTTCAAATGAGTTAACAGACATCAAGAAAATGACACAAGTTATGAAAAATAGTATGTCAGAATTAAAAACTCTAAGAAAGGAAGTGACAGAATGTAAGGGAAGAATTAGAAATTAAAGAAAAATCATTTTAGAAGTGAAGATTAAACTAGAAGGAATACAAGAATGAATAAATACTACAAATAATGTTTTAGGAGAAATTTAAAGCAAAAAAGAGGAAAATTTAAAAAATCAAAAGAAATTAAAAAAATAAGGTTTTGAGAGAAAGTGACAGATACTGAAAATAGACAAAGAAAATCTAATGTAAGGATAATATGAGTCCTTTAAGAAGAAAAACAAAGGCAATGAAAGAAAATAAATACCAAAATCTGAAATGTAAAAAAATTTTTCTGAAATTATAGAATATGCATCTGAAACTATATCTTGAAAGTGCTCATCATGAACCTGAGGATATTGACCCAAACGACTAGCACCAAGACACACTCTAATGAAATTACTGAAAGAAGAACTCCTATTTTTCCTAGTTGAGCCTTAGATAGAAGCTAGAAATAGCATAATTATTGCTTGAATGATCAAACTCATATATGATTAAACAGAAATATGTAAAATTGTGATTGTGACAAACTTGTTTCTGAAACTAAATCCAAAAAAGGAGTGTTCCATTTATCTATTGCCGCATAACAAACCACCCCAAAACTTAGTGACTGAAACATCAACTATATTCATTTTTCTCATGGATCTGCAATTTTGACAGGGCTTGGTTGGGATGGCTCATTTCTGTTCTACTTAGTGTCGGCTGGGACAGCTCAAAGGCAAGGGAGATGGAATCACTGAAGACTTGTTCATCCACATGTCTGGCAGTTGATGCTGGCTGTTTGTCCAAACAACTGTGCATCATCTTTTCATGTGGCCTGGACTTCCTTACAACATGGTGGTTGGGTTCCAAGGGCAGCATTCCAAAAGAAAGAGATCCAGGTGGAAGCCCATTGCCTATTACAACCTAATCTTAGATGCCACGCAGTGTCATTTCCACTACATTGTATTTATCTCACAAAAGGAGTTCACCCATCACCCAAGTTCAGGAAGGGGAAATCAACTCTCCACCTCTTGATGGGGGAGTGGCAAGGTGCTGGATATTTTTGCATTCCTATAAATATTTTTGAGCCTTGTTCTGGGATGAAGTAAACTTACTTGGCAACAGTTTTATCCTTCTAAATCATACTTTTAAGACAAGATCGTAGCGCTCAGTCTAGCGCTATTTATTCTCCACTACTGAAGGAAGATCTTTCTGTATCTCTACCCAACATCCTGTGAATCATGAGGTCTTCTACTCTGGCTGGTAGGAACCAACTATGGTCTTGGTCCTGTGTGAATTCTGGGCTCAGGCACAACTAATCTTCTTGGTAGTTCTTTCCTTGGCCTGCGGTAGTTTCCTCACATTCCTGGTGCTGTTTAGTACTCAGCTGAACGCTTGACAGGGACTGCCGTTCTCTGGAGTTCTTTCTCTGTACAGTTCTCTTCTCTCTCGGGCTCTGTCCTTCAAATTCCAGCTGTCTTGGTCACTCTGGATTGTCAGTATTGTCTTCTCAACTCAGGGAGTCCACTGGGCTCTTCCTGGATCTCCCTCTTGTGCTGCAGCCTGGAAGCCCTCTCAAGGCAGCAAGCTGGAGCAATACAGGGACGTACCTCATTTGTTTCCTGACTCTCAGCATCCCTGTCCTTAACTGTAGCACCCTTCGTTGCCTGATGTTCAGTGTCTTGAAAACTGTTATTTCAGGTATTTTGTCTGTCTTCTGGATGTTTGTAGGCAGGAGGGTAAGTTCAATCCCTATAATTTCATCTTGAAGAAATGGAAGTCCTGCTTAGCTGCTTTTTAATTATGACTTACTTTGTGCCACTCCAAAGACTCTGAAGTCTGAGATTTTAGAGAATGTTTCCTTAAAGCACAGGAAATACCTGTATTTCTACCTGAAATAAATGTTTCATTGAAATTAAGCCATTAATACTTTGAATGTTTTTCACTCATCTTTCTTGTCAAATCACCAAATTGTCTTTGTTTACTTTGTATGTCTGTCCCAATCTACAAGGAGTATTATATTATTTTTCTATTGCTGCTGTAATAAATTACCACAAGCGTAGCAGCTTAAAACAACCCAAACTTATTATCTCACATTCTGTAGGTCAAAATTTGGCTTGGCTGTTTCCTTTGCTTCACGTCTCACAAGGCTGAAATCAGTGGCAGCAGGCTTGTGTTTCCTTCTGGAGGCTCTGGGGGAATCTGCTCCCAAGCTATTTATGTGGTTCACAGGATTCAGTTCCATGTGGTTGTAGGACTGAGGTCCCTACTTCCTTTCTAGTTGTCACCTAGGGGCTGCCCTTATCTCCTAGAGGCCTCCTTCCAGTCCTTGCACACAGCTCCCCAACATCTCAAAACCAGTGATGGTGCCCTGAATCCTTCTCATGCTGCCATGTCTCTCTGTTTCCTCTTCTGCCACATCTTTCTGACTCTTCTGCCTTCCTTTTCTAATTTTATAGGCTCAGACAATAAACTTGGGTCCATTTGGATAATCCAGAATAATCTGCCTCTTTTAAGGTCCATAACCTTCATAACATCTACAAAGTCCCTTTTGTTATGTAACATAACATATTCACAGGTTCTGGGGTACAGTAAGGTGTGTAAATCTTTGAGGGAGGACACTATTCTGACTACCAGGTAAATAAGTTTGTAGTTGTTTTTATTACAGGCTCTATTTCTCTGAAGCTTAAACAGGAAGTTACTCTATATTTTTTAGGATCTGAATTTCCTCTAGGGGAATAATTTCAGTGTGCTTTCTGAGGACTTGGATCTTTTCTTTTGTCAGACTCTTGAGCTCCATTCTTTCACTTGGGAATAACTAAACATCTTCCCTTTTTGCCCACTCTTTAAGAGCAGCTAGACATGGGTCCATCTCCTTTTCCCATTTATATACATCAAATGCGATCTCCAAGATCTCACCCTTTTCTCCTAGGTCAATCTCTTGCTTCCTTCCTGCTTTCCTTCATTCTTTTTCATTATCATGCTCCTGTTAAAGCATGTTTTCACAGCTAATTCAATCTCTTCTTGTTTTTCTGAGCAAATATGATTCCTAGAGCCAGAGCTTTCCAGACCAGCTCTTTTTAATTGCCTACTTAGCTGTTGTATTTTCAATAATTTTCTTGAGTTATTTCTCTATATCAACTGAAGAAGATGGCATATTTCTTATATAATAAGATCTCATGGTCATGGATTATATAATTAACAAATAAGAGCAAATTTGAAACTATTATGTGTGCGTGTGTGTGTCTGTATGGTGTCTTCTAGCCTGTTGACAACTTTAAAGAACAAAGAATTTAGCCTTTCATCTATGGACAAAGCTCCAATAAGCTGATGGGACCTTGTAATGTTAGAATCCCATTTAACTTTTTCTAACTCATTAAACTTTAAAACCACCTGCCCTGATCACACCAGAAACCTCAACATCCAAGTTTTGTCTTATTCTTCACATGCTAGTCCCTGTTCCTATGTCTCAAGGTTTCTTGTGTTTTATTTTATTGATGATTTGGCTAATATTTAACCTTTCTCATATCCTTCTGAGTCCAGAACCAACTGAGACATAGGTAAGGGAGCTGACAGACAGAAATCAAGATATCAGCTTCATATCAGGTGAAAACTGGATTGGAGACTGTAGACAGACCACCATAATGGACTTCTTAACACATCACTCTTGAGTTAACTGTTCAGAATGTGGCACATCCAATGGCAACTTAGCACTATGGGTTTCCCATAGTAGGAAGAGCAGCCTAGAGTGTTCCCTTTCTATTGGCAGGAAGATCCCAAAGAGAAAACCTGAAACATGCTAAGTCAAGCAAATTAATTTCTTTTCCCAGATGCGTTAATTACATAAGTCCTTCTTCTTCTTATGGGTGGGTGGGGGGTGGGCGTATGAGTAATGAGGGAGTTGAGAGACATCACAGAAACATAAGATGACAGAGATAAGGTTTCCTCTTCCTGCCCACCAATTTATAGGTATGTGTGATTCTCAATGATGGACAAGAGGTTCTTCAGCTCCCCCATATAAGTCAGTGAAAATGCTATCAGGAGTATATGGGAAGGATTCCCTTATTCCACATGCTGTAGGTACCACACCTCTAGCTCCCTTGTTACAATCTCCTCTGAGCAGATTCTTTGTAGTCCCTGCACAGATTTCCACTCTCACCAAAGAATTTTTCCTTGGAAGATATAATGGTGGCCAGTCTTTTCCCTGGGACATGTAACTCCCTTCGTCCTAAGCAGTTACTGTATACTAATTGTGTCATGTGTAGATAAGCTTAACTATTAGGTAGAATTTGCTTCTGTTTCTCCTGAGATGTTTGACTGGATCTCCTTCTGGGTGGGCACTGTCCCTGGTGTTTATAGACTTGCACATTCTCAGGGATAAGGCCTCTAGGTCACCTAGGTGTTTTACTCTTCTAGTTCTTCCCTGGGTGGATTACAAGTTCCCAATACACTGCCCAGAGATGGAGAACAGTGTGTGCGGAGTGTCTGCCTTGACAAATGTATCAATTGCTCTCTTTTCCTTTCTTGCCTCCTTTCCTGTTTTCCTCTTTCTTTTTCTCAGTAAGTCAGGCATAAAACCTCTGCCACCCTGCCCAGGGGTATAATTTATCTAAAACATCTCCATGGGGTTGTGATTATTTAATTGGATTCGCTTGATTTTTTCCATCCTATTTTTGCTTATATTTTGTATACAGAAACGTGTCCCTAGAATATGCAATCATGGATGGGGACTAGATGTCTTTTGTCAGCATAATCATCCTCTTACTGAGGCCCCACTTACAAGTGAAACTGAAATTGAAGTAATGTAAAACCACCAATTTTGACTCACTGAAGCTGGTCATAGGAAGATATTTGTCAGTCTTCAGGTGTAAAGGGATCCCCTATACAGATATCCCTCACTATTCAAATCTCACTCTTCAAACATTTACTCTATATACTCGCAAAAATTTTATCCCTAATTCATTCTTCAAACTTTAAACTTGCTATAATAAATATGTTTGTGCACCAGGAAAATCATTTTAATTCAGCAGGGCTCATAGAGGGAAGATGTAAAACGTGCTACATCTCAGCTGTTCTCTCATTAGAATTACAGCATGTGTGCTTGTGTTGTTCAATGAGCTTGCATTATTGCTGTCAGCTTTATTACTTTTTCCTTGAGAGTTCAGCCTTTAAGTTTCCCAGTGGTTGCCTTAGTAAAGTGCCTGTGGGTACTACCAACCTGGGGTCTAAATTAAATACCAAGTGTAAATTTTATTTGAAGTCAGAGGGATGGTTAGTTAGCATTTGAAATACTCTAATTAGTCATACACTCACAACAAGCAGTTAGTTAGCATTTGAAAGAATCTAATCAGGAGAGCACTCTCCAGAGGCACCTGCTACTAGCACTTTCACTTTCTCCATCTCCATCAGTACTAGTAGGCATCCGAATTATAGCATATGGGATATTGAAATGATTTTTCACTGGTGAAATGAGAATGTTCAAGATATATGAGTTGGTTAGAAATATTGCATAGCCACCTGATTTACATAAAAGGAGACTAAGGGTCCAGTGAGCCAAGCAGCCTAGACCCATGGTTTTGGATTAGGGGGCGATTTTGCAGTTTGGCAATGTCAACATTTTTGGTTGTCTCAACTGGGAGGAGGGGCTGCTACTGAGATCTATTGGGTAGCTGCTAGGGGTGTTGCTGAAAATTCTACAATGCACAGAACATTCCCATCCCCCATCTCCCAACAAAGAATTATCTGGCCCAAAATATTGGTAGTATCAAGGTTGAGAAACCTAGCCTAGACTCTTCAGGGTGGTGCCCTAGGTCAAAGACTCTATTTATTCCTATGTGGAGCCATTAACTAAGGATTCTGTCTTCTGCTTCTGACTAGAAATTGCTGCTGGATTAGTGCTGCAATTCCCTCAAATGAACCTTTCATGGAAGGTACTAGTTGGAGTTTCTGAGAGGTGAGAGAACTGAGACTTAACTATTTTTGTACCTGCCTGTTAATATATGTTTGGATGTGTTGCAGAATTCAGCCTGAGACTTACTTTCATTGTAATAGAACACCTGATAGAGAGATTTTGAGAGCAAAGACCTATGGCTTTTACCTACCTCATTATTAGAGACCATTTATATCTATCAAAATAACCTAATAATTGTGTTCAATATAACTAATTTTGCTTAGGTTAGTTCCCAAAAGGCAAGGTACAGCTTCAATCTTCTATCACATTGACAACCTAGTATCTTGAGGAGCTACTGATATGCTTAAAAATTTGTGCATACATTCAATAGGTTATATTGAGCACTTTATATGTACCAAGCACTGTTACAATTCCTGTGGATATAATGGTGAGCAAAATAAACAGTGCTACTTTCCTATAAATTACATTAGACATATATCTGAGTTCCGATTGTGAACATGGCTGATTTCTTTTGCTGGTAGGCAAGTCATTTCCAACGCAAATTAGTTGATACAAATAAACCTGAGAGTAGGATCACATGCTATTGTCAATTTTTTATAACAGATAAATTTTACCCTCAGAACAAGGTTTTCCCTAAAAAGATTTTATGAAAATCTTTGCACATAAAATATCTGGGCTATGAGGCCAGCCCCAACGGCTTACTGGCTAAAGTTCAGCATGATCAGCTTTGGCATCCTAGGTTCAGTTCCCAGGTGTGGAACCACACCACTCATCTGTTAGCAGCCATTCTGTGATGGCAGCTCACATTAAAAAAAAAAAAAAAAAAGAGGAAGAATTTTAGGGGAGGAAGCAGAGCAAAATGGCGGGGTGAGCTGACCTGGGACTCTCTCCCCTCCAAAATAAAACCAAAGAAACGGAAAAACTGAATTTCAACCAATGACCCCTAATGCCGAGACCATCAGAGACCTACAGAGTAAGAAGACAGAGAACGGAGAGGCTGTAGCCACCCTCGTAGGAGCTGGAACAAGGTAAGAGAGAACTTCGCTCCCTCCCCTAGAGACTGGGATTGCTGCCAGGAGTGAGGGAAGGAGCGGCAGAGGGGCCATGTGACCAGCGGATTGTCCAGGACTCCCACCGCCGGTGCAGTGGAAACCCACTGACAGGGGAAAGCTTCCATGTACTGGGACCCCATCAAGCCAGGGCTCCAGGAGACCAGAGAACAGAGCTGATCTGAATCCAGATTGGCATGTGAGAGAAACTGCCCCTCCCCCCCAGCAAACCACGCTGGGCGCCGCCATCTTGCCTGAAGGTGGAGAGCTCAGAATGCGCAGCTCTCGGCCCCCATCTAGTGGTGACAGGCTGTAACTGCAACCGAATTCTACCATCATGTGCAAAAACTGCTCCTCTACCATCCAGCAATTTATAAAAGCCCCAGACCAGAAGGAAAACAATAAAAACACAGAATTAAGTCCTGAGGACTTGGAAATAGGTAAACTAAGTGAAAATGAGTTCAGAGTAGCTGTCATCAAAAAACTCAATGAGGTAGAGAGAAAGATAGGGAAAGAGGCCAACGAATTCTGGAGTTACTTCACGAAAAAGATTGAAGTTATAAAGAAGAATCAAACAGAATTATTAGAGGTGAAAAATACAATGGAGCAGATAAAACAGAATATGGATTCCCTGAATGCCCATGTAGACACCATAGAGGAGCAAATTAGCATAATCGAAGATAGATAGGCTGAATGGTTCCACACAGAGGAAGAAAGAGAACTAAGAATTAAAAAGAATGAGGAAAATATTAGAGAGATAGCGGATTCAATGAGGAGAAAGAATTTAAGAATCATAGGAATTCCCGAGAACGTGGAAAAGGAAAATGGAGCAGAAAGTGTGCTTAATGAAATTACAGAAGAGAACTTCCCAAATCTAGGGATTGAGGGAGAAATGTGTGTGGAGGAAGCTGTCAGATCTCCTAGACTTGTCAATGTAAAAAGACCTACTGCGAGGCATATAGTAGTAAAAATGGCAAAAATGAAAGACAAAGAAAGAATACTCAGGGCAGCAAGACAGAAGAAAATAACCTACAAAGGAACTCCTATCAGACTTTCAGTGGATTTCTCAACAGAAACCTTACAAGCTAGGAGAGAATGGAGTGACATATTCAAAACTTTAAAAGACAAAAATCTTTAGCCAAGAATACTCTATCCAGCAAGAATATCCTTCAGATATGAGGGAGAAATTAAATCTTTTCCAGAAAAACAAAAGTTAAGGGAATTTGTAACCAAAAGTCTTCCACTACAAGAAATCCTCAAGAATGCTGTCATACCTGAAAAAAGAAAAAAAGGGAGAAAGGGGTCACAAGCCACAGAGCAGGGAGACAGATAAATAGAACCAGAATAGGATAGCAACTATTCAACTATAGCATTAGGATAAAGGTAAGGAAACTGCCAAAGCGAAGACGATCTTATCACTCTAACTACAAACTCATAACACGAGTTGGAATAAGAAATGCAAATAATAACTTAGGAGGGGAAGAGCAAAGGGACTAAATCAGTCTAGGCCAAGTAAGTAAGAGACCACCAGAGAATAGACTCTATTATACACGAGATTCTAAATACAAACTTCAGGGTAGCCACTAAACTAAAAAAACAGAACAGAGCCACAAAACATAAATATGGAAAAATCTAAGAAACCCAGCATAAGAAATTGCAGTAGTCAATAGGTAGGCTGAAGCACACAGGACGAGAAACAAAGGTAATGCAGGAAAACCAGATAACAAGCGACAGACTGACAGCATTAAGTCCACATGCATCAATAATCACCCTCAATGTAAACGGATTGAACTCTCCAATAAAAAGACACAGAGTGGCAAAATGGATTAAAGAACGAGATCCAACAATTTGTTGCCTCCAGGAAACACACCTCAGCCCCAAGGACAAACACAGGCTCAGAATGAAGGGGTGGAGGACAATACTTCAAGCTAATAGCAAACAAAAGAAAGCAGGTATTGCAATTCTTATATCAGACAAAACGGATTTCAAAATAAGGCAGGTAAAGAGAGACACAGAGGGACAATATATAATGATCAAAGGGACACTTCATCAAGAAGAAGTAATGCTTATAAATATCTATGCACCCAACACAGAAGCACCAAAGTTCATAAAGCAACTATTAACAGACCTAAAGGAAGATGTTAAAAACAACATAATAATAGTAGGGGACCTCAACACTCCACTCACATCAATGGATAGATCATCCAGACAGAAAATCAACAAGGAAATAGTGGAGCTAAATGAAAAACTAAAACAATTGGACTTAATAGACATATATAGAACACTTGATCCAAAAACAGAACACACATTCTTCTCAAGTCCACAGGGAACATCCTCAAGGGTAGACCATATGTTGGGAAACAAGGCAAGCCTCTACAAATTTAAAAAAATTGAAATAGTAACAAGTATCTTCTCTGATCATAATGCTATCAGGCTAGAAATTAATTACAAAAAAAAAGCTGAGAAAGGCACAAGGATGTGGAGACTAAACAATATGCTACTGAACAAGCAACGGATCATGGAAGAAATTAAAGAAGAAATCAAAAAATACCTGGCAACAAATGAAAATGATAACATGCCATACCAACTCATATGGGATACAGCAAAAGCTGTATTAAGAGGAAAATTCATCGCAATACAGGCACATCTTAACAAACAAGAAAAATCCCAAATAAGCAACCTTAAAGCACACCTGACTGAACTAGAGAAAGAAGAACAAATAAAGCCCAAAGTCAGCTGAAGGAGAGAAATAATAAAAATCAGAGCAGAAATAAATGCTATTGAAACAAAAAAGGTGGTAGAAAGGATCAATGAAACAAAGAGCTGGTTCTTTGAGAAGATAAATAAAATTGACAAACCCCTAGCCAGACTTACAAAGAACAAAAGGGAGAAAGCTCAAATAAACAAAATCAGAAATGAAAGAGGAGAAATAACGACAGACTCTGCAGAAATACAATGGATTATAAGAGAATACTACGAAAAACTATATGCCAACAAAATGGATAACCTAGAGGAAATGGATAAATTCTTGGACTCCTACAATCTCCCAAAGCTCACTCAAGAAGAAGCAGACAATTTGAACAGACCAATCACAAGGAAAGAGATTTAAACAGCAATCAAAAATATCCCAAAGGATAAAACCCCAGGACCAGATGGCTTTCCTGGGGAATTGTCGGTGTCACAATCCAATGTACACATCAGGATAGATGAAGAGAGGGCTGATGGCCACTCTGAGTTTATTATAACCAGCATTTCAATAGATACATAGCTTACAGCTGTTAAACATACACAGGTGTTCTGGATGAAGTAATTAGCAAATGCCAAGAATTCTTAGTGATTTCTCAAGGAGCCCTCCCTTGGCCTCTGTTTTGATATTATCATGTTTTTACTGTGCTTGTATATTTTTATCTCGGAGCATGCAAGGCCTCCCAGGCAACGGTCCCTCCTGCTCCCGATATCTATATCGTGTCTCCATCTGTTCCCCCAGGCGACTGCGCCTGGCTTAGGTTGCCTCCCCCTGGAGGTCTTACCCATCAATTGCTGACCAGGCTTCTCACCTCTGGGTCACAGTTTGTTGGCAAGCCTTTTCCAGTGATTATTAACCCTTCCTGCATCAGGGGCGGCTACAGGAATTCTACCAAACTTTCAGAAAGGATTTAATACCTATCCTTTTCAAGCTATTCCAAAAAATTAGGGACGATGGAACACTTCCTAACACATTCTATGAGGCCAACATCACGCTGATACCAAAGCCTGACAAGGACACCATGAAAAAAGAGAGCTACAGGCCAATATCACTGATGAACATAGATGCAAAAATTCTAAACAAAATTTTGGCAACCAGAATTCAGCAATTCATCAAAAGGATCATACATCATGATCAGGTGGGATTCATACCAGGGACACAGGGATGGTTCAACATCCACAAATCAATCAACGTGATGTACCACATCAACAAACTGAGGAATAAAACCACATGATCATCTCAATAGATGCAGAGAAAGCATTTGACAAGATCCAACAGCCATTTATGATAAAAACTCTGAACAAAATGGGTATAGAAGGGAACTACCTCAACATAATAAAGGCCATATATGACAAATCCACAGCCAACATCATACTCAATGGGCAAAAACTGAGCGCTATCCCCCTGAAAACAGGAACAAGACAAGGATGCCCTCTATCACCACTCTTATTTAACGTAGTACTGGAGGTCCTGGCCAGAGCAATCAGGCAAGAAAAAGGAATAAAAGGAATCCAAATAGGGATGGAAGAAGTGAAACTCTCGCTGCTTGCAGATGACATGATCTTAGATATAGAAAACCCCAAAGAATCCATTGGAAAAGTCTTAGAAGTAATCAACAACTACAGCAAAGTTGCAGGGTATAAAATCAATTTGCATAAATCAGTAGCATTTCTACATTCTAATAACGAGCTAACAGAAAAAGAACTCAAGAACACAATACCATTCACAACCGCAACAAAAAGAATAAAATACCTTGGGGTAAATTCCTTTACCTAAGGAATTCCTTTCCTAAGGAAGTGAAGGACCTATATAATGAAAATTACAAGGCCTTTCTGAGGGAATTAGATGACGACATAAGGAGATGGAAAGACATTCCATGTACATGGATTGGAAGAATAAACATAGTTAAAATGTCCGTTCTACCTAGAGCAATCTACAGATTCAACGCTATCCCAATCAGAATCCCAAAGACATTCTTTACAGAATTAGAACAAAGAATCCTAAAATTTATATGGGGCAACAAAAGACCCCGAATTGCTAAAGCAATCCTGAGAAAAAAGAACAAAATGGGAGGCATCACAATCCCTGACTTCAAAACATACTACAAAGCTACAGTAATCAAAACAGCATGGTACTGGTACAAAAACAGGTGCACAGATCAATGGAACAGAGTTGAAAGCCCAGAAATAAAACCACACATCTATGGACAGCTTATCTTCGACAAAGGAGCTGAGGGCATACAATGGAGAAAAGAAAGCTTTTCAACAAATGGTGCTGGGAAAACTGGAAAGCCATATGTAAAAGAATGAAAATTGACCATTCTTTTTCACCATTCACCAAAATAAACTCAAAATGGATCAAAGACCTAAAGGTGAGACCTGAAACATAAGCCTTCTGGAAGAAAACGTAGGCAGTACATTTTTTGACATCAGTATTAAAAGGATCTTTTCGGACGCCATGTCTTCTCAGAGAAGGGAAACAATAGAAAGAATAAACACATGGGACGTCATCAGACTAAAGAGCTTCTTCAAGGCAAGTGAAAACAGGATTGAAACAAATAAACAACCCACTAACTGGGAAAAAATATTTGCAAGTCATATATCTGACAAAGGCTTAATATCCATAATATATAAAGAACTCTCACAACTCAACAACAAAAAATCAAACAGCCTGATCAAACAATGGGCTGGAGACATGAACAGACATTTCTCCAAAGAAGATATATGGATGGCCCATAGGCACATGAAAAGATGTTCATCATCGCTGATCATCAGGGAAACGCAAATCAAAACTACACTAAGATATCACCTTACACCCATTAGAATGACAAAAATATCTAAAACTAATAATAACAAATGTTGGAGAGGTTGTGGAGAAAAAGGAACCCTCATACACTGCTGATAGGAATGCAAACTGGTAGAGCCACTATGGAAAACAGTATGGAGATTCCTCAAAATATTAAAAATAGAAATACCATATGACCCAGCTATTCCACTACTGGGTATCTATCCAAAGAGCTTGAAGTCAGCAATTCCAAAAGTCCTATGCACCCCAACGTTCACTGCAGCATTATTTACAATAGCCAAGACATGGAAGCAACCTAAGTGCCCATCAACAGATGAGTGGATAAAGATGTGGTATATATATACCATGGAATACTACTCAGCCGTAAAACAGAACAAAATCATCCCATTTGCAACAACATGGATGGACCTTGAAGGAATTATGTTAAGTGAAAAAGCCAGTTAGAGAAGGATAATCTCTGTATGACTCCACTCATACGAGGAATTTAAAAATGTGGACAAAGAGAACAGATTAGTGGCTACCAGGGGAAAGGTGGAGTGGGGGGTGGGCACAAAGGGTGAAGTGGTGCACCTACAACACGACTGACAAACATTAATGTACAACTGAAATTTCACAAGATTGTAACCTATCATTAATTCAATAAAAAAAAGAGGAAGATTGGCAACAGGTGTTAGTGCAAGGCAAATCTTACTCAGAAAAAGAAAATCTTGGCTAATCATTCATAAGTTAGAGAATCTATAAGTTCTGCAAATCATTGCTACAAGAGATAGAAAATGAATTAGAATATTTTGTAAAGTCTCTTGGTTATTCCAAATTATAGGACTGACCCACCAGCCCCCACATGCAGAAGTCAGTCCTCCCTTCACTTGCTTTAATTTCACTTCTACAAATCACCTTATAGTGTTTTTCATACTACATCACATTTATGCACATTTGTCTCCCCTGCTAGGTTGGGAACTGTTCAAAGTGGGAATGGCACATTTCCAGTACTTACTAAAGAAGTTGGCACAGAGGGAGTTATGTTTATGAAACAGATGAATGAATAAACTGCTAGCATCACTTATTCCTACACCCAGAAAGGACATATATTATTTATATTTGTGGTTTCTATATATTGTTTAACATTCACATGAAATGGGTAAGTTTCAGTTGTGGAAATTTCAAATGGAGAGAGCAAATAGCCAATACCATGGTCAAGGTCACTACTTGAGAAAGGCTGGCTGATTGTCAGCCAAGAGGATTCACAGGTGGCATTTAGTATCTTGGTAAGTATGTAATTCTAAATCTTGTATAGTCACTCTGAGGGTGGATGTGCTAAACACTGATGCGATGGATTCTCCTAACCAGACTCCTGAGACTGATGTAAGAACACAAATGTAAATATATCAATATTCACCAGTGTTGGCATGATTTAGAGATTCTTGACAGGTAGGCACATCCATTTGGAACCAGAATCGGAGCATTGAGATTTAGATACAAATCTCCTTAGTCTGATATATCCATCCCCCTGAAGCGGATAGTATTTTTCATGAGATTGTAGTACTCTAAGTTCAATTGGCTAAGATGCTTCCTTCCCTGGATGAAGTTTGGCTGGGCACTCCCAGTTTTTGCTCCTTGAATTTTAATTTTTGATAATTTCATGACAGAACACTCCTACTTTTCCATATCCTCCACCAGTTTATGACGTACACATTCTTTTTTAAAGGATATTACTATATTCATTCAGATAGAATTTTGTCTTTTTGACCATAGATCTCAGCACTCATGTTTTATCCATTGACTCAAAATCTCGATGTAGATTGTCACAATGTAGCCTCTATGAATTACAACATTAACTGTATTTCCTCTCCTTCTTCCCTTTTTCCTTCCCATCCTCCCTCCTTCCCTTCATTCTTCTCTCTCCCTTCTTCCCTTCCTCATCCTTTCTTCCTTTTTTTCTCTTTCAAAATCAGATCTAATGATGCTAAATTTAAAAATTTTAACAATATAATTGTGACAAAAGATCACTAAAATTTACTATTTTAAATTATTACTTAACTTTTGTTGAACACCACTGAAAATTTAAATAGTGTTAGGAACAAAGAATTAAGTTCCAATCTTCCTCTGGTAGGTTTTATAATCTTAATTAAAGATTCACATATGACCACTTAGAAACGATGAGATACTTTTAAAAACCTAGACAACAGATAATATGATAAAAGGGTCATATGGCTGTTCATTTTTAAGAACCTTACAGTCATATTTAAATTTATTTCTGAAAAGAAAATCAGAGAAAAGTAATAAGAGTTTCAGGGGAAGGATAGGTTTCCAGCACTTAAAAGGCCTTCTAAATATTCAGAATTAAAAATGTAAGAGAAAGAATTTATGGTAATTTAAAACTCCAGGAACTTTTTCACCTGTGAGAGAAAAACTATTTGACAAGAATTGCTCTGAAGTGCGCTAAGGGTCAAAGGTAGAGTCCTTTACCCACTTCTCTAGATTCAAGATGGCCCTTTACAGAACTGGAGGGAAAAGTTCATCTCTGCTCTGTTTTCCCCAGAGTTCTCTTTTCTTCTTTTTTTTGCTATAGTGAACAGATGATAAGGGGGAAATGAATTCAAATTTATTTACTTGCAAATAGACGTATTCTACAGAGTTTTGCTTTGAGTAACGTTAGTTAATAGCAAAGCAGAGCTACCAATTTTTGATCTTTCAAATTCCAAACTCATTCAACAAAAAACACATTCTGTTAAAACACAGTCACTCCTTGGCAAAAAACATTCTTCCAATATGTTGACTATTCATTTGAGTTTCTTGTTTGTGACACAGATATTACTCAAAGTCACACAAGTTGTTTTCTCTCTCATGCTAAATGTCTTCTTTAGTTGTGTGGTATATTGAATAAACATCACCTGCCTATTAAATGTTTTTAATTTACACAAAGAACCAAATCCAGTGCTTCTGTAATAGATGTATTAGACAAAACTTCTAAAAATTTATGTCCTTATGATTCAGAAATTCCCAACTGAATTCTAGACGAATCTTACAAGATACACCATTAAGGCTTGGAGAGTGGAAGTTGGTAGGCTTTATCTAAATTTGACATGCCACTGATTTGCTTTTTTCTCAGTTTCATCTATAAATGGCAAGTTAAATATGCACTTGCCTTATCTTCTTTAAGAACTGCTCTGAGCATTAATTTAAATAGTTCACAGAAAACCTGGTACTGCACTTGGTTATAACCACATGGAATACTTTTAAAAAGTTTAGAGTTTTTTGTGTAATAGTGAAAAATGTAGGATAGTTCTACTTTTAATTATAGAGATAATTTCTCCTTCTTTTATGGATAAACTGGGAAGATTGATGGTTTCTGTCTTGTACTTGGTAAAAGAGTGGAGAAAATGAAGAAGTTTGGGGCCAGCACAGAAGTATTCAAGGACTGACTTACACTGGAAAGACATTTATCTGAAGTTACAAAAGTCAGGGCATGGGAGCCCAACCAGAATCATTGTCCTAAAGAGAAAGATCATAGCTCACCATTATCCTTAGAATAAAGTCAAAATTCCTTCACATGAAACATAAGACCTCCGGTGACTGGTCCTTGCTTATAGTTCTCAGTGCTCCAGTAACGCTGACCTGCTTTCTCACCTACAGGTTTTTGCTTAATTGTTCTCTTTGCCTGGAACACTCTGTCCCTCTTTAATTTTTCAATGAGCTAATTCCCACTCACTTTTTTGGTGTCAGCTTAAGTGCCTCTTCTTTTGTGAAAGGCTTGATCCCCCTAGACTGGGTTAGATGTCCTTCCATTATGCCCTAGTAGTACTTTATTATTACCTCTGTAGTAATACTTTATGTACTAAATTGAAATTTGCAGTTTACTTGTCCATACTTGTAACTAGACTTCAGGATAGGAGAGGGCAAGCACTACAACTTTCTTACCATTGTAGTCTAGTACTTGACATATAGCATGCATCTGATAGACATTTACTGAATGGATGAATGCATAAACAAACGTCAGTGTAAACCAAATGGGAGTAATTGATCTTCCCTATCAGGGAACATTTGGCAATGTGTGGAGACATTTTGATTGATAAGATTTGAGAGGGGTAGTGCTAGAGCATCTAGTGGGTAGAGGCCAGGGATGCTGCTAAAAATTCTACAGTCACAGGTCAGCCCCCCATATCACACTGTTACCTGATGCAAAATATCAGTGGTGTCAAGACTGAGAAACTCTGGTGAAAATACTACTATATTTATTGTAACAGGTAATACAAAGGTGTCCTCAGGGGGAAAGTAGTAGAAAAAGTTGGTAGCAAAAATAAAGAACTGGGATGTTTGGAAGCAGTTCAAGGTCAGGTCAAGGAGAATGGTTCAGAACCAAGGTCATGGAGAGTGATGGAATCACTCTTCCTATGTTAGTGGTGATGTGTGTGGGGGCTGAGTAGAGGAGTGCAAAGGTTCAGGCTTTAATATATTTATTACTCTTTTCTTATCCCTTCTTGTTACTGCTCTTCTGTGTTGCCTTAATTTCCTTCTCTGTCCATAAAATATTTGCTACTCAATTTTGAAGTTTTAAAAAATATATTGTCTTTGAACATTATAGATAGTATACTGAGGAGGAAAACTGAAAATGAATTCCCCATAATTGGTAGGAGGAAGATGGAGGAGATAGAACCTGAAGTGCTTCTAAATAGGGATAGAGATAATATTGTCTTTCTGGCCTATCTTCTTAGAAACAGGTATACATTATTCCATATGATCTATATTACGTCTTTCTTTGATCACATTTTGTCTCTGGTTAAGCATAGTAAGACCATTTTTTCTATATATACACCTGAAATGCATCTAAATTTAAATCAAACTGGCCTTTAAAATCATCTTCAGCATAACAAAAATAGAACCAATTAGTAAACAAGAAAATGTTCGGAATGTTAAATAAGGACAGATGATATTTAAGTGGCTTTGTAATTTATAGTCTATCATTTTGATTAATAATCAGACTTACTGTTTCTATGGAAACAAAGAGGAAACTACTTCTAACAAATGTATAAAGATAAGAAATATTTTGCTTCTCTGAATAATCAGCACAGATGTTGCCCTCTTTGTTAACCTTGTGTTATTATCTATTTTACCATGAGAAAAGCAGTCGCATGGGTGGAGATCAAAATATGTAAGATTAAGAAAATGGATTGAAGTTGCCTTAAAGAAAGTTGTATACTATCAGTTCATTTGGAGTTCTGAATTGCTTTCTGAATCAGGAAATAAACAATGTCCAAATCTAGACGGCTCTAAGTCAAATCTGTGATTTGACTCATGAATATGACCACTCTCTGTACAGTTTTATGAACAAATTTTAATGGAAAATCTCTAAGATTAAGAACATTGAAGAATAAAATTAACCAAATAAGGAAGAGCCTCCCAAAATACATTTCATAAAAATAACATGCCACTAACTTTTAAATGAGATGTCCTATGGGTCATGTTGTTATCATGAATCTGGTTTTCATCAGGATCTGTAGCTTGATGAGATTTCCTGAAAGATATCAATACTTCTAGGCTGATTCTCACCAGATATTAAAGACTCAATGGGATTTATATGAGAGTTAGGACTGAAATGCAATTCCTACCACCCCATATCTACCTTTTATCCCTCTACTGAAGTTTAAAGATTGCTGTTCCTCTATTTAGGTTTACAAGTTTTAGAATCTGTTTTATATAGTTCTCAAAAAATTTAGCTGAAGAAGCCTCTTATTTGTTTACATCAGGTTTTTTGTTTGATTTTGTTTTGTGTTTTTTTAAATTTTTGTAGAATCAGCTCAAAAACAAAGCTTTTCTCACAGCACTTTTCACTGTAGATTCAATCTGTTCTGTTTGTGTAGTTAATGATTGGGCTTCGTTCTCCTCCTGTGCTCATGACAGTCTGAAGAACTTCTTCTCCTGGCTGAAGAAAGAAGCAAGCCAATTACCTGGTGCAGCCAGGCAGGCACCCCAGCCAGGCTCCCTGCTGAGAGGCAAGCCTCAACTGCAGATGCTGACAGGATGCTGGCAAGAGACTTCCATCACTCTAGGAGGGCAGGGAAGTGGAGAGGGCAGAGTTCACTCCAGAGAAGTCTGTGTCTCTGCCCTGGCACATCCTATCGACACCCCTTTAGACAGTAAGCATTGCCCAGCCATCTAAAACACCAGTGGCCTGAGAAGGGGGTAAAAGCCACCATTTGCCTCACTTACACACATTTCCTCACATGCAACTCAAAACACCCTGGCCAAGGGAGTATTTTTATCTTCTTTTTTAAAGACAAGGAAGCTTTTTTAAAGTCAAGGAAGTAATTTGCCCAAAGTCACACAGATAATCAGTGGTGGAGCTACAATTCAAACTGAAGTCTTCTTAACTGCAGCACTGCTGTGTTCTCTCTCTGCAGCTCCTTGTGACTCCCCTCACGTTCCCCAGACCTGCCTTTCCAACTAAGAGGAAGTAGCATTGATCAGCTGTCCCAGTCGGGATCAGATCACATAGCACCTTTGTATTCTAATCAGGCAATCAGAGGTTAAAGGATTTAATAATATTCAAGAATCTCTCAATTAGAATCTTGACCCAATTATATTGTTAACTTTGAATTTCAAGCTTTTAATAATCTCAATTTTAACTTTTTCTGTGCAAAAAATTCATCATCACAATCTGTTATCTCATACAGGCATTCCATGGAACACTGAATGGGTGATTTTAAAATTTCTGCTAAGTAACTCTGCAGGATGAAGGCAAATACCCATCACTGATTGGGAACATAGTATAGCAGGGATACATCAATAGCTTTTCATGTCATTAATCTCAAAGAAAAATTGTACTAGATAAAGTTAAACAAGTAAGGAAGACTTCTCCTCAGGACTATTGCAATAGAGGAGAGAGACTGAACTCAATTTCACTGAAACAGACCGCTGGAGAATTTTTAAGAACTGTGATGGGGGAAATCATAGCCCCTCTGTATCTGCTAATTGGCCTAACCCAAAGGAAAAGTAAACTTTTTTGCATCTTCATGACAGGAGGAAGTTTTACAACTTGGAGCAAGGCACCCACTGAAGTAAGGCTCCAATCCTCTCAGGGTCTGGAAGATAGGGGCACTCTCTTCCTTGATGAGTACATCTGCATCAGTGCACGAGCTGTTCTCCTGGCCAGTAACGGCACCCTCCCATGTCTTTTGTGCATATATCCTTACTCATTCTTGAGAGCCCACTCATTATCACTTCTTAGTGTTCAAGAATCCTGCAAAATTAACTACTTATCTGTTTCTGTAGTGCTTTTAATATTATTTTAAAATTTCATGTTAAGTGTGTTATTAATTTGATTCTGTGTCTATCCCCTTTTGTTAGACATGAGTTCTGTGGAGGCAGGAACTGTCTTAATGACCAACTACATCTAGCATAGTAACAAGTGTGTAGCAGTACTCCTCAAAGCTTTTCTTTGAATCACATTGATCAATTTTTATGTCCTTTTGGAGAGGATACCTACATCTTCATGCCAACAGATGTAACTTTGAAGATTCCTCCCTGGTTCCTTGCTGTATATTTCCGAAGTCCATCTCAGTGGACATTTGGATGCCTGTCACTTTTGTATTTAATGCCAGGGAAGCCTATAAAGTAAAATCTTGGGGTGCGAGTTGTGGGTTCGAGTGGAGGGTGTAGTCAGGTAATTTGTTTTAATATTAGACTTTACCTCTTAAAATTTCATTACATCAAAAAACTATTTGGGGGCTGGCCCCGTGGCCAAGTGGTTAAGTTCGTGTGCTCAGCGTCGGCAGCCCAGGGTTTCCCTGGTTCAGATCCTAGGTGCAGACATGGCACTGCTCATCAGGCCATGCTGAGGTGGCGTCCCACATAGCACAACCAGAAGGACCCACAACTAGAATATGCAACTATATACTAGGGGGGTTTTGGGGAGAAGAATAAAGAAAAAAAAAAAAGAAGATTGGCAACGGATATTAGCTCAGGTGCCAATCTTCAAAAAAACAAAAAAAGACTATTTATTCACTTCAGTACATAATTCAATATTTCCTTACTATCATTTTTAGTTTTACCTGGAGGAATTTGACAGCTTGTTTTAATATGATATTTAGAAAATGCATAGAATTACTATTTTCCTTAGTCTCTCAAGTCAGATAACAAAACTTGCATGCTGCCTCCCCCAAGGTGATCTAGAATGAGATATAACATGGAAAGCACCCCGAACTGGATTCAGAAGACTTAGCTCAAGTTCTGGCTTGGCCTTGAGCTAGCACTATAACCTCTAGCCCATTATTTCACTGCCCTGGGCTTCTATTTCCTCATCTGGTTCTTTCCAGATCAAACAGTCTAAGGTTCTCCATGTACAGATTTACCTTTCCGGGTGTCCTATACTGACCTGGTTCTGATTTCTCAATCTGGAGTATTTTTAGATTTCTACATGACTGGAAAGATTAAGACTTGACTAACATGAGATACAGGGAATCATAAGAGATTGATTCCTGACATGGGTGAAGGACTATCCATCACTACTGTAGGTAAAAAGAAAAAAGTTTGCTGGAGGTGTTCACACTTAATGGAATTCTTGTACAAAGGTTCTTCAGTTGTAGATGTTTGCTTAGCTACTGCTGTCTATCTTTTTAATTCACAGAATATTTTTGCATACTGATTGAGGCTGTAAGACCCTTTCCTTGGGAAGAGAGAGTCTCCATGAGGCCACTTGAGTTTTTATCCCATTCTGTCCTTATCTGAGTCTACTCTCTAGGAATTAAACCTATGGGAATCCTCCAACAACCCTTATTTTTCCTTTACCAGGACTTTCTGGAGAGAATAAGACAGTTCTCACTCACTGAGTTCATGTAACAACTATGACAATAAGTATTTTTCCCATGGACTAAAATTTGCTTGGACATAATTAAAACTAAGTAGTTGGTGCAGTTTTAAGTTACTGAATTTTCTCTAATTATTTAAAAAATTGTCATAAGACAATTTGTAAAGAAAATTATTACTACAAGTGTCGTCAACAGACATGGTTATCTTTTGGATATTATCTGATATTGTAAACAATATTAAAAGCAGCAGGAATGGTTAAGATACCTTAGACTGAGTAAGACTGACAAGATATAGAAAAGATGCATATAAGTTTTACAACTGGGAAACCATTTTTTCAAGGCATATAATTTACATGGAACAATGGGGGAAGAAGACAAGTTTAAATATTCTCTGAATAAATTCAGTGAATGTTTAATTATTCCAAAAAAGATAAACAGTGAAGTTATATAAGACTAAGGCTTTTGTTGAGCAGGTGTCAGGCAAAGAATGTTTATAAAGGCTGTTGAAAAGAAGTTCACTTTTGTTAAAGACCTCTTGGCATTTAGGAATGCTCTTTTGTTAAAAATCTCACTATACATTATTCCTGGTAGTTACAATGGCACTAAGTACACTGAAAATGTGTTGGTTGAGAGCAAAGTCCTTCATTCAGGTTACAGTAAAATCTTTTTTTCCACCTTGTTATGTGCTGAATTCTGTGCCCCCAAATTCATATATATTTTTTTTTTTTAAGATTTTATTTTTTTCCTTTTTCTCCCCAAAGCCCCCCAGTACATAGTTGTATATTCTTCGTTGTGGGTCCTTCTAGTTGTGGCATGTGGGACGCTGCCTCAGCGTGGCTTGATGAGCAGTGCCATGTCCACGCCCAGGATTCGAACCAACGAAACACTGGGCCGCTTGCAGCGGAGCGCGCGAACTTAACCACTCGGCCACGGGGCCAGCCCCCCAAATTCATATATTAAAGTCCTAACCCCAGTACCTCAGTATGTGGCTATATTTGAAGATAAGGTCTTTAAAGAGGTAATGAAGTTAAAATGAAGTCATTGTGGTGGATCCTAATCTAACACGACTGGTGTCCTTGTAAGAAGAGGAAATCTGGGCACAGATAGGTACAGAGAGCTGAGACCATGTGAAGACACAGGAAGAAGATGGCTATCCACAAGCCAAGGAGAGAGGCCTCAGAAGAAACCAACCCTGCCAACACCTTGATCTCAGACTTTCAGCCTCCAGAACTGTGAGAAAATAGATTCTGTTGTTTAAGCCGCCCACGCAGCCTGTGGTATTTTGTCATGGCAGCCCTAGCAAACCAATATAGTCCTTGACACTAGAATTTAGGAGCCTTTGAATGATGGATCTTATTTTGACATTGTGACAGCAAAAAGAGTTTAATATTTTTATGTCTTTTATAAAAAATATAGATTCTATATCAAGTTTAAAACGCTGGAGGATCCTAAGCATTTTAGGTACACTGCAATTCACTACAGCTGGCCTGGTAAAGGGTTACATCCCTACAGAAAGCGATGTGTATTTGCTTCTTAGGGCTGCCATCACAAGTAACAAACTGGTGGCTTAAGAGAACAGTTGAGAGATGATAAGGCTGTTTATCATCTCTCAGTTCTGGAGGCTGAAAGTCCAAAATCAAGGTGTCAGTAGGGCCATTCTCCCTCTGAAAGCTGTAAGGAAATCCTTCCTTGCCTCCTCCTAGCTTCTGGTGGTTGGCTGGCAATCACTGGCATTCCCTGGCTTGCAGCAGCTGCATCGCTCCAATCTCTGCCTCTGCCATCACAGGGCCGTCTCTCTGTCTGTCTCTCTCTTCCTCTTATAAGGACACCAGACATATTGGATTAAGTGTCAGTCCTACTCCAGGATGACCTCATTTTAACTTTATTTTACATCTACTATGACTATAGTTCCAAACAAGGACATTTTCTGAAGTACTGGGGATTAGGATGCCAACATATCTTTTGGGGTAAGACAATTCAACTCATAAGAGATTCTTTGGGAATTAGTTAATTCCTTGTTACAGGAAGGGCAAATTTAGGGAATTCAAATGTTTATTTATTGTTAGCAATCAAAGGAGTAGCTATAGATCGTTTGTTTTGCAGACACTGTTAGACTGAATGGATTGGAAATAGAATCTGGATGTTTATCAGCATCTAATGACATCACATTGCTTATGGTCAGCCATTAGCGAAATATGTGCTAATGGCATTGCTAGGAATAAGAAGGTTTGCTAGATATTTCTCATTACTTGGTGTTCTCATGGAATGAATGCCCTCTGTGTTCATCCTAATCCTAGAGTTATCATCCTTTTGTTCAAATCATACCAGTTTATACCAAGTTATTGTAATAATTTATACAAAAGTTTAGATTTAAAAGCTCACTTCTGCTTTTTTGAACATATTATATGATTGCTTCCAGGTATGAAGGGAAGCAGTCATTTTCTTTCTCAAACTTGCTCTCCTTTCAGACTTATGCCAACAGTGACAGTAAGTGGCTATATATACTGATAGCCCTTGGCTGATTTCCAAACTGCTACAGACCATACTACTTGGGGGAGAATAAAATATGTTTGTGATCCTTTGCAGATGAAATCTTCATTAGCTGGGTTACTTGCTAATTTTTAGAAGTTTGTCTCTCTGCTTCATTATGAGCAACTTGAGGGCAGGAACTGCGTGTAGCAGAGTGCCCAACTCATTTATTGAAAACTTATGTGCCTGGCACTATTCTAAGGGAATTATCTCTCATTATAGAGATGAGCAGATGGAGGCCTATACAGAGGTTAAGGAATGAGTCAAATACTCCACAGGAAGGGAGTGACAGACAGGATTTGAATCCAGGCAGTCTGATTGCAGGGCTTGGGGTCAGCTCCATTCAGGAGCTCTGCCTTCTTACATAGATGGCCAACCAATAAATATTCCTTAAATCTATGGTAGGATGCTTATTTTGGGATACATTACACTCATTGTTTCCCTCTCATAATCAAGTTAGAATAAAGTGTCTGTGACCTTGCAAAATTGTTTTCAGGTTGTTTATTTTAACCAAAGTAAAACATTTTTACCCTTTTGTGTGATTAGATAACTAAGTGCCTTTTATAAAAAGGAAAGGGAAATGATTCCATTGCCTAGAATTTGATTTTAGGTTTTTTTTTTTTTTTTGCTAAGGAAGATTTGCCCTCTGCTAACATTTGTTGCCAATCCTCCTCTTTTTTTTTCTGCTTGAGGAAGATTCATCCTGATCTAACATTTGTGCTAATCTTCCTCAATTTTGTATGTGGGTTGCTGCCATAGCATGGCTGCTGACCTGTGGTTTAAGTCCACACCCAAGAACTGAAGGCAGGCCACCAAAGCACAGCATGCCAAACTTAACCGCCAGGCCACAGGGCCAGGCCCAGGATTGTATTTTCTCACGCCCGAGCATAACTTTATCTGTTTTTCTTTACTAGATTACGACATTACAAAGTAGTACTTAGTTGTTGCAACAAGATTGCAATATGAGCTCTAAAGACACTGACTGTATCTCCTTCAACTCTTCCTCCAGTCCGAAAGCAACCCATGTTAACATTCCACTATCCTTCCTCGTCCCTTTCTGAGTTCACAAGAGTCAAAATATATACATTTCTACAAGTTGCTGTTTTCATTGAACAGAAATACCATCTCTAAGTTCATACACAAACATGGAATTTATTTTTAAAGAAGCAGTATAATTTTCCATTGTATAAATGTACTGATTGAACCATTCCCTCACGGACAGGCATTAGGGTTGTTTACAGGCCCCTTGACCCCTGTGTTGTTAAATGTTTATGAAAAAGTTTATGAAAAGTGAGTCTGTTGGTCAAAGTTCATGTATATTTCTAAATAGATGTTGCCAGATTACAATACCCAAACTTTACCAATTTAAACCTTTATAATGCAGTTTTCTTTTTGAAATCAAATACTGCCGTTTTGGTATGTTGGAAGCTTTTAAGTCTCTGTTGAAATGTTTTGATTGTCTCCTATATCCAGAATAAAATTCATAAGAAACTCAGATGATAAGCTTAATAGATATGTAGGGTACAAAGGAGGACCCTTAAACTTGCTTCCTGTTTCCTTCCAATGAGTAGAAAAAAGTTTAGAAGAAAACAGATCCAAGTTATGCTTTGTTATAGTCCTTCTAGACCAAAGCTCATGGTTCAGAAAATAGGGGGAAAAAGAGCTTTCCTATGGTCCCTGTGCAAAGATACATCTTATTTTAGCTAAATTATTCCTCACTCTTATCTACTGAGAAGGCTCTATATCAAACTCCTGTTAGCAATTCTATTAACCATTGAGTGTAATCCTAGAGACTGTCTCACACAATGGACCAGCTGCCATATTCAAACATTCCCTGAATGTCATGTTTGACCCCTTCAACTCTTGTCTTAGTTATTCCAGAACGTGACAGTCTGCCAGAAGTCTTGTGTGACTATTTATTTTTCCCTGATTCTAAGCACATGTCAAAGAAGGTAATATATAAGATATTTGGCTGTCCAAGCTCTGCCATCTGTGGAAGAGTTTCTCTCAATCAATTTAATCAGATTCTATGTTTGTAGAACTGACAAATCTGCACATTCAGGATGGGACAGAAAGTTTATTCTAGTTAATTCTTAATTTTGGAGCAACATAAATATTTAAATCAGTGGTAGAAAGATGTCAGAGAGAAGTGAATTTAAAATTCAGCTTTATCTTGTAGTAATTGTGTGGACTTAGCCAAATTAACTATATTCTCCAAGCTTTAGTTTCTTCATGTCTAAAATTGGTCTACAATACCAGTCTCTCAGGGTGATATAAAAAGCAAATCAGAGAGCAACAAAAGAAAACAATAGATAAACTAAACTACATCAAAATTAAAAACTTCTGTGCATCAAATGGCACAATCAATAGTGTGAAAAAGCAACCCACGGACTAGGAGAAAATCTTTACAGATCATTTATCTGATAAGGGGTTAATATCCAGACTATATAAAGAACTCCAACAACTCAACAACAATAAAACCACCCAATTAAAAAGTGGGCAAAGGAGTTGAAAAGATATTTCTCCAAAGAAGATATACAAATGGCCAATGGGCACATGAAAAGATGCCCAACATCACTAATCACTAGAGAAATGCAAATCAAAACCACTGATGCTATGTCACACCCATTAGGATGGCTACTATTGAAAAAACAGAAAATAAATATTGGCAGGGATATGGAAAAATTGGGACCCTTGTGCACTGTTGGTGGGAATGCAAAATGGTGCAATCTCTATGGAAAACAGTATGGTGGTTCCTCAAAAAATTTAAATTAGAAGTAACATATGATTCAGCAATTCCATTTCTGGGCATACACCCAAAAGAAATGAAAGTAGGATGTTGAAGAGATATTTGTACACCCATATTCACAGCAGCATTACACACAAAAGCCAAAGGTGGAAATAACAAAAGTATCCATTAACGGATGAATGGATAAGTACATTTGGTATGTACATACAATAAAATATTATTTAGCCTTAAAAAGGAAGAAAATTCTGACATATGCTACAACATGGATAAATCTTAAGGACATTTTGCTAAATGAACTAAGCTGGTCACAAAAAGACTGTATGATTTTGCTTCTACGAGGTACCCAGAGTAGTCAAATTCATAGAGACAGAAAGTAGAATGGTGGCTGTCAGGGGATGGGGAAAGGAAGTAAGGAGGAGTTATTGTTTAATGAGTATAGCGTTTCAGTTTTGCAAGACAAAGATTTCTGGAGATGGATGGTGGTGATGGTTGCAGAACAGTATGAATGTACTTAATGCCACTGAACTGTACACTTAAAAACGGTTAAGCAGCTGGCCCAGTAGCATAGGGGGTGGGTTCGCGCACTCCAGTTCAGCAGCCCAGGGTTCATGGGTTAGGATCCCAAGTGCAGACCGAGACGCTGCTCATTAGGCCATGCTGTGGCAGCATGGCACATGCAAAATAGAGGAAGATAGGAACAGATGTTAGCTCAGGGTGAATCTTCCTCAGGCAAAAAGAGGAAGATTGGCAACTGATGTTAGCTCAGGGACAATCTTCCCCACCAAAAAAAAAAAAGAAAAAAGAAAAGGTTAAAATAGTAAATTTTATGTTATGTGTATTTTAACACAATTTTTAAAAAGTGACTCAGGTAATGTATGTATAGCAACTAGTGTGGTTTCTAGTTACAGTAGATGATCAATACATAGTTATTACTAACAACAGTGATAATGCTTAATCTCACTGGGTTACTACTCTTTTCTGGCTTGTTTCACCTTTAATTAAAAAAATCCTTTTATGTGTGTGAGTTTTCAAACACACAGAAAAGGTGAAAAGCACAAGAAACACCTGTATATCCTTAGCCAAGATTCAGTAAAGTTAATATTTTGCCATATGTTATATATATGTATATACGTATGTATATTTGTATCTATATGATTTATATACTATTAGAATTTTATGTATTACACAAAAAATATTTTTCTGGAACCATTTAAAATAAATTGCAGAAATCATCACACTTTGCCTAAATATGCTAGCATGCATTTCTTAAAAATTAGAACAAGCTTCTACATAATCACCATACCATTATAACTAAGAAAATTAATAACTATTCTCTGTGATATATTACTCATTCATATACAAATATCTCCAGTTGTCTCCAAAATGCCTTTAATAGGTTTTTTTCCAAATCAGGATTCATTCAAGATTCATGCATTGCATTTGGTTGCTATGTCTCTTTAGACTCAATTCTACTTCAGTAACAAAGCCCCGTGTTTGTTTTCCCCACGACACTGGCTTTTTGAAGAGACTCGTCGAGCTGTTTTGAGGAATGTCACACATTCTGGATTTCAGAAAGAAAGACGATTTCCTCATGGCATGGTTCAGCTTGTTCTTCTACCTCCTCTATTTCTGTAAAGCTGGAAGTTACGTCTAAAGTCTTGATGAGATTCAGATGAGACATTTTAAAAAATAACTTTATTGAGAAATCTTTGACAAATAAAGAATGTATATATTTAAGGTGTAAAATTTCATGCTTTGAGATACGTATATATTGTGGAAAGATCACCACAATCAAGCTGAATAACTTATCCAACACCTCTACATAGCTACCATTTTGTGTGTGCGTGTGGTGAGAGGGTTTAATCTAAGATCTATCCTCCTAGCAAATTTCAAGTATATAGGATGAAACATTTTTGGCAGGAATACCTCAGCAGTGATGACTTTATATTAACGCCCAAAAGGCAAATAAGGCAGTTGTCCTCCCGTGAGTTTGCTAAGATAGATCATGGTTAAGAGAGGATCAGTTAAATCTCTATGTTGTAAAGGCTATAACATAATTGCCAAGCTAACTGTGGAATAACATGTGGGACAGAACCTGCTCCCCACCAGTCTCACCCCAAACGGCTTTAGCCTTCTCTGATCTTTGACTAAATCAGCAGTTCATTAGAAATTTAAAAATGGTGATGAATTAAAATTCCTCCAAGAAGGAAAGTTAGATATTGAATTCCTTCTTTAATTACCAATATTTAGAGTGAAGATTGAGTGCATTTACCTCCTCCAGCGGAGGCAAATGAGAATTGTTTGTCATTCACTTTTAAAACACTGCAGGCCATATAAATGTTTAGGAATTGATTTTACAACAAAGTAAACAATTTCTTAGCAAGTCCAGGGCTGATATCTTGCCATACTTTTCTAAACTGGGTTATAGTGATTATGAATTAAGATAACAAACTCTGAACTACAAAGAGAAGGCGGGTGGCTGTTTGGACCAACAGAGATTTAAACAACCTTCTCTTGCCTTTCTCCTTTACCAGATCCCTCCAGAGTTACCTCACCAAAGTATTCCCCTTGGCTGAGAGAAGGGGAGAGATTATTGTATGAATCTCTCCCTCGTTCTTCTTTAGTGAATGCTCGCTCTTTCCTTTTTTTTTTCCCTTTTCTTCTACCTTATCCATCCAAACAAAAAGGAATTCTTATAAGCACCTAAAACATACTCTTGGGAAGATATTCTGCTGACTTCTATTCTTTCAACAATAAACAATTATTGAACAATTGCTGAATGTCAGGCACAGTGTCAGTTCCTGGATCTACAGAGATTAAAAACAACTGTCTCTATCTTTCAGGAGCTTAAGACTCATTCTAAAATGAGTCAGCTAACACATCAGACATAAGAGAAATAAGCTATGGTCAATCATGAGGTCATCACAAAGATGACAGTGAGCCTGTCTTAGGAAGTGAACATAGAAAAAGGTGAATTTTAAAAGGACTTTTTCTGGATGATCAGACAGGGTTGGGCTGTTGCTAGGCTGTAGAGTTAAAATTCTGCTGGCATGATCCCCTTCTCAACAAGTTGTTGCTACATTGGGGACCTGAAAATCGCTCAAGCTTTTTTACCACTTTATTGGTATTTACAATATTTTCTATGATTGATAGTATTTTTGTTTTTTAAATATAAGTATATTGTATAAATTAGTAGTTATTACATTATTTTGCTCTAACATAACAAGGAAGTACCATTGTATATTACCTTTAACCCAGTATAAGCAGTTCTTGCATTTCACCAAGATTTTCATTTTAATTGAAAAACAAGGAAAGGGAGAGAGAGAAAGGGAGAGACTGATTATCTTCCTTACAACTCATTATATTTGCCTTCACAGTTCCATACTCACTTTAGATAAAGAAACTGAAATACTGAGAGGGCAAAATCTAAAAGTTCATAGATGACCATTTTATGCCATTTTCTTGAGCTTCTTTTTGCCTCATCATACCATCTCTTTTATGATTTGAATTGTAGAATAATACTGAACACATTTGCATTTTTCTTTTCCATTCTCTTCCACTTGTAAGACTTCGGTGACCTGAATTTTAAAAGCAAGCATATGAAAAACATGATTCTAAAATTTTGAATTACAAAATAAAACCTTCAGTTTCACTCATCATAACAGCCTTTGCCATTCTCTTCATAATCAGGAAGAACTGAACGAATAACTTGTGGGCATCCATTGACATAAAAATCCTTCTCAATTTTCATGTAAGTATTTCAACATTACTATATGCTTAAAGTGAATTAGCAACTACTTTTATAGCAGTTGCCATGTGCCAGCCCTTATTCTAAGAACCTTACTAACATTACTGTTCTAATGCTCATATCAACTAAATAAAATAGGTACTATTATTATTCTGATTTTGCAGATGAGAAATTGAAGAAAAGAGAGCTTATCTAACTTACCCAATGCTCTACAGTGAATAAGTGGCAGTCAAGAAGTATCTCTATCCTGTGCCATTTCCCCACACAGCTCCACATGTCAAATATATGGATATATGCACCCTTAAACTCTCCACCGTATGGCCTAGCTCAGAAGTGAGAGAGTGTTAGTTGGGTATTAATGGCTGTTGGAAGGACATGCATTACTCCAATTATTTTGCTGCTCTGATTATTATTATTACTTTTATTCTTACCCTATTTCAAACAATAAGAAAATGACTACTGAATCTTGACACTCTATAAAATAACCTTCACTGCTGTGTTTGATGTCATACCTTTTATTGATGTGTACTATAAGAAACAGTCTCATAAGTCTGTATTTGATATGTATTTGCTGTATTTGTCAAACACATACTATATTTGACATGCCAATGCTACTAAAGACATTTCCTACTGTATTACTTCATGATACACTGTAAAGCCCTGAGTGAGAAATTTCTTTTAAAATGTAGTGGTAGGAAAGGGATTTGCTTCCACCGATGTTTTATCCCCTTTCTCAGCAATAATTTACAATTGGCCCTATTTCCCTTTTTCCTTTGGTTACCAGGAATAGCAGATGTAACTTAGTCAAATATGTGTCTTAGAATCAAATATGTAGCTCGATATTAAAAATTTTAAAGGTAGGTTCTTACAATCTCCATTTTTATATTTTATATTTCCAACTTCTCCCCTCTTTATGTTTTGGCTTCTTATTTCAGTTTATATCTTCCCTGCTCCATATTTTTTTCACATTTTATCATCCTTTTGAATGTTTTATGTAAGCCACTTCAAATCCCTTGTGGAATAAGACAGATACAATCTTGTGCCCTTGAAGCCCCAGGGATGCAAAGAAGCAAAAGGCACTGTTTCTGATCTTCTGAAGCTCAGAGATGGTTAGGAATATAGCACAGAGACACAGAAACAAATTAATAATGAGACTGAACACGTTGTGAGTTCCATATAGGTGGTATAGATTAAAAAAAAAATACTACCTGAGTTTTGAGTGAGGTCTGGGGTAGGTAGAAAAAAAAGGGAGAAATAGAAATTAAGTTGGCCATTGAAGAAAGGCTAGAACTTCAACAAGAGTAGTATGCAGAGGGAGGAACACTTTTTAGGAAAGGAAAGCTTTCTGAACCAAAAGAAAGAAATGGAAATGTGGTTTATTAAAATGACAATGGACAGACAAGCATGTCAGAAGATTATTAGTTCCTTGCTCCAACATCCATTCTATTGCTTCCTCAATTTTATTTTAGAGCAACCATATAACAAGATAAAAAACTGTATTTTCTATCTCCACTTTGAATCCAGGTTTATCTAAGTATATGTTTTTACCAGTGAAATGCAAGCAGAAGTGCTGTGTCACTGTGTGGGACTTTTGGACTGTCTCCTCAAAGAGAGGGAGTGTGCCCTTCTTCTCTCCTTCTACCATCCTACTGCCTAGAAGGCCAAAAGACAGTTGGAGCACAAGTGGGCAACACAGACTCTGAGGAAGGGCCACACACAGGCAAGGCAGAGCAGAGAGCTGGAAGCAGCTTGGGCCCCTGATGCCCTCCTGCACTGCCAGACAGCCCTGGACTGCCCAACTCTACATTCTGCTATGAGAGACTGAAGCTTGCTGAGTTTAAAGGGCTATTGTCCAGGTTGCTCTGACTCATAACTGAATGCAATTCCTCCCTGACAAAACCTTTTGACCACAGTAGAGAATTTATATAGAGCATAATGAAAAATTGTGGGTCAGAGCTAACATCCAGCAAACAAATGTGGACTTTATTTTATTACTGAAGGAAATAAATTTGATTGTATGCGAACTTTCAAGCAAAAGTTTCTAAGCTGTTTTATTCAGTTAATTAGACTTGTATGAACTAATTTTCTGAGTGAAATTAAATGATTTACAGCAGCAACAAATATATACCTAGTCTGTGTTTACTGTTACTATAGAAGCACTTTATAGAAGGACAGAAACACATTTAGGATAATCTTTAAATATTTTCGGAGTTTTAATGGCAGCTAGAGAAATTAGAAATATGAGTTCAATAAAAAATATTTTCTTTAAGTTTATAAATACTAACTTTAGTTATATAATAATAATTTAGTTATATAATAACAATATAATAACTCATTATTAAATGACAGAATAAAAATAGAACAACTATTAAATTGAAAATCTAATTAAAGGTAACTACATAAAACTGCTGTACAAAAAGTTGTTTACAAAATTTAAGCATTAGAATAATTTGTTATATAAAACATATTGAAGCAGCCAGCCCAGTGGCAGAGTGGTTAAGTTTGAGTGCTCCACTTTGATGGCCTGGCGAAAACCTTCCTCAAGCAAAAAAAAAAGAGGAAGATTGGCAATAGATGTTAGCTCAGGGCGAATCTTCCTCAAGCAAAAAAAAAAAAAAAAAAAGAAAAAAAGAAAAAAACCAAAACTCATTATAAAAGTTACATTTTCTTTTAACCAAGAATGTAAACAATATCAAGATGATTATTTTTTCATCTTCTGATTTTGAAAGCTGAGATTTTCAATCAGTCTCTAAACATTTTTCTTGCTCTTTGCATGGTTTAACCCTATGTAAATTAAGGAATCTGTATTTACTTTAGAAATCCTATTAAAATGATTTTATTTATTGTGAAATGCAAGAAGATGAGACAATATATGCTTTTGAAATCTCCCAATTTGGTGGTATTTCACATCTAAATGAGAAATTTTTCACACTATTTGACCCTTAGTTTGGGAGCCAGGTGTATCACCTTCCAGGTTTCTTATGAAGGCACCACAAAAGTAAATGAATAGTACTCCTGCTGTACTCCCTTCCCCTTCTGGAAAATTACCTAACAGCATCAGGTCACCAGCCAGCAGAGATATCAAGCACAAATATGCATCAGCTGCCAAGAAAATGAAGTTTCTTAGTCATCCAATTGGATAATTCCAATTGGAACTAAACCTTTTGTGGTAATCAGGTAATTTTCTTACTAATTTCCTAATTCTTGACTTCTCATGGTAATGTTGCAGCGACTTGTTATGACATGCTATCAGTGAGAATGATTCAGAATATCATGCAGCTAAATTTGGTTATAGCAGAAAAGAATGCTTCTGCATTTAAAAGAGTGCTATAACTAATAAGTAATTAATTAATTAACCAAGCTAAACTCTTCCAGAGTTTTTAACACTTCAAATTATTCATTCTAAATTATGATTATATAAGAAACAAAATTTATAAGTTTATTATGGATTATTTGTATGTTCCAAAGCAAGAATAAATGCTAAGCCAAATCTAGGTGTTTACAAAAATAAATACAAAAATTTGGTTGCTTGAATTTGTTATGCAAAGGTCAAGTTTATAAAAAATATTTGCATAGCAATGTTGCTATTTAGAGAAGATGAAAAGCAAACTCATAACTAGTAGATGGTCTTAGACTGTTAAAAAAGGAAGGAAAGACTTGGAAAATTCACTAAAAATTACTAACACAGCTTCCTCAATTTATAGAAGTTTCTGCTCAAATATTAACTTCAGAACTTTAAAGACATATTATCAGGATAAATACCTAACACTGATGCTTTATCCAGTTCCATGCTAGAAATCATACCTTGAGTAACTGAAAATAAATATTTAAAACTTAATGCTCATAATTAATCTATTTCATGTATCATAGCATTTATACATAGCATATAGCATATATACTATATACAACATATATTATTACACAAAGATAATATATATTTGGAATGTAAAACAAACTGAAAACTTTCTTGTTCTTCTCCCTCCATTATTTCCTATCTTGCTTCTTTCTTTCCATTTTAATCCTCATGTTTAAAAATACTGATAACCAGGAAGTTCCAAGTTTTAGATAAAATATAACTTCAAAAATTACATTATTGGAAGGTGCAGGAATAAAAATATGGCAGATAGACAGCTATGGGAAATGAATTGACTTAAAACAGTACAAATTTAGCAAAAGATTCTGACCAAGATTTGCTATGGCTCCATGAAGGCAGAATGTAGGAGTGGAATATGAAGGAAGGTTTGCCGATGGGACAGACTTAATGCCTGTCTAAAGACAAATCAGTGTTTTTAATCATTAAAGTTTAAGGAATGTCAAGCAGAAGATCTGAATCTATACTTATAATGCTCTTGCATTTTACTCAAATTTCTGAGCTCTTAAGCACCTTGAACTCACAATTCCACATTTTGTGTATCCTGCATCTGGAGAGCTGACCCAACTTCCTCTTTCTTCCTCTTATTAGTGACATTTGCAAGTAAGAGCTTCTCAGAGGGCTGTGACTGGGATAGGGAAGTGTCTGGGACACACTTTCTACAAGGAGTGGATCAAGTTGCTGAGTTGTTTCACTGGGAGAAAGGAAGACTAAGGGGAAAATATGTTAGCTGTCTTCAACCCCTTGAAGAGCTTTTACTAGAAATTGAAACGGATTGTTCTATGTTGTTTCAGAGAGAACAACTAGAATAACGAGTCAGATTCTGACTATTATAAATAACATTTGGTTCATTAGCCTTTTTTTCAACAAAAGAACAATCTCCCTTATAAATTGTGAGTTTATCATCACCAAGAGTGGTTAAAACAGACATATAGAGGGGCGGACTGTAACAGATGGCTGCTAAGTATGAGTCTTTGATGCTGTGCTTTCTATGTATATATCACCAGTCAATACAAGAATCTCCACCATTTCTTCTTCAACCCTCCTTGCCACCATGCTGTGGTCTCAATGCTAAAGGGGAACAAAATTTGCCACCTCAAAGTGTGCCTCTTTAACATGAGGAGTATTTTAGGCTGATTACGTTTAAGAAACAAAAGATTCAGAAAGTTTTTCTTGTTATCTCCCCCTTAACTGCCTAAAAGAATTTAGATAGATGGCCTGTAACAAGAACAGAGCTATCACCAGATATCTAAAAAGACTAAGTGTGGTTGGATGGAGAGACTAGCTTAGCGTACTCTCCATGTCCCATTGTCTCTGCATGGCACGGCAAACATTTGTTCACCAAACTCTTGCTTTTCCATCTCCATGAGAATTGCCTTCCTCACCTTGGAATTCCCAAACCACTACCCCCAACATCCTCTCTTGTCTAGTAAGATGGTATTTAAGGTGGTGGCTTTGGCTATTTTGGTGACTTAGTTTTCCTGGGTTTCTTCCATGTATACATGTTATTAAACTTTGATTTTTTTTCCTGTTCTTCTGTTTCCTATCAGTTTAATTCATAGACCAGTCAGCAGAAACTAGAAAGGCAGAGAAAAAATTTTTTCCTCCCTTACCATGCTAATGTGTTTATTACTTTTCTGCCCCCACATGCTACCTTCTAGTTACTGGCTATCCTCTACCTGTACCAAGGGTAACCACTATTCTCTCTTTTAAAAATATAGATAAGGTTTGCCTTTGTACATCTAAATGGAATCACTCCATATGTACTCTTTTGTGTCTGACTTTTGCCCAGTGATATTTGTGAGATTCATTTATATCATTTTGTGTAGTTGTAGGTTACTCATTCTAATTGTTGTATAGGGTCTCATTGTATGAATACTCTACACTTGATCCATTGTACTACTGATGGGAATTTGGGTAGTTTCCAGTTTGAGGCTACTTGGAATAATGCTGTAATGATCGTTTTATTACATGTTTTTTTGTTAAACATATGTATGCATTTCTCTTGGAAATATACCTATGAGTGGTTTGCTGGACCATGGAGGATATGTATGTCCAACTTTAGTAGACTCTGCAAAATATCTTCCCAAAGTGGTTGTATCACTCTAAATTGTTACCAGCAACGTCTGAGAATTCTGGTTGCTTCATATCTTTGCCAGCATTTACTATTGTCAGTATTTATAATTTTAGCTGTGCTTATGGATGTTTCACAGTCAGAGTGACCTTTTTAAAACCATAAATAAGATTACACCTCTTCCCTTCTTAAATAGCCCTCCAATTACTTCTACTTTCACCAAGAATAGCATCCAAACTTCTTATCAGGGCTTATAGACTGCTGTATGATCTAGCCCCTATTTCTCATTTCATTTTATACCACAATCTCCCCTATTCTTTAGATTTTAGACCCACAGACTTTATTTCTGTCCTTTGAAAATTACAAACTCCTTCTCACTTTAAAATTTAAAGTGGGTTTTTACCCCAGATCTTTAAGTATTCAGTTTATAGAGATTTTAATTCTAGTATTATAATGTTTCTTTAAGAAGTTGATCATTTAGGCAGACATAAGGAGAGCAGACATGATTTTAAAAGCTCACTTTGATGGGGGTATAGTATCAAAGTTTGGGAACACTGAGACTTCTAAAACCACTATTTTGTTTCCCCTCTGGTTTTAGGCTTAGTCTTTGCTGTCAGTAATGATCAGTCAGAATGTGCTGCCCAGGCAAGGAGGAGAGAAAACTTTGTTCAAGAGCCTTTTGGAGTCTCTAGGGTTGAAGAAGTATTGACATTGACTCAAGCTCACTTTCTGATCTGTAGAAGTTTCTTTTCCAAACAGATCTATGAAGAAGAATGCATTTCCTTTGTGTGAGACTGTATAGTTTCAGCACTAACAGTTTAAATAGTGTACACTATGATTTATTGAGAAATGGAAAGCACATCTATCGTTTTTGGAAATCCTTTCTCTTTAGCATGGCTTTTATAAATCGTTGTTCTCATGCACTATGAAAGAACAACTGACTAATTCACTTTCACTATTTTCTTTCTCAGTGTTCTGAAATTTTAATTGATTATATATTTATTGAAAGGAAAAGACTGACATACTGTTGTACTTTTCACTTCTTATAGTAGTCCTGGTTTTACATGGATTTAAGGCAATGATGACTGTAGTATTTATTATTCTAGAAGAATAATAATTAACGATGATTGTAAAAGTTTTAATTTTTGCTATTTTGTATTTTTAAGAACTAGTAAAGAGTTAAAATAGGGAAATAAAGTGGCAATTACTATAAACATTAAATGAGCATTAGGAAGATAAGTTTGGAAGGACAAATATATTCTTTTTGAGGCAACAAATATTAAGAAAATCTAAATCATAAAATACTAATAGATATTAAATCATAATTCTAATCTTTGTAGATTCATTTGGTGTACTTGCCTCATAAAAAAAATAGCTGTCAAACTGTTTCCTGTTTCTTTGAAAACTCTTCATATCTAGTGAGAATGAATTAACAGAAGGATGCTGACCTTGTCCCTTCAAAATTTACAGGAAGAAAATTCCTACAAGATTACATAAACAACAATGATAAATAATCTTCAACTGAAACATAAAAAAGAACATAACAATATGATGAAAAGAAGACTGTTAGAGAAAAACGGGGTGTCCAAAACACATTTTGTACTCACCAATCAAACTTCAAAACAACAGATTTTATAACAACAATTTAAAGAGAAAAGCTTTTACAGTTGTCTGGCTATGGCGGTTAAGAATTTCAGCAGAAATTCTGTTGAAATGATTGCTGCAGACTGCCAGCCATTTTTAGTAGCTGATAATGAAGGCTTTTTATGATTTACTTATGCTATGGATGTTAGTATAAAACTCTGTCTAGGAAATACACTACTAAAAAACTGTTTCCTGAGTTATGTTCTTCAGTGCATAGAAAAGTTTAGACATTATTAAGTAGACCAGTTGAAGTAAGAATCCACGTATAGTGACTGCGGGAACAATCTGGAGATGACAGTGCTGAGAAATTATTATTCTCAGACAATAACACAAAAACTCAGAAAAGCAATGACTAGAATTTCAGGAATCTGAAGTAATAAATATTTTTGATAATTTTTTTAATTCTTATATCCATGATGGTGATATTTGGCTTTGAGTGCATATTAATTCTAACATTTGGTTTTCAGTGAAAATGTATACTCAGTGAATGTATATTCAGTGAAATGTAAATACTGCACCACCAGTATTTATTTATTCATTAATGATATGAAGGTACTAACAGTCCTAGTATTTTAAGTAATAGGCCTACTATATTAAGTAACTAGTAAGTTAAGTATATTATGAAAGGAACAGAGAAATGGAAATTGAAAAAGGCTGAGATAAAGATGGTATAAACTATTTAAAAATGTCAGTTTGTTAATTATCATGGGTCCCTAAAATCTTTAGATAATATTTTAATAAATAAAATTAGGGCAATGCATTCATCATAAATGAAAGTTAATGTAAATCCATTTTATAAGTAGTCTTCATAATTTCAAAGTTTCAAAGGATCAGATTGTCATTGCTTTCAATTCCTAATGTGGCTACTGAAGAGCACTTCCTAATAGAGGTGTCAGCTCCCTCCATTTCCTACTGTTTGTTCATGCTTTCACTACTATTATACTGCCTTTCATCTTTAATTTATCTATAGGGATATTTTTAAGCCACCTGTGTGTTTTCTGAGAATAAATTTAGTTAACAATGTATAGAATAACTGGTAAATTAATTTAACTGCTTACAAGTTAACTGTAAGAGTCACAGTACCCTGGCTGCCTGAGGCTCTCTGTTCCTCTCACTACCCCAACAGCCAAATTATCTTTTAGATCTCAGTCTCATTGCCATGCTGTCTTTTGCTTATGGCCTCTGATGGGAACCTTTAAGATGATTTAAATAGATAATTATTTCCAAAGGTTTCTCTTGCTCCATGTTTGTAGCTACCATCTCAAACAATTTTAATGTAGTCAGTTCTGATTTCTTTTATTTAAAGGATAAAGTTTTATAGTTGGAAAGGATTTTAAAGCTAATGCATATCAATTCCCTCATTTTTATTGTTAACTTCCTTCCAATAAATTAGTTTTTAATTTTTTCCCCTTCAACTTATCAATGCTTCTGTCTTCCACTTATGTACCCGAGAGTAGATCACCTTATTTTTTTTTTTTTTAAACATTTTATTTTTTCCTTTTTCTCCCCAAAGCCCCCCGGTACATAGTTGTGTATTCTTCGTTGTGGGTTCTTCTAGTTGTGGCATGTGGGACGCTGCCTCAGCGTGGTTTGATGAGCAGTGCCATGTCCGCGCCCAGGATTCGAACTAACGAAGCACTCGGCCGCCTGCAGCGGAGCGCACGAACTTAACCACTCGGCCACGGGACCAGCCCCAGATCACCTTATTTTTAAGTCACAACAATGCTATACTCAAAGGATATTATCTTAAAAGAAATTCCTGATAACTAATAATGATATTACAAACATTTTCTGAGAATATATTTTGGCAAAGATTTTCTCAGGGCAACGTATATGCATTCTCAATGCACATTCTTCTTTGTATGTGTGAGGAAGACTGGCCCTGAGCTAATATCTGTTGCCAATCTTCCTCTTTTTGCTTCAAGAAGATTGTCACTGAACTAACATTTGTGCCAGTCTTCCTCTATTTGATGTGGGACACCGCCACAGTATGGCTTCATGAGTGGTGCTAGTTCTATGCCAAGGATCTGAACGCGCAAACCCTGCACCACTGAAGCGGAGCGGGCAAGCTTAACCACTACGCCACAGGGCTGGCCCAACAATGCATGTTCTTAAATAGTGATGAAAAGGTTATATAATTTTTAAGATAGTCATTTTTTTCCATTGCACTATAACATAAAAGACACATTTTTAAAAAAATTGGAGAATTTGCATGAAAAAAGAAGTTCATTTACATATATCAGAATTTATTAGTATGGCAAGTGTCATCCACATCGATTAGGAATAATTTATTTTATTGTAGTTCTTGGAATCTTGATTCTATTATCACACTTCTATTATCAAACGCTCTGAGCATCTTGACAAAAACATCTACTGGTGATGTGTTTGAATGATGTAATCAACTCAGGTAGCATGGAAATTTCTGTGAATTTAAGAGAAGTTTCACAGAAACTTTTTTTGATTAAGTTTATATTTATTGTCTAGAGTGCCTTGTGTCAACTGAAGCTCTGAAGTCAGAGAACAGCTACTGTGAGCACTACTGAAATTAAATTTGCCATATGAGTCATTGCCCAGTTGTGATGTCAGGTAATGCATTACATGTGTGTTCACATTTCTTCATTTTACATGAATGTTATGAACCAGATAGCATTGACGAGGCTTTACAGATTTAATACTTCAAGTGTTTCTCTAAACATTTGAAAGGAGATCATGAAATCCTAACAGGATATCTATGAGATTATGCACATTCTTTGCAAGGAATTTCTTTCAAATTTAATGATGAATTATAGCTAATGGAACACTTATTTTGCCAAATTATATTCTGAGACAAGATTTTTCTATGAGATGGCAGAAAGAAGAAATTTCTAAGGAAGCTATGCAACACTGAAAGATGATGCCTTGGAAAGTAATAATAATAATGGCATGAGTAAAAAGAATGATAATATTGTTAAGCATTTACTGAGGGCTTACTAAGTGTTGGGCATTGTGTCGAGGTTTGTGCATGCCTTATTTCATTAGTATAACTCTACGAGTTAAGTAGTGATATTATCTCCATTTTACAGATGAAGATTCTGAAGCTCTGAGAAAAAAGTTAAATAACTTGCTGAAGTTCACATGAGTGGAAGTGATGAAATAGGAATTTAAATCTAGGTCTGCTTAATTCCAGAGCCTACACTCTTAACTGCCTCACTAGATGCATCATCCCAGGAGATGTTCAAGCCTAGTCCAGAAGATGGCTTGGCAAGGATATGCAAGAAAGGCTTCCAACATCAGTTAGATGGTTGAACCAAGTGAATTAAAACTTCCAAACCCTAAGAATCTGTGATTCTATGTTTATATCACTAAGAAATGTATTTTTATGCACCTTTAAACTTCACAAGGAGAATCGTGACTAGAGTTTCATCAAAGATAGATTTAAAATCAGTTTTAATTTAAAACACTAAAAAGGAATATGAAATAGTTTAGAAAATTTAGTTCCAAAACAAATGTTCTCTTCAAATTGTGGGTTAAATTTAGTCAAAGAAAAATGGTGCAACTCCTTTGAGAGATGCCTTGGTTCAGGTCTTTATATCTCATCTAAATATTGAAGTCCCTTCTCCACTGGTCTTCCTGCCTGAGACTAATCTCAATATGCCATTTATCCCTGTTCACATGAGTCACCACAGAAAGCCCCAGATTTCCTGGGCCCCCCAATCTTCAGCAAAATCCCGATATTCTTGACCTCTTGAATGATCCCTTTACCTTCTTGCTGTAGTGGAAACTGGCCTCTCCATGATGGCACTCCTTCCCTGCAGCCTCCTCAGGTGGTGGCTGCTTTTTATTCTACAGTTCTTATACAACTGGACCTGAAGATGGGGCAGACATTCTCTTTGTCCCTTTTTGCTGCTTTCAGATCATTCTTACTCTATCCTCTGTAAAGCTCTGAATTTCATGCCAAACTGCCCAGCACTTCTCTTTGTTGCTGTTATCAACTAACTCCTGGGACACCTCTAACCCCCATTTCTCCATGATTTTAGTTTCTGGTTCACCATCACTTTCTCTAACGTTGTGCCATTATTGGTAAAGACGAAGCCTGCAATAATTGCCCTCCCATTTTTTTGTCTTCTCTTCTCCAGTGATCTATCCTCTACATCACCTCAGCCACCTACAGCCATTGTGAAAAGACTCCTTTCCTTCTTATTATGCTCTGCATTTTCTCTCCCCTTCCCCCCATACCCAGCTGCAACTGTGTTATTTATCACCTTATAAAGACAATGCAATTTATAATTTATTATGCTTGTTTTTAGTTGTTTGTTTCCACCAGACAGAATGTAAATTCCTCAAGCTCAGATTTTTTTTTTTTTGGTACTGATTGTAGGGGATATTGGCTAGTTATTTTTCAAATTTGTTTCCTTCTTCCCTGGGCACACAGGTAGACTATATTTCCGATCCGCCCTTGCTGTTTGGTGTATCCTTTTGATTTGTTTCTGGACAACAGAATGTGTACGAAGTAATGTGTACCATCTGGAGGCCTGACCTCCATATTCTCTCTCTTCCCCCATCTGCTGTGTGGACATAGAGGATCCAACCAATGACTGATGCTCTCTACAGGATAGTGGAGTCACAAGATAGAAACAACCTGGGTTCCTGAATCACCTGCTGATGGCTGCTCACCAAGCAAACTCACTAATCTCTTACCTGATACAGGAGTAGAATTCTTGGGTTGTTTGTTATAGCAGTTAGCCTATTCTGAATCAGACAGTGATGTATCCCAAGCACCTGGAATTGCGACATGGCAACTGCTCATTAACAGATGTATTTTTCCTTTTTTCTTCGATATAATGGAATTAAGGATCTCTAGTACCTGCTCAATCAGTATTTCATAACTGGTAATATACTAAAGCTAACAGAGAGTGGCTTGGCTGGAATTGCCCTGAATTCTGGTGATCTGTGCCCAGAAAGTAGTTGCCCTAAGCATGATTTCCTTGGAAAACCAGGTCTTACTCTAACTATAACAACAGAATAGAAAGACTAGTAAAATACTCTGTGAATTAATCTACTCTAAACTAAGTTTGAAAACTATTTATTTCTTGGTGTTTAAATCCTTTGTTTAGAGCTCAGGGAATTTCTGCTGGACTGGGAAAAGATTAATCCAACTGGTTATTTATTATTCTCATATTTACTTTATTTATAGTAAGAGTTGTCTAGTAGACTGAGCAACATTCAAGTCCTCATTTTAAGGCTAATCTTATTATCTTAGATATTTGGGGTCAGAAATACACTGCTTCTTTTCTAGGAATCTCCAAGAATTACCAAATATTTTCCAAAAATGTTTCTCTTTTTCTCCAGAGACAGATGAAAAATCTGATGACTTTGAATAACTATGAATGTACACATAAAAAATTTCCAAGGAAAAACTAAGTAAGATATAAAGATAACACCTAAATTCAGAATAACCAGGCTTTCTGCCTGATTTCATGTGTATATCAACTTACCTCAACCAAATGTTACTAGCTGCACAAATGAAATTATATAACACAGACAGTACAAACTGTTTAAATAACCCTGCCCACAAGTAGCACGCGCACACACCCCCCAATATGGCAAGAGCACTATTTCACAGAACCCTAATAACTTGGTGAAGGAAGGAAAATAATATATGCTAGGAATATTATTGTTGCTTCTCTTTTCTGTATTATATGTCTATTTAAATTGGAATGAAGTTTCTCAGTTTTGCCTTTATCTATAGGGAACCTATAGTGAATGACTGCTTTACCTATAGGAAGAATACAATCTAGTCTGAAAAAGGCATTTGTTTTTCTATTTAAGTATACAATTTGATCATATTTAGAGACATTTGCCAGAGATCTGCAAATCATATTTTGATTTCCTCATTTGCTCTTTTCTTCTGCCACATGCTATACATTCTATGTATAATACATAGAATACATTCTGGATTTATGTGTAACACATGAGTTTTAAATATCCTGTGTTCTTGCAGAATTATTGATTTTATGCCTTTTTGGATTATTAGTAATACTTGTAATTTTAAAGAGGCAAAATCTGAATTAATAGAAACATAGCTCTGGTTTGCAAATTAAAGTAGAGGACTATCTTATGAAAAACTTTAATAGGAATTGATTGTGTTTGATGTTTGTTATAATTTTTTAAAGATTTTTCTTGAAAAGGCTATCCAAATATATTTCTAACACTTTTTGAAGCACTTTTTTCCCATAAGAATAGCTTTTTCAAGGTATTTTGAAACCTTGATGATTTAAGGATTCAAAACTTATATAATCCAAAGAGTATTATTTTTGAGAACTTCCAAGTCGTTTATAAATATTAATTTCTTTTATAATGTATACTGGTATAAAGTTACCTTCACTATATTATAAGCTGTATAAGTTGGGTTTAAAATCTTAAAACACATCTCTGCTTCCTGTTAGTCTTGTAAATTGTGATTTTAGGAAATGTTTAGTTGCTTCTCCACATGGAACATTCTTCCAAGAGTGCTCTGAAAACATTTAGAGAACATGTACTGGTCAGTTTTTCCATTGTGGAGTTGCTGTTTGACTTTCGTGTGACCTATCTAAGGGAACTTAGAACCACAGGTAGAATCTGGTTCCAAGTGGGGAAAATATCTTATATTAGTGTAGCATGAACTAGGGAAGCGCCAAAGAGGCCTAACCTACCCCAGATGGACGTTTAGTTACTGGAAAAAAGAACCTGATCCACAAAGGAAAGTGGAAATGCTTAATTTTGAGGAAATGCTCTAGGCACCCTTATTAAAAGAAAAAAAAAAAAATCCCTAAAAATCCAAAGAGAAGAAGCTCTAGCCTCCTTGGTCTGTGTTTTTGAATAAACTCTCAAGTGTATCTTTGACCTCTGCAGTTTCTTGAGAGCAGTTGGCAGGCACAGATTTGGGCCCACATTCCCCTTATCTGCCTTCCAAATTCCTTCTTGCATTTTGCTTGGTTGTATCCTGTGCATTCCGACTTGGCATTTCAGCATTTGTCACTAATCCTATTTTAAAAACCAAGCTTGCCGTTGTTTTGGCTCAGGTACTTTAAAAACAAAAATTGAAAAGCAACGAACTATTCAGAAGGTCTTGGGAAAGAAGGCAAAACCAACTGTTTCCTATAAGAGCTGAATCTGCAACAAAGGTTTCTTCAGGCTCTGGTCTCATCTTCTATCTGTTATTTCTCCTCTGGTGTCTGGGCAAATACCCTAGCAATTGACTTAAGATGAGAAGAAAAGCAAATTCTCTTTCCACATTTCAGGGAAGTTCTTTGAGAAAAACACAAAGTTGGGAAAGGAGATGTTCATTTTAAATTTGTGATAGGAATTAAACGGTACAGAAGCCTGATCCTAGGAGACATTGTGATATTTGTTTTAGGGAAAGCTATTCCCATTTCTACATCCATCTCTTAGTCCCTTTTCCGATCCTCAGATACAGCTGTGCTAAGCATTGTTATTTAACTTTCTTGAAGGTCCCTCTTCTTCAAACTTACTTGTCCTATGTACTAACCTCTCAGAGAACTGGAACTAATTAGTAGATCAACTAACTCATGTGAAGGTGTTGAAGAATAATTGATAAATGTATTGGCTTTTAAATTTAGATAAGCATCATTGATGTTTTTATTCTATCCACAGAAATTCCTGGTTTTATGATAGGACATTTCTGAGTTTTTTCTGGTCAGGTGGGCTTTCCAGTAGCCACCAAATAACAGTATATAGGCAACAGCCTAATCTGCTTACATGCAAACGAATGTAGATCTATTTTTTTTCAGATGTTTGCCTATATACACTTTCCATGCAATCTGAAGAGTATGCCAAGTGTCTGTATGGATTATGCATTTTAATTAGCACTTACTGGGTACTGCTGATTAAGGAGGCCTGATTGATAAAAAACAAACTTACACGAAATAAATTCTGATATTCTTGACTAATTAGTTTTTGCCTGGAACCCTTTTATTAAAGCTGATGTCCTATGCTCCTCATCAAAAGCTGGAAGGCATAAGATGGAGGGTTAAATCATATCAAGCCCAGATGGTTTCCTGTGACTTTGCTTTTCTCCTCTTTTTTGGAGGACAGATTCATTTTAGGAGATAACAGTCCTACTTGGAAGATGTGGACAGCAAGAAAGTGATATATTAGAAAGGACAGGCTGGGGATTTAAAATAGGAGCTCTACAATGGGATAAAACCCCAGCACTCAAGATGTACAAATACTTCTGTATTTAGCAAATGCAATTATTGACCAGGGTTATCTTCAAGGCCTTTTTTGTTAAATCCTATTTTTACATCTATTTACTCCCAATAATCCCTGATAATATCTTTCAATTTGCTTTTTTTAGTTTACAATGTGAATTCATCTGCAGATGAAGCCTTAACTACAGTTAGTTGAAAGTATCTGTTAAAGACGGAATTATTAAAATTATTTGAAAGTAACCATATTGAAGAAACTTCAACTTGAGGGTAAAAATAGGAAATGGATAAATTTTTCAATAACTTCTATTACTCTTTCAGTTGCAGTTCTTTCAAGTTACCCATATTTCCTGCTGGGTAATGAGCCTCCTTAATAACATTCAGTTAAATTACATAACATTCTATCACTTATAGCTAATAAAACACTTCATTTTGGTTATTAACACTCCTTTCTTCTTCTCCACACTTTTTCTCTGGTATTGGTTTGGTGACGACGGAAAGGGAAAAGATTTGTCCTTATAGCAACAGTGCGCGGCAAGTTGGCTATATGCTCCTTGGGTAACAGTAACATTTGGTTGATTGTAACTTTTGCTCCTGGCTGACAACCACCCCTTATGTGTGGTGATGAAATTGCTTATTTGTCTATTGCTGGCTATGGCTTCCATCTATCTGGTGGGCTTTTAAATGCTGGCACTCTTGTGGGAAGCCCAGTTGTTGGTTCTTTATAGGACCTGATAGTGGCCTCCTGATGCACAGCACCCTGATATGGATTATCTGTCTTAGGCTCAACCTCTTTACCTCCTTACCTCCCACAGAAAATGGACCACCTATGATGCCTTGCTTCTGGCATACAGCTATTCAGGGAGTGGCCTCTTGAAGGAGGTACCAGCAAAATAGTTTTAGCTGTGTCACCTTTTTCTCTGTCTAGCTGTATTGCAGAGGTCCTTGGGTATCCTTGCAACAGCACCTGATGGGAATGCAAGCTATCCTGTTGACACTTCATGCCTCTCAACTGCCACTTCTGCCCCTTCTCAATGGGCCAGCTGCATCAGGTGCTTTGCTTCTCAGGAGCTCAGACACTTTCAGATAAGAGATGATTACCAGTTCTTGCTTTAGTAGTAAGGGGAGGCAGTTTGAATACTCCTTTCTCACTGGAAGGATGGAGCCAGAGGACTAATTCAAATGACTTTCCTTAGCCACAGAAAGGATGAGGGGAGGACTGGTCGTTCTCCATCAACTCCATAGTGCTCCAAAAGGTCACTTTTTACTTGCTTCCAGTCCTTCTCTTACATCTCTATGTAGTAAAAGTCTCCAAACTAGTTTGGCCTCTGTGAATCACTAATTATGTTATGTAATTACACTAATAACTGGCATAAACAGGTCTTGAACAAATACAACCAACTCTTCAGTGAGAATGTAAATCAGAATGCAGGGTCAGAAGGGTAGACCCCTGCAAAGAGGACTATCAGTTCTGAGCTTTCACTGAGCCACAGACATCGGTCAGTATGTTTTACAGAGGAATGGCGAGTGTTTCTGAATCTGACAGGCCTGTTAATGGAGGTGAGTTAGAGGGCTTTCACTGTAAATTATGATGTTTGAGCAACAAAGCAACTTTATGAACCTGAGGTTACATGACCTGACCCAAACTGTCAAGCTAATTAGTCACACTTAGGACATGAAATCAGGTCTTCTGACTTCAGTTGTAGGGCTCTTTCCACTATAATACTTATATCTATCACAGTTCAGTCAGGAAAATAGAAACCATTTTAGATATTTCAAACGGAACAAATTTACTAGAGGGAACTGGTTACGTTAGTCACGGAAGAAACAAGACAGTAAACAGTGAAGAGTGAAATATCCCAGAGGACAGCAATGGCAGGAAGGTACTACCACTTCTTGGGCTGGATGTGCTACTGGAGCCTGTCTGGTGGGGGCTAGGACCACTGCAGGGGCTGCTTGGCAGGAGCTTGGACCACAGAGGGTGGGGTTGTCTGGTGGGAGTTGGAGCCATGGAAAAGGTACAGCCACCATCACAGAAACCAAACAAAGCAGAGAGAGACGGGGAGAAATACCTGGCTTCTTTCTTCATCCTGTCCTTCATTCTTCTACCTGTGCCTCTTCTCCCTTTTCCAATTGTTACTTTTTGGAAATACGTATGTACTAATCCTGATAGTATTACTTAGGGAAATATGTAGCTATGGACTAAGAAAAAACATGACATGTCTAATAACTTCACTCTAAAGGACATATTTAAAGGGTAAAAAGAAGCAAACTCCCAGTAATGGGTACTTAATTATTATAAAAATAAATCTTACATTATTCACAATAGCCAGGACATGGAAACAACATAAGCATCCATTAATGGATGAATGGGTAAAGAAAATGTGATACATACAGACAGACAGACACACAAACACACACACACACACACTGGAATATTATTCGGCTATAAAAAAGAAGAAAATTCTGCTATTTGCTACAACATGGATGGACCATGCTGTGAGATATGCTAAGTGAAATAAGTCAGACAAAGAAAGACAAATATTGTATGACCTCACTTATATGTGGAATCTAAAAAAGCTGAACTCATAGAAACAGAGAGTAGAAGGGTGGTTACCAGGAGCTGGGGGTTAGGGGGAATGGGGAGATGTTGGTTAAAGGGTACAAACTTCAAGTTGTAAGATAAATAAATTCTGGGAAAAAATATTACACAAACAGTAAATGATGAAATTAGACATGGCCATTGTAGCATTTATTCCTTTTTATCCTCATCATACCTTTTACTGAATTCCACCTCTGTTTTTTTCCCATGACAGGAAAAGGAGGGAAATGGAGAGAGAAGAACTAGAAAGAGGAGAAACGGATGGGAAGGCAAAGGGAATCATCAGAGAGACAAATGTGGAGAGAATCAAGAAGGCACAGACAATATGGGCAGAAAAGCAAGACTAGTAATTGCAATTATAAATTAAAATGCTGAAATAACACTACGCATACAGCATTTTAATGGACATTCTACCCATTTAAATGAGAGGAAGGAGGAGGGATTGGGAGGTGAGGGGAAAAGAATATATCAAAGAAATCCTTCCCCTTCTGCCTCACTTTCCCATAGGCTGACCTTGATTTCTCGCCACCAGAACAGGTGCCACAGATGTTTAATCCTACAAGCTGGTGGTATGTCCCCAATCTCATGTTTGTACAAATATTTTACACAAAGTTTTTTCTTATGATGAACTCAACTAGACCTAAGTGCGGACACCAGAAGGAAGCATAAACAGAAAAAAGGAGCATTTATCTTCTTATTGAAGAGCAAAATGCTTAAAACTTGACGATCACCAGGGAAGAGAAACCAGACAACTGTATTGTGTTTCAATTCTTTTGTTTACTAGTACCTGTCAGGGCTAGTCTGGCTGCTGCTCTGAGCAATTCACTCTGCTTTAATTTTGTCATTATCTGTTTGTCACGAGCCTTGGTCTCCAATTATGGTCAGGTCATTGTTTGTCACCTCTTATCCCTATTTGGAAAGTTTATAGATCGATAGTCCTGAAGCACTGATTTTTAATAAAGTTAAGTTCTTTTTATTTTCTGCTTTTTATGATTAAGAGATGTTTATTGAGGAGCACAGAGACTACCGTTTAAGTAATTTATACCAAAGGCACCCAATATCATGACAGAATTCAGGATGTGGTGGGAGACTGGCAGGTGGGAAAGGAGAGACAGAGAGGAATAGTTGGCAGGACCCGTGTGTATCATCTTCTCAGTTTAGAAGCCCATATGGTGCTTCATAATGCTCCGCTCAATTGCCATATAGTTTTAGTCTACATCCTATTAAAAATAAACTCTATTAAGAGCATTTCAGATAACTTATAAGTCTCACATTATAATTCACAAGAATTTTTCAGGAAGAGTGTTTTGAATTTAATATAGATTGACCTTGAAAGATAAATTGAGACATCAACTTTTTTTTTTTGCAAAAGAACTTATTTCTGAAACATGTTTCCACTATTTAAAAGTTACAAATTAGGTGTCTTTGGTTAAAATAAGGTCAAAACACAATTTTTTAAAATTTTAAAATAAATTTTTAAAGTGCAAAACAGAACAAAATGTAACAACACCTCCTTCAAAAAAACCCACAAAAAACCACTCTAATGTCCATAACGGAGGCATGCCCTCTTCCTTTTGTAGCTTGATGTATAAAAGGCTGAGTTCTAATTTTAAGCCCTGTGGATGAACTACCCAAAAGAAATGACATTCTCTGAACTTTGGAATCTTGTAATCTGGTTTATCTGATGAGATATAGCCACAAGAGCAATAGTGGCTCACAACGATGGTCAGTGATGTACTAGGGGCTAATCTTACAGTTAGAGCAGCGTGCTACTTGGAATTCATCATACCAATCTGTAAATTCTCTTTAGTTTTCAGGATAATTTTTGGAAAATGTAAATAAATCTAATTAAAGGGACTAGACTTTATTTTCTATAATGTTATTGATATTTTTATATCTGAGCTATTTTCACTATCAACATTTTATCTACAGTCAAGTTACAAAGCATGACTTAGGTGGTCTTCAATATTCACACTGACTATGTCAATGTAACAGAGCCACCTGGCCCCTGATGGCTATCCTCCTTACTGCCCACTTCTTCCTGGATTTGTAACTTAAGGGAAATGGAGCAGCTGCCTTGAACAGACTCAGAGCACACTCACAAAAACACAGACTCCTACAAAAGCCAAGGGAAAAGGAGATATGGAAGCAATGCACATCAACGATAATTCTTACAAATGTACTCACCCTCTGATTTCCTTTATCATTGCCCTGTTAAGTTCTGGCTTTCGGACTTGGAGACATGTGCTTATTTTCACTAACATGATTTCCCCCTAAAAGATAAATATATGACTTTGGCAGAGAATTCAAAACAAATGTGAAAATTGAGAAACATCCAAGTTATTATCTTGACAATTGGCTTTTATACACTAGTTGGACATCCTCAAGAACCAAAGATTTATCATCCATTGACGTAAATCCACGGTGTAGAAATTCTAAAGATATGCCATGGAACCAAGAGATTTCTATTCCCAAAATAGGCATTGTTATTTTATTGCCTAATAGAATAACAGAACATGCCTTAAAGGATAAAAATGAGATTCATAAGAATCTTGAATACTAAAAAATACAAATAATAAAATAATTCATCAAGACTTAACACTTGGAATATATCAGATATTATATGTAATTTAATTCATTCTGTTTGAGCAAAATGAGAATGAGACTCTTTGGCAAATCAAATATTCTAGTTAATAGATAGTAACAATGTGTACATTATTTTAACAGTTTTTTAGTGAGGTCATTATTACAAGCAAAATGTTATAAAATTTGAAAAAATCTGCATACAATAAATACGCTTAAACTATGTTTAGTTTTTCTTCTGTGATTCCAAAGTTATGTCAGGGTTATTATACGGACCATAAATTATTTCCATCCAGCAACTAACTAGCACGGTCTTCAATAAATATTTATTGAAGAATAAATATGTGGAAGTGGATTCCAATATGATTCTGTTGGGAAAATGAATGGCTAACATATTACATAGTATATGTAGCATTTACATTGGACCTTACAAAAAGGTTTAATTTGTACAGAATGTTAGATATTTTCATACATTTCCAGTGATTTTTTTTTTTACCCCAAATTTACCTGGTAAGTCTACTTGGTAGTACTTCAGAAAATTTGGCATTTTTTTCTAGTGTCAAAAAGAAATTTGGCCTTAAGGCACACACATAGATACATCCGTCAAATAAAGGATCAAAATGCATCTACTTTTCGTTAAATTGAACAGTTAAAAAAAAATCACAAAATATGTTATTTTGAAATATTTAAGATTGAGCTTTTAACTTAAACTACCATTTTTCCTAAAATTACATAGGTTTACATATAAATTTGTAAAAGGCAATTGGAAAAGGCAATGCCTGATTTTAAAATAATCTAATAAAAGCAATATTTCTTATAATTACATAAAATTATTAAACTAGGTTAAGATATCTTCAGCAAATGTTTCTAAATTCCCGACATAAAACTCTCAAATTAACTTTAATTTTGGTACTTTGGACTTGGAATTGATAGGTTTATTAGTTGAAAAAGGGATTTTAAAATCCAGGCATAGCCTTAAGCCAGTCATTTCCTGCTCTAGTCACATAAAGCTTCATTCGCAACAGTTAATTTGGGATTTTTAAACTTAATATTTCCTTTTCTAACATGTGAAGGTAATTAAGTCAGAGCAGATTTGCCCATAAATATTCACTAGGTAACAAAACATTTTCAAATTTTCTTCTATGTTCATTGCATTAATACTTCATTATCAGTTAAATTAATTAAATATGAACAAATATAGACCTAATGGTCAGCCTGGAATGGTTTTAAAATAATTTAGATGTGTAATTGTTTTTCATAAACATTAGTAGAGCATGAGTCTCACAAGAACGGTCTAAGGTTGGTAGGGCAGCTTTTCTTACATCGCTTCAATATTACACTGATAGCTCCCACTTTCCTTCAACCAAGGACCCCGGTGACTAAGTTACACGCACTATCTCTCTGAAACTTCATGACAACCCAGTGAAGTAAGTTCTACCATTAGTGATACTTTGTGGCTAAGAAAACTGGAAATATTAAGTAGTTTCCCCAAGGTCATTGAGTTGGTAAGTGGTGACACTGGAAATAGATCCAGGCTTATCTTTACCTCTCCTGGCTTATTTATAGATTAATAAATCGAAATATAGAAAGCCTAAGTGTTTAGATCACTAGCAAGGAGAAGGGCCAGAAGCTGAACCCAGTTACTGTGAACCCAAATCCAGCGCTCATTCTACGCTACCATCACGCTGTGCTAAATTCTTGTGAAAGTCTTTATAAATCTAACTTGTCCATTTAAATCATGTGAGGTTAGCAAGGGCTTTCAGTAGGTCTAGATTAGAAATTGTTACTATATTTTGATCTGCATTTACCCTCAGATATAAATACATCTTATTTCTGTGATTTCTGATATTATAGTCAATCAGCCACCCTTTCTTCCCTTCTTTGTTTTTTTCATTAGATCATTCTGCAATTATATCAGGGGTTTTAGGTAACAGTAATGAGGAAGGCAGTTGGATTTTCTTGCATGTAATGAGAATAAATATACAATTAAGTAATGAATATTCAGTATTTTAGAGAGCTTATCGCGGGGGGAGGTCCTGTGCACATATATCAACACACTTACAGTACTACAAGTATGTAGTCATGTATTTTTTGTCGATGTAAATTAAGAACATAAACACATAGGTATATTCACTGTATTTATTGAAACTACTTAAGTGGATGAAGAATCTTGTATTTTGACAAAATCTGTGCACATCTGAAAAAAATGTAAAACTGTGCAAGATCACATTTTGTTATTTTTGAATATAAAGAATATGGTCTTATTTAAACCAAAAAACTCCTTTTCTAAATTTTGAAAATATAGAGAATTAGTAAACTCAGACACTATTTGTTTTAAGAAGTATTTGCTATACCTCAGTGTGGCCAATTTAATAATTTGTCAAGGTTTTGAAGTGGGGGAGATTAGTCCCTTGCAAAATAACCTTCCTTTTTTGAATCCTTGTCTCCCTCTTCATGTACCAAAGCCCTCATGCCATCTTATGGCTCTCTGGCTTCTTTTAAGAAATGATTTGATGTCCATAATTTACACCTTTGTAGGACTTTAGGTCAATGCCTTACTTCTTCAAGAATTATTTGCATTTTAATACTTCTAAGTAATGCTACAATAAAAAGCTTTCTTCTCAATGGAATTTTAGGGACTATCTAGCACATGGGAGGACATATTTGAAGGGAGGAAAATGACTTTTTCATTTTGGTAAGGAAGATTGGCCCTGAGCTAACATCAGTTGTCAATCTTCCTCTTTATACTTGAGGAAGATTGTTGCTGAGCTAACACCTGTGGCAATCTTCCTCTATTTTGTATGTGGGACACTACCACAGCATGGTGTGATGAGTGGTGCATAGGTCTGTGCCTGGGATCTGAACCTGTGAACCCTGGGCCACAGAAGCAGAGTGCATGAACTTAACCACTACCCCACTGGGCCAGCCCCTGGAAAATGACTTTCTGAACATAGGTGAACCACCTACTCCATATCTGCATAAAACTGACCATGAAATCAGTAAATCATGTGATAGGTGTTTTCACATGTGCTTATCAAGAATACATTTTACTGTCACTAAATGTCTGCTGTCTGAAACTACAGTTAGACTATTCACACTAAACTATATGAAGAACTTGGCACTACACAGAGGGTGTGTTCAATGTGGAGTTTGCATTGAAAATGTGTTCAATAGTGGAGTAACACAATGTTTTTATTTTTCCTAGCAAAATGAAGACCATAAGTATGAGCCATGATGTATACTAAAAAAATATATATATGGCTTTCTCCAGCTAACAAACAATGAATCAAATAATTTCATAGATAGCTTTAAGATAGAAATATTATTTATTTTTATTTTACTGCTTTGAAAGCTGGCAGAATGAAAAATGTTCCATTTGGGGTAGAAACTCTCAGAACTTTGGTACTTAACTCCTGGGCTGCTTCTGAAAGCTCACTGTTTGCTCTGAGGGCTCAAAACAAAACTAATGCAAGCCTACTGTTTGACCTAAGAGCTTAGGGGAGGACAGAGAAAATCTTAAAAGCTCCCAAGTATTTGTGATGGCTCTGCAGCCTCTTCTGCTTTTAACCTGTTAAGGGATGTATTTTACAGAATTTAAGATTGATTCAGACAACGCGGGAATTCATCATGAGTAACATATACCATTTTTATGGGACGGATCTCTATTTGCTGATCTTGCTAATGAAATCCTTTAAAGATAGTGTGGATGCTTTGGCCATTTCTAACAGTGGACATTGATTTTGACATGATCTTAGGCATGGGGTTGGGGGAGAAATGGTTGGAGACATGAATGTTGGGTCTAGCCATAATTCATTACTACTGCAGGTGCAAATCTTAGCTTATATGATGTTGATGTTTGATTTTACTGAACAACTTACTTTTTACCACTTAAAATTAAAATGTAGTTTTACAAAATTCAACCCCACATGTAATTGATTCATCTAGCTTTAACAAGCTTTGTAAAGCACAGTAGAGGAGTACTACACCTAAAATACTTCCAAAGAATATTTAGATTTAAAAATATTCACATTTATTAAAGTTTTTCTCTTGTGTAGAGTCTATATTAAGGTAACTATTAGATTAATTTTGGACGTCAAAGCAAAACACTCAGAATGAGCCAAATAACTGAAGATATTTTGCTTGTATTGCATGGAGCAAATAAGAATAGAGATGGAATTGAGTTAAAAAGAGGTAAAAAAAATATTGGAGAAGAAAAAAATAAAATCTAAAATTCTCCAAATTAGTGGTTTATGAAGAACAAACTGCATGCCAATATCTTTTCATACATGTATTTCTTACTCTTCACAATATCTATGGAAGGTATTGTTCATGCGTTTATTTAACAAATATTGGTGGAGCACTGACTTTATTCAAACACTGTCCTAGGTGCTGTGGACATATCAGCAAGCATGAGAGACATGGTCCCTGTTTTAATGGAGCTTACATTTGAGAAGGAGCAACACACCATAAATAGGTAAATATAGGGTGATGTGATTGGAAGTGTCACTTGAAGTGGACTGGTATTTTTGGTTGGATGGACAGACCAAGAAGCCTGGCAGCAACACACATTCGAAGACGTGAGGAGACAGGTGCTGGTGGAGGGAATAGGAATCTCAAAGGCTCTAAGTCATAAAAGAGCTTTGTATGTTTAAGGAACAGAAAAAAGGGCAGGTGGCTGGAGCAAAATCAGTGACATAATATCAGGGGAAGAAGTCATTCAGAGAATAAATAAACATAAAACAGAGCCCATCACTCTCCTGTTCAAAATCCTCCACAAGTTTCCCATTACACACAGAACAAAATCCGTGAACTTTTCTGGGGGCTCCAAGGTTCCACACGGATATGACTCCTGCTATCCATCCAACCACTAATCCTTTAGTTTACTTCCCATCAGTAACATACCTCCTTGCTGGCTGCCCAGTTGGCCAAGACTTCCCCAGCCTCAAGATGCTTTTATTTGCTGTTCCCTCTGCTTGGGATTCTCTTTCTATGGATATGTACTTGGCTTCTTCATTTTTTCATTCATTTCATTTTTCATTCTCTGCTCAAGTGTTACAACCTTGACGAAGCCTTTCCCGAACATCAACATAAAATCTAATCCCCTCTTATCCCTCTCTTTTCCTTTACCCTGCTTCTTCCAGCTGCTATGACTGCATAAGAAATTATATCAAAACTCAGTTGCTTAAAACAACAATAATCATTTATTATCTCTCACAGTTTCTGTGGGTTAGGAATTTGAGAGTAGTTCTGCTGGGCAGTTCTGCTAGGGTCTCTTAGGAAGTTGCATTCAGACAGTGGCTGTGGCTGGGGTCATCTCAGCCTTCATTCACATGCCTAGCACCTAGTTAGGGAAGACTCAAAAAGCTGAGGACTGAACAGCTGGGGCTCCTCAGCCACCTTTCTCTTTCTCTCTAGGGTCTCTCCAGCATGGTGGCTTCATGGTAGTCAGAACTCTTACATGGTGGCTCAAGGCTCCAAAGGCAAATGTCCTGAGAGAGAGAGAGAGCCAGGCAGAAGACATATCACCATGTATGACCTAGGCTTTGGAAATCAGGCAATGTCACTTCTGCTGCATTCTATTGGTTGAGGCAGTTACAAAGTTTACCTAGTTTCAAAGGAGTAGGGGTGATGTAGGCCTTGCCTCTTGATGGAGAAGAGTCAATATGACATTATAAGAAGAACATATGGGATGGGATATATAGATATATATATATATTCTCCAATGTTTGGAAAATAAAATATGTGACATTGCTTTATGCTTTCTCCAAAGCAGTTTTCATTCTGTTTATTGCCTGTGTCCCTCACTAGAATATAAGCCCTATAAAGGCAGGGCTCTTCAATGTCTTCCTTGCTGTTGGTCAATCTTCTTTACTACCCAAATCAATGATTAACATATATTAAGCACTCAACATTTTCTTTTGTTGAATGAATAAATATTTCCTGAATCAGTGATCTATGAAGCAATGGAAGTATGATGAAAACTAGCATTTTGGAGATGGAAAAATTTTTCATAATATTCTGTGAGCTGTCCCAGAAATGTAGTAAGAGAACAAAATATCCTAAAATTATCCTAAAAGTGAGTTGGTTTTCATGATATGCGCCTAAACAGAAAAAGAAAAAAAAAATGCTTCTTTTATAACATTTGGAAAAACTATAACTTTTTAATGACTTTATACTTACTAAAGTCTCAGTTGCTACAAATCACAACAGCGTGAGAAGTGTAAGTTTATGTTGTAATCTGCTCACGTGTACCGATTATAACATTGCGAATGGCATATTAACCTTTCAGTCACATCTCTACAAATGTCACCATTTAGCTCATACAACATCAATGAAGATATGCAGGGCCCTACACTCCCTATTTTTGACTGTTACCTTACCATTTTTAGTGGGCCTAAATTTCCGCTTTTTTAAAGGTAGACTGTTGACATCCGGAAGGAAAGTATTTCTTGGATCTCTACTGAAAAGACTGTAATTTTATGAAGCTAAGAAATAATCATTTGAAATTCATCCTCCATAACGCTCAGTCTAGTCTTTTGTGACCCAAACATGGGAATGTGCCGTTAGGTTGCCCTCTTAATAATAAGCCTCAAGGACATGAGAATCATTATACCAACAGAAGTGGGTGATTTTTTCATTCAAATTGAATACAACAGTTTGAAAACCAATCGAAAGGTGCAGTTGAGAAATTAATTATATACCACCAGCTAATGTATAGCCATTTAAAAAGATGTTGCAAAAGAGACGGCAAAAGATAATTTTTTATAGCTAACAGGATTACCTAACTAAAACTCTAGATCATTAGCTAATGAAGTTATGCAGAAATATAAAATAATATATTATAAAATATCAATAGTTTTCTAATAAACAGCAATGATTAGAAGACATAAAGGGAAAACAAGCAAGCATAAGAGCAACAAAATAGAAAACACTTAGGACTGGAGACAAGATGTGCAGGAATAAACTGAGAGAGAAAGCTATAAAGAATTTCAGGAGCAAAGTGATGAAATTGTCACTGGTGACCAAAGTATAGAAAACTGCGAGTTCCTGTTTTTACCACCAGAATTTACCGTAAGATCATCTGTTCTTCGTCTGTCGCAGAAAGAAAATGTGCCGCCCAAGAACACAGCCAAAGCTATTAAGGTGACTTTTCAGTCACCTCTGCGGGATCCACAGGCGCTCAGGATTTTAAGTCCTACCGCGAACAGCAAACCGAGGCTTGTTCTGCTCTGGCCACCACGGGGTTAAAAGAAAGTCCTCAAATCTGGACCCAGACAGAGAACCAAAAGTTCACCAAGGAAGTGGACACCAGAATGACCAATGGAATTCTCTAGAAACAAGCAGTGGCGGATGCCGAGCCCCCTCCAGCGGACATGAATTTTGAAGATCCGCGTGCAGCGGCCTGGCCCGGCTGCCCTGGTTGCCCGGGTCCCCAAGCTCCCCGCAGACCCGGGCAGTCTTGAACCCCAATGGCACCTCCCGGGCGACTGTTTGGCAGCCCTGAGCAAGCACACGAAGAAAACGTTAGTTCTTATCGCTTAGATAAAAGCATACCTGCACCTCCGAAATCCTACAAGACCCTCTCCGGGCGGCGCCCAAGGCACAAGAGAGGATCTCGCAGAGCCGCGCGGGGAGAGGAGCATGTGGAGGAGCCCCACCCTTCCGGTCGTGGAAGCTCCGCCCCCGGCCCTCCGAAGGCTGCAGGGGCCCGTCCCCAAGTCCTCACAAGGAAAACGCTCAGAGCCAAACGGCCAGCTCCCGACGGAGTGGGCCCAGCAGGCTAGAACTGGTCGTCTCTGACAATGCCGCCTGCCTAAGGCCGTCCCCGCGGAGGAAACTGGGGAAGAGACGCGGCCTCGCAAGTCCCGCCAAGAAACGGGAGGCGGGAGAGAACCCCCAAGGAGGAGGAAGAGCGTCCGTTCCCTCTCCCGGGGTCTCAGCCTGGACCGGGCCCAGCCGGACGGCCCCCTGTAACCCGCGCGGAGGCGGCGGAGAGGCCCGGACCCAGGACACCCGCGCCGAGGCGGCCTCGCTTCCCACACAGAGGGTACTGCAGCCTCTCAGGCGACACACCTGTGACATGGACCCGGGCGGGGAGCCCGGGAGCGGCGCGTGAGGAGGGAACCGCAAAACCTTCAGGCGCACCGGCTTCCAGCAGCCATCTGGGCTCGCTGGCCCGAGGGCCTCGCCCGCTGACCCGGTGCTTCCAACCCTCTCCTCAGCGGGGCCCAGAGCCCGCCCGAGGGAGGAGGTTCTAGGCAGCGGCCAGAAGGATTACCTGCGCAGTCTGGGCCTCCTCGTTTAAGGGGTCGCCTGGAGGACACAGTCCTTGGGCCTCAGGTCCGGCCCACTGCAGAAACACAGCCCTCGGAGGCCTGCGCCGCGCCCGGCCGAGACCAGCAGTGCGCACACGCAGACGCGTCCTCCGGAAATCCTCCTGAGGTGAAGCCAGGGGAGCTCGACTTCTTCCCAGCTCTGGGTGTTTCTGTGCCAGGTCTACCCGCGTGTGTCATCAGGCCGGGGGCCGTGGTGCCTGTGGGACACCCATCATGGACGTGCTGCGGGACAGCCAGAAGGACGTGGATGAGGTAGTGGAAGCGACCCAAAAGGAGAAGCTGCTGCTGCAGAGCAGGGGCGAGGAGCTGCCTGTGAAGAACCTGGAGATGGGAAGATCATGGACAATCTGAGCGGATGATGTATCAGGCAATGAAGGAGGCTCAGAAACAGAAGGAACTTGCCAAAGCGGAAATCCAGAAGGTTCTGAAAGAAAAAGACTAGCTTACTGCAGACTTGAATTCCATGGGAAAAATCTTTCTCTGACCTCTTCAAGCAGTTTGAGAAACAGACGGTGATCGAAGGCTACCTCCCGAATAAAGGATGGCTGAAGAAGTTTGTTGAGGGTTACATAGTAAGAATTGAAAAGGAAGGCCAGAGATACCAAGCGCAGAAGGCCCAAGCGGAAGAGAAACTCAAGCTGGCAAACGAGGAGATGGCCCAGGTCCTGAGCAAGGCCCAAGAGGAGGCCCTGGCCTTGCAGGTGAGGATGAGAAGGAGCAGAGGTGCATCCACTTGCTGGAGAAGATCGCTGAGCAGAAGACTGAAGAAGCAGTGCACTGACCAGAATCTGTGATGACCACATTTCCAAGATGGAAAAGATCTGACATGGAAGTCTCTGACCAATGTCTGTCTCTCCCTCTTTCTGTCTTTGTGACTCTCTCTTGGCAGGTTGCATGTTCTCTCTTAACCTCAACTTGTTTTTAAACTAGATTGTTTGAAAAAGAAGACTAAATAAAGCTATCCTTTAGTTAAAAAAAAAAGGAATTTTAGAGTACCAGCTTTGGAATTATGCTTATCCAGGTTTAATCCTGACTCTTGTCATGTACCAGCTGGAGGGCTTAATCTCTCTGAGCTCAGTTTCCTTATCCTGAGGAACATGGAAAATGGATATGATATTTGAAATATTGATGTGAGATTGACAGTGTATGCCTAGCAAAAGCACATGTAAGTAATATCTATTAAATGTAATTTAAAATGCACCAAAATCTTATTAATAAAACTATGGGATTTGCAGAAGAGCAGACAAATGGAGCAATAAAATAGCACAGATGCATCAGGGACAAATACTAGTATATATAAAAAGGTATTTTTTGATAAATTGCATTGTCACAATACAAATCAGTGAGGGCAGAATAAAAATTTCAATAAATAGTTCTAGACTATAGGTGAAATCTTTGGGGAAAAATAGCTACAGGAATACTTTTCCTGTATATGGAATCTGTATATAGAATACAGATAAATTCCTTACACATTAGAGCGTTAAACATAATGAAACTCTATCAATTAGAATAAAATTTGAAGTCAAGGCGTATATGATATTGACGTGGGAAAAAACCATGAAGGCAGAAGAGCAATAGCAGAAGCGCAGAGAAGAGCTGGACAGATTCAGCTACATAACCAATTAGATCTAAATGACAGTAGAAATGTAAACAAAAGTAAATTACAAATGGTAAACAAGAAAAATATTTGCATCATTTATGATAGGCCAAAGGTTAATATAAATACGTATAGAACATTTACAACTCAATAATAAAAATTATAAATGACCTCAGAGAAAAATGAACAAAAAGTGCAGGAAGTAATTTATTAAAGTGGTACAAAGAGCCAAAAAAAATTAATACAAGAAATCTCATTAATAGTAAATTCAAATTAAAGACATTTTTGCTTATCATATTGGTAAATAATTTCAAAGAAAAATATGTAATATCCATTCCTAGTTAATGTGCCCTGAGATTGGAATATTCTTATATTGCAGATAAGGAAATAAATTGGAGTAACTGTTATGGAATTTATACTAGATTTATAACCCTTGACACAGTATTTTTTGTATACAAATTTGTTCTTAAGAAATAGAGATGCAGACAAGCACTGATGTGCAAAAATGTTCGTTAGAGGATCATTTATAATAAAAGGAAATTGGACAAAATAATTAGGGATGGGCTAAATCATGGTAGAACCAAATGATGGTATACTATGTGGCAATTAGATGAACAATTTTCAAGAAAAGTTAAGGGAATGGGAAATGTTCGTAGTAAAATTTTAAAAGGATAAAGGAGTATACAACTTCATAAACCTCTATATCATAATCTAATTTTTAATCGTTATTTTCTCTCAGGGATTATGGGTGATTTTCACTTTTTACTTTGCATTTTTCAGTATTGTTTCAAATTCTCTGTAATAATTATATGTATTTTTTTTTATTCAGGAGATGTGCAGAATGCTGCTCTTCACGTCATATTATGTAAGTGAAACTATAAAATGCACATGCAGATGGTCTCAACTATATAAATAAAAATATTTATTTTTAAATCATTTTAAAGAAAATAAAAAAAGAAAACAGCCTGAAAAGAAAGAGCTTTAAGTCTGTTTGGCAAGCAATGGACAACCTGAGAAAGTTGGACTGGGCACTACGTGATCAGAGCTGCAGTTAAGATGAATCAGTTAGGAGGTTCTAACAGCACCTGGGGAAAGGTGACTCAGATTAGGTTGTTGTAGAGAGAATGACCAGAAGAGGTTGATATTGAGTTATTACCAGCGATAGAACTGGAAGTACCTGGAGACTGGAAGTAGGGTATAAAGGACAAGTAGGAGCCAAGAACTTCAAAGATTTCCTGAATATAAAAAATGCATGCAACTGTTGTATAGAATTTGAAATAATACAGAAAAATACCAAAAAAAAAAGCACAAAATAAAAATGAAAGTGCGAAATTACAGAATCATGGCTATTTGGAGAAAAAGCTGGTTTGAAAGAGATGATAGGTTAATTGAGTTGAATTTGTGCCAATAAAATGTTAAAGATATATTCAAATATCTCCCTTAGTTTTCATGATGTGTTATATGAACATAGTAAAAAAAATCAAATAGGAGAGAAAGGTACACATTATTATCAAATCTTCTACTGAATTTTTATAACTACTGCAAGTCTTACTCTTCAATACTAACCACCTTCAATTGTTTTCATTTTTATTTCCTCTGGTGATCAATTCCATATCTGTGGAGCTCAAAACTCGGCATCTTGATCTGTCAACATCAAAGACTATTTGATGTCTCCATACTCTGAAAGACCAGGAGCTTGTCCTCTCTTCCTAATTTTTTAAGTTGAATGGTTATTTTTGGATCCTATTGGTAACAATTGTAATATATTACACTTACGCTTTCATAAGAAGTTTACCCTTAAACTTCTATATCTTGATTGGTCAACTTCAAAGAAAATTACTGAATTCCCCACAATATAAACTGAGAATATCAGTGATTATAAACTTCTCTCCACCTCTCATTCCCCTGTATTTCTCCCAATATCTGGCAGCTATCCCACCACTTTTATTAAGATTCAGAACACTTATATTTTCTTCTGTAACTATCATAAAATAATTCATGTTTTGCCTAGAGATTGAATTCTAAGAACTGAAAACTGATAAACAGCATTTGATAATATTTATAATTATGTAAATATTATGGATATAGAACATATTGCATGTTTGGGATCCATTGAGAAAGAAAGACAATTTTTTTGTTTGCTTTTTAAACAACTTTATTGAGGTATTATTTACACATCATAAAATTCATCCCTTTTAAGTATACAATTCCGAGATCTTTATTAAACTTATCAAGTAATGCAATTTTCATCATACTCCAGCTTTAGAACGTTTTCTTTACTCCAGTGAGATCCCTAATGTCCATTTACAGTTAATCGCCTTTCCTGACCCCAGCCCCAGGTTACCGTTAATGTACTTTCTGACTCTCTGGATTTGCCTTTTCTGGCTTTTTACACTTAGAAAAATGGTTTTAAGATTTATACATGTTGTTCATTCCTTCTTCTTGCTAGATAGTATTCCATTGTTTGGGTTTACCGTATTTTGTTAGTCATTCAACAGTTGATGGACATTTGAGTTGTTTCCACTTTTTGGCTATTATGAATAATTCTGCTATGAACATTTTTGTGCAGGTCTTTGTGTGAACATATGTTTTTTATTTCTCTTGTGTAGATACCTAGGAAATGTAATTCTGTATTTTCTAGACCAGTGTACTCAAAGGAAAATGTCCCAATTATCAGGACCATCTGGAGTTTATTTTTCTTATATGTCATCAATTACTTTAAATCATTCCATGTTTTAGTTTGGTTTACAATCTAACCATGTTTTTTTTGTTCAGATCTTTTTCCTCTAGAGATTTAAAATAATTTTTAAATTAAATATTTTACAAATACCAAAAGACATAAATATATTACCTGTAAACTTGTATGTTTACACTCTGCTTAAGAAATAAAACACTTCCAAATCAGTTGAAGAAGCTTATGGATTTCACTTCAATAGCATCCCCCTCTTTCCTTTCTAGAGATTACTATTATCCAGAGTTTAGTGTTACTCATTCCTGTGCATTTCTTTAGTCTTTTACTAACTACATATGAATTTCCCAATTAGTGAAAAAATAAACATAATTATACTGACTAAATTCTTACTGGATTTAATTTTTTTTCTCAGCATTATTTTAATGAGATTTATCCATGTGTATAGTTTTTTACGGCGTCAAACTTTTTTTTTTTTTAAAAGATTGGCACCTGAGCTAACATCTGTTGCCGATGCTTTTTTTCCTTCTTCTCCCCAAAGTCCCCCAGCACGTAGTTGTATATTCTAGTTGCAAGTCCTTCTAGTTGTGCTATGTGGGACGCTGCCTCAGCATGGCTTGATGAGCTGTGCTAGGTCCACGCCCAGGATCCAAATGGGTGAAACCCTGGGCTGCCAAAGCAGAGTGTGCAAACTTAAACCAGCCAAGGGGCCGGCCCCTGCAAGTCATACATTTTTACTGCCATATTATATTCCATTTTGTAAATATGCCAACATTTACCTATTTTCCAGTTAATAGGAAGCTAGGTAGTTAAAAAAAAATTTTGCTACTATAAACGTTCTTGTGTATGACTCCTGCAGTGGACTGAATGTTTTTGTCCCTCCAAAATTCATGTGTTGAAACTTAATTCCTAAGCAGTGGTAATAGGAAGTGGGGCATTTGGAGGGGCAGTTAGGTCATGAGGGTAGAGCCCTCCTGAATGGGATTAGTGCCCTTATAAAAGAGACCCTGGAGAGCTCCCTTGCCCTCACTGCCATGTGAGGCCATAGCTGGGAAGATATCCTTCCACAAACCAAGAAGCAGGTTCTCACCAGACACTGAATCTGGCAACACCTTGATCTTGAACTTATCAGCTTCCAGAATTGTGAGAAATAAACTTCTGTTGTTTATAAGTCAACTAGGCTCTGGTATTTTATTATAGCAGCCTGAATGGACTAAGACATCTCCTTTACATACGTAGGAAAGTATTTTAGAGTATGTGCATTTTTAACTTTTCTAGATATTGACAACTTGCTTTCCAAAGTGAATTTTGCCAGCACTCAACACCAACAGTAAATAAAGTTCCTATTCCTCCACATCCCTCCTAGTATCTGGTATTGCCAGATCTTTTTTTTCCTCCCCAAGTTATTGTGTGTGGAAAGGTGTATCTATGTGGCTGCATTTAAATTTCATTGAATACTAGTAATTTTTAACACCTTCTATTATGCTTGTTATTCATTTATGTTTCTGCTTCACTGGTTTTATTGTTCATATTTTTATCCATTTTTATACTAACTTGGTTGTATTTATCTTACAGATTTCTAGAAGTTATTTACGTATTTTAGGTATGAAAGCTTTGTTGGTTATGTTATATGCATTGCAAATAATTTTCTTAATCCTCTTTTGCAGGATTTTACCCTCTAGGGTACATGACAGGTAAGTTTACTGTCCAGTATAATAAAGACAATGTTTTCCTCTGGAGAAAAAGTCTGGCATGCTTACTGCCCATTGTAAAAATCCAGATTCCTTAAGCTTAAGGTTCCTCTCCTATAATGCAACTCACTGTGTGTGCAGGTGTCATCTGGCTGTCTTCATGTCACCTTGTGGGAATTGGAGCTCAGAAAAACTGCACAAAAATGCATGTGGCTACTACTTTTGGTGTGAGTGGTAAATACAATTCTTTGTCCTTGACCCAAGAATGTCTTCTGTCGGCAACCAGGAAGCTATGGAAAGCTTGTGTAAATGGTGAAATCTTAGACCTTTCAAGTTCTTGACATCTTATTGTATCTATTAATAAGATAAGGTATATCAATTTTGTTGATCTTTAAAGAGCCAGCCAATGATTGTCTCTATTATTTTTCTGTTTTCTATTTCATTGATTTCTGCTCTGATATTTATTTCTTTAATTATTTTGTGTTTAATTTGCTCATCCTCTTGAAGTTTCTTAATGTGAATCCTGAAGTCATTGATATGAGATCTTTGTTTCTAATATAACTATATATTGCTATAAATTTTCCCCAGGTACTGCTTTAGCTATATCTCACAGATTTTGATATATTGTGTTTTTATCTTCGTTCAGTTAAAAATACTTTTTAATTTCCCTTTTAGTTTCTTCTTTGACCCATGGATTATTTAAAAGTGTATTATTTAGCTTGCAAGTATTTGGGAATTTTCTAGAGATCTTTCTGTTACTGATTTCTAATTTAATTCCATTGGGGTCAGAGAACATATTTTGTATGATTTGAATTATTTTAAATTTATTAAGACATTTTATAGCCCAGAAGGTGATTTCTGTTTGTAAATATTCAATGCGCACTTTAAAATATGCTTATTTTACTGTTGTTGAGTGTAGTGTACCATAAATGTCAATTAATTCAAATCTATTGATAGCGTTGTTCAGATATTTTATACCCTTAATGGGTTTCTATTTGTTTTATTAATTTTTAAAGTGAGGAATATCAAATACTAGATTATATGACTATAATTTTGAATTTGTCTACTTCTCTTTACAATTGTATCATTTTTTTAATATATTTATTTTTATGTTTTTGAGGAAGACTAGCCCTGAGCTAACATCCATGCCCATCTTCCTCTACTTTATATGTGGGATGCATACCACAGCATGGCTTTTGCCAAGCAGTGCCATGTCCACACCTAGGATCTGAACTGGTGAACTCCAGGCCGCCGAGAAGCGGAATGTGCAAACTTAACCGCTGCACCACTGGTCTGGCCCCTACAATTGTATCATTTTTGCTTCATGTATTTTTTGCTGGGAAAGATTTGCCCTGAGCTAACATCTGTTGCCAATCTTCCCCTCTTTTCCCCTGCTTCCCCAAAGCCCCAGTACATAGTTGTATATTCTAGTTGTAAGTTCTAGTTCTTCTGTGTGAGCTGCCACCATAGCATGGCTACTGACAGACATGTGGTGTAGTTCCACACCCAAGAACTGAACCCAGGTGGCCAAAGTGAAGTGAGATGAACTTTTAACTGCTAGGCCGTTGGGGCTGGCTCTGCTTCATGTATTTTAAAGTTTTGTTATTATGACACCTTCATTTTATATAGGCACACCTGTGCATTCAAAAATATGCTTTTTTAATTTTTCCAAAATTTGAAAATGCTTTTTGGCCTGAAAAATTTTAGAATATCTAGTCTGCCATATTGTTAAAAATTCATAGTTTTTCTGAATTTTTTCTTGTCAACTAAAAAATAGTGTGCTTTTATTTAATTAGCAAAATAATTAATCTTTTTAGTTTGTTAAGATTCTTTTTTTTTTCCCGAGATTGGCACCTGAGCTAACAACTGTTGCCAATCTTTTTTGTCTTTCTGCTTTTTCTCCCCAAATCCCCCAGTACATAGTTGCATATTTTAGTTGTGAGTCCTTCTAGTTGTGGCACGTGTGCTTCAGCGTGGCCTGAAAGTGATGCCATGTCTGAACCCAGGGTCTGAACCAGCAAAACCCTAAGCCACTACAGTGGAGTGGGCATGAACGTGACCACTCGGCCATGGGACTGGCCCCTGTTAAGATTCTTGATAAATTTAATCTATTTTTTTCTTGAAGGCGTCTTTTTGGATCTGTTTGGTTTCTTGTTTTAATTTGAACTAATTTCTTCCTAACCCTTCTTTACAATCGTTAACCTGGGATTTTGTTCTTAATCCTTGTGGCTAGGTTAGCTACATGTCTATAATTTTAGTCACTAATTACTTTTTTGTTTTTCAGGTATACTGACTCATGTAATTATTTTAGAAGAGTTTTGAGTAGCATGCTTTCTTAATTTGGTGCTTCTGAATATGTCATCATTTATCTTTGTCATGTGATGGCTTACTGGGTGTGGAATTATAAGTTTAAAATCATTTGCCATCCACTTACATGGTGCATTACATGGTGATATTATAACCTTAATATGAAAACCAATAAAGTTAGTGCCACAAATATTTAGAACAATTTAACTTGTGAATAAAACCATAAAGTTCTAAATAAAATGAACACCAGCAATGCATAAAAACGGTAATGCTCTGAGATAAATTATTTGGAAAATTGTTCATGATCAGTAAACCTATTGAAATAAATAATTATACTATAATCTAAAGGAGAAAATCATGCAAAAGTATCAATAATAATAAATGCTAACAATTTAATAGAGCAGTTACTATGTGCCAGATACTGTTCTGAGTTCTTTATGTTACATCAACCTGAGGAGGAAGATGATATTAATATGCTCATTTATACACGAGAAAACAGATACTTGCAAAAGATCATATAATTCTTTTTGTGCAGTATGGAAGCGCTGAATTGGCCAGAGGGCACGTGCATGCCTTCAGGCCAGTCTGCGACCTCGGGTTGAGAAGCAGTAAATTTGGGAGCTGGAACAGTCCGTTCACCCTGAAATTCCTCCTTGGTCACAGCCTTTTCAGCAGCAGTCCGCTCTTCCTTTTCAGTTTCTTTGGGATGTTTGTAGAAGCTGAGATCAGGCGTGACCTCTCTTGGGTGTTTATGAGAGATGGTGTCACACATGTGCAGGACTTCCTGGGCCAGCATCCACCACATCTGACCCCCTGAGTGAGCCCCCTTGTTGCATAGGATGGCAGTGTCCACACAGAGTGGAGGAGAGTCTGTGTTACACTGAGTGACGGCAAGCGAGTTAACATAGGACACCACTGTGAGTATCTGGCGGTTAGCCCTGGGGTCAGTAGCCACTGGAAGTCGTGGCTCCTGGAAGGCTGCCTGGATCTGGTTAGTGAATGTTTCAGGAGTGAAGAGACCCCAATAGGACCAGCTGCAGTGGTCATAGCCAACTTAACCACAGCTTGCTGGCCAGTATTCCTGGACAATATGAATTTTCAGTAGCAACAATGGCACGAGCTGTCAGCAGTTTCACCTAAGTTCTCTTCAGATTTAGGAGGTAGATGCCATCACTTTTCCTTTTGTAGATGACTGATCCATTTGGAAATTAAAGTTGTTGCCACTTAAGTGGGTTCCTGCTGCAAAGAATTTGAGGACATCCTCCTCCTTCATTTACAGGACATCAAGGGCTCCAGACATTGAGAAAGTTTCCCTTCAAGTTACCATGGGAGCATAGAACAACGCCATGTGGGCGCCTTTCTGCATAGCATGCAAAAGCTAACATCTAATTTGTAAAACAGAAGGTATTTTCCATAAAATTTTGCAAAGATGCTTTTTACATGCATATTGCAACTTTGACTATGCTGCAGGGGAGGAAGACGAATCCTATACCCTCTAGGTTCTTCTGACTGGGCTGTGAATTAAATTGACATGAGACAGAATAACAGGAGAAACTCAAACAAAGCTTTATAATAGGTATACATGGGAGAAACTCAGGAAAACTGAGCAACTTGCCAAAATGGCCAAAGCCACCACCTTAAATACCATCTTCAGCTAAAGGCAAAGGAGGATGCTGGGGGTAGGGGTTTGGGGCGTTAGAGGGGAGGAAGGCAATTCACATGGAAATGGAAAAGCAAGTGTTTGGTAAACAGAACTTTGGTAAGATTGGGCTTAGCAAGGACCCTCACAGACTACTGATACCCAGAATTATCTACGGTGATGGCCTGTCCTGGGGACAGGCCTTTTATCTTAAATTTCTTTTAGGCAGTTAGAGGGGGAGGTCGAAGTTTCTTTCAGAGTCTTTTGTTCTTTAAAATAATCAAGGCAAAGAGACACATTTTGGGGTGGCCAATTCTGATACCCTGTAATGCCATCAGTGTTCTTTAGATAGATATAGTACCTTTATAATTAGAAGACTTCTTGTCAGTAAAATCATAGTGCCCATTTTAAAAGACTGGCTTTAAATCTGGGAAATGTTTCTGTTTCACAGTTTCCTCAACTGTTCAACGGGAATTTTACCTACCTCATGGGCTTTTTGTAAGAATTAAAAAAGGCAATACTGTTAGATACTGGGTACAGTGTCTGACACATAGTGAGCACTCAATACATTTTAGGTATTGTTATCTGTCTCCTATCTATGAATATCTTTACCTTAAACCTCAAGGTAACAGGCAAGTTTTCTTGCAGGGAGGAATAGAACTACATCTGGATTTCCAAACACACAAGAGGAGATATTGCTTTTAAGTATATTCTTCTTAGAAGCTTGTAGATAGCAATAGTTGTTATGGAGCTCATACGCAAGGTCTGTGCTTGTTTCAAAGAAAGCTCGCCATGTGTTGGTAGCTTGGCAGATGACTCAGTTCTGATTCCTTTTATGTCCACTTTCTCTCATTTATCTTCTAAAATGCACAAGCAACACAGCGTCAATTTCTCTCCTCTCCCTCTCCCCACCCCCTTCCTTCAACATGCACACACAAGCATACGCGCTAGTTTCATTTTATTTATTTTTTAATCCCCAAAGGATTCACGGAGCAGGCTGTGTGCAGCTGCTGTGTTTTCCACTGTTAAATTGGCAGTTACCTACTGTGTGGAGTTGCTAGGAGAAGGTGAATAAGCATGATTACAGCATCATTGATGTACATGTTCTTTCAATAACAACCTGTGGAGCTCTGTGGTCTGTCTTCTGTATGGCTCTATATGTTATTTTCTCATTGTTGTCATCAATATTTGTTGCATTTATTGTTAGAGCATGATATATTTTTAACTGTTGGTTCCAGATCAATTAAGAGACAAAAACCTTGGCATTTAAAACAGGCACTTTTTTCTCAGGGTGGTGCTGCCGATACTGGTTCTTACCATCTGTTTTCTTATTACATCTTGCCCTCCTTCCGTTGGTAGAGAGGAATTGAGCTTCTTCTGGTGCTCTAAAGTCATTCCCGTTTCTCTTGTGCATAATAGATCTCGTAAACTGTAGGAATTCTGATGTGCTTCAGTGCACGAACAGTAACAAATGAGCTGCTTTTGGGGAGAGCTGGAGTGCTCAGTCGGTCAGTAGTACAGTAGCAGACTCACATGTGCGGATTGTTCCTGTGAGGTCAGAGGATCTGTTTATACTGCTGTCTGCTTGAGGGGGGTGATGTGGTGAGGAGTGGATGTGCCTGTCAAAGTCAATAGCAGTTCTGGCAGAGGCTGCCCTCAGCTTTGTAAATCTGCAGTGTTTTGATAGATAAGAGATGCTACTGTATAACTGTTTGGGATTTGTAGTGGACTGAGGAATGCTTGTTCTAGCTGCTGAAACTGACTGTAACTGTATCACCCTAGGAGGATCATCATGGGGTCCACTGCTGCAGACACTGAAGAGTTGGAAAACACCACTTTTAAATATCTCATAGGAGAACAGACTGAAAAAATGTGGCAACGCCTGAAAGGAATGTGAGTAAGCTCTTTGCTTGGTTCTGTGCTTTTTCGCCCCCCCACCCCAATTTGACTATTAATATGACTAATTGTCGGTACTTTCTTACTTAGTGGACTAGTGCTTCCTTTAGAAAGATTTTCTCTTAAAAAATAAAATGTGTTGGTCTCAGCTGACAACTTGTTTGAAGGATGGATAGTTGTTTTGCACCTGTATGTTTTATGTAAAGTGAGGTAACTCCCCGAGAATTGACTTCATTGTTATACTGCATAGCTTCTTTTATACATTCTGTACGTGTTGTTTAGGTATGTGGTTTAGATATAGAAAAAAGTAACTAGGAGAGCTGCTTGCCAGGGCACTTGCAGAAATAAAATTTCCCTCAGGTAAAATAGAGAGATTACTACTGGTACTTATTTCTCTGTGATTAGATTTTGAAAAAATAAGGACAGCATTAATATGATGACAAATAATTATACTTTGTTGTGCTTATTCTTTGTGTCTTTATTAACAATATTTCTTTAAGAAAAAATGTTTATGTGGTAAAAATACTAGCAACATATCAAACTTATTGGAGAGTTTTGGTTTTAAATTAACCAGTTCATTTCTTCTAAAAGTACTGAATAGCTCATGTTATAAAATAGACCTTAGTAAGATAAGTCAAGGTATGTGCTTATGTCAAGCATGAAATGTAAGTACCTGAGTCAACTTTAACTGCAATGCTATTCACCTTGCTATTTAAACATTTAAGTTTTTTTTTCTGTGTATGATACTAATTTTTGTTTAGTGTTCCAGCACACTATGTTTACATGCTTTATTTTAATTATGTCATAATTTAAAAATCAGATTTAACATTTGCGTAAAAATGTGAAGTATGAATATTTACAGGCCATTGTAATTGCTTAGCATATTTGCAGATCTCAAATGAAAATATATTTGCTTTTGTATGATAGTAGCTGAAGGAATCCTATACCATGTGAAATAGATATTTTCTAGGATTTCTTTTCCTCATGCTGTGTTTACATACTGTTTTATAAATTCAACATCTGAGTAAATTCAATGTCGCTATTTTGATATCTATGATTTTTTTAAAAGAAAAATTGTGTCCAACTTTGTTTAGAGGTAAAAATTCCTTCTAATTTCCTCCATTTGAATGTATTTAATGATGTTTATATATTTAAATAGTGTTCTCTGTATATTTTCTTACACTTGAAGAAATACAGGGCATTACAGTGTGCTAGTATAAGAGCACACTAATGATGCAAACAGCATTTATCAGAGAATAACTTTTAAAAAGGAGGCCATCTTTACATCATTTGAATGAGTTAGAGAAATATGTTCCCGAGATCCACTGAAGATTTAGAAATTACAGTTTTCTGGTGAGGTGGTTCTCTAGGGAAACAAATAATCCTGTAAAAGCAAATAAGAGCTACAAAATTAATTAGTATAGATGAAAATTAAACATAGGCAGTCATCAGATGACTTGTGTCCTGACCTAATTACTGGATGAACATCTGTACCAGAAAAATTGTATCTCATTTTACCAACCTATTTAAAATTTTCTTCCCTTTAGCAGAACAGACGTTTTTGTTTGCTTGCTTTTGTTTGTTTGTATTTGTTCTATTTTTCTGCAGTTACTTGAATGTACGAAGATGTATGGTAGTGAATTTATGCATATATCTTTAAGAAACTTGTAAAGTGACTTTATATTTACCTAACATTTTAGGGCAAAGTCATCTGACTTTCACTTTATCAATTGATCTCAAAGATCAATCTGTCATTTTATTTCAGGAGAGGGTGGTAGAGTCATTCAACAGTAGAATTCATGACTTGATATTTAGCATGGGTGTAGGATATAATAATATATGTACATATTACATAAATTTTGAATTGTGTCCACACAGAGCCACTGAGTGACCATGCCAGGAAACAAAATTTCGAATGACTAGGTTTTTTAAAAAAAATCATTGTTACTGAACTGATTGAAATGACTGCTTTTGCATCAAAGAAAGAAAGAATTTGCGTTTTGGTACTATTATTTTAACTTGTACTTTGACTTAAGACATATCCAGTATTCTAGGTTTAGAAATGTCAAAACAAGAAGCTTGAAATCTAAAATCTGCATGACTAATGACAACCAAATTGTTTAATTATGGTCTTTTGTGTAGTCTGCATTCAAAGCAGTGATGTGAGGGACTCCTTATTCCATTGCTGAAATTGTCTTGCCTATTTAAAATGTAATATTGACTCAAACAGAATTTTAACTTATCAAAATTTCTAGTGCTGGAATTTCACTTTTAAGTATTGGCAATTAAAATCATGTTATTTATGAAAGCTATCAAACAATTTTGCAATGATTTTCTTAGTTTGGAAAAAAAGATTCAATGAAGGCCTTTAGATATTTGTTTGGAAAGTAATTTTTTAATCTTTTACTGTATCTAACTTTAGAAATACATTGCTTTATTTCAACAGGATGTTCTGTTTTTAAGTGAGTTTACAATATGTACATTTTTAAGGTTAAATAAAAATAGAGACAAAGGTTGAAGTAAAATAAGGTCTGTTCAAGTATATCTTAAATATGGAAAACATGACCCACTACAGGTAGATATTTACAGAAAATATTTTATAGGCATTATCATATAACATAACATTTTAAAACACTTTTTTGAATCCATAGAAATAATTTAAAAATTTTGTAACACATGCAAAAACGTTGATAAACTAAATTAAAATATCAATTCTCCTCTACCATTTTGTTGATTTCTTTCACTGAGCTCCTTTGAAGTCTCCTTCATGTAATATTTAATTAAGACACCATATTCAGTGATGTGCTAAGAAATCTCATATTCCTTTGTGAGAACAAAGGTGAAACAGTTTTCTCTCCCATTTCTGATGTAGACTTGTATGCTTTCATCGATCAGTTTTCTTTTTATAGTTATGGCTTTTTTTCTTTAGCTTTCTTCAATCCTCTACCACTAATTTGTCACTCAGTATGACAATTTAGATTCTACACTATGACTCACCTTCTATGATGGTGGAAATGTTAGCAAATGACTGTGGCCTCATGTCTTTCATAAACTACATTTAAGTAGAATCATATTCTTGTCCATAAGTTATCAATTGTTTAAGGACCTGGAAAACACTTCCTATTTCTTCTGCCATCTCAACACCTGATGAAATTTCTGGTTCTGAAGTTTCCTGTGACTCTGGGACCTACGCTGCTTCCTACATACTAAGGACATTTTCTAACACTAGTCTTTGCAAAGATTAAGTTTATTGATTCCCATGAGGAAAGTTGATTTGAGATTTTATATTTGTTTTCATTTGTGCATAGTGGTTTTTTTCCCCAAAGGGTTTCAAATAATCCCTTTTTGTGTCATACGACTGTTGTGTTTTTCTTCTTTAAATGTAAAGAGAACTCTACAACTATGAATTTTTTAAAAATCAAACATATTTTAAAACACTGGTGCCGTTCTTTTCAGTCAGTGCTGCTGTTCTAAGTTTTTGATCTAAGGGGTAACAGCATTTCCAGAAAACTGTGATCAAGTAGAAATTCCAGTGAAAACCACATGGCCTTATAGCAGAAACTAAATCAGAGTGTTATCTTACTCATTTGTTCAACAGAAGAGAGGAAAGTTTGAACTGCTCAAAGCTACGAACTGTTGACAAAAATGTCAGACTCACCACTTCATAATACTTATTGCCAATTCCTTCAGCTTTTATAGGTGTAGGCGTAGAATCTATGAGAATTTCAGTTAGAAACTAACTTAATATATGATAATTAATTTTACATATATAAACACATACCTCCTATCTCTCCTAATCCAGACAGATGTCCAAATATTAAGATCTGGAATTGTGAATGCAGTAGTTGAAAGACTTAAGTTAAGCTTATTTTCTCTTTGATTGCTGGTAAACATGATCTTCAGTGGTGGAAAAATAAAATGTAGAGAAGCAGAAAGTGAAGGAGAAAGGAGGAACTATATGATAACCGTATAACTAATTTCAATTAGCTGTTATTGAAGAGGACAGTGTGTTGTATGGTTCTCAGATGAAGTAGCTCAAGCCCCCATCATTAAAAAAATATAGAAGAAATGCATATTCAGAAGAAAAACTGGCAAAAAAAGGTAAAATGGCAGGAGTTATTAGCACTGTATTTCCAAACTGGAATCGTACTTTAGGATGGAGCAGCATTATAAATTAGAAGCAAATCTGATCTTTTTACTCTCCTGCTTCAGACCCTTTCAAGCCTTCTAATGCCCTCCTTTCAACATTCAGCATCCTTAACAGGATCGCCTTGTACTTGCTTGACTTTTGGAGCCTCCTCTCACGCCTCTCTCTCTATGAGCCCCTCCCAACTAAGCCCAGGGTTACCCCAAGGAAATGCTGCTTACCACCCATCTGCCTTTGTTCATTTTGTTCTCTGTTCCCATGAGAACCCCTTCTTTGTCCTCTCTCAGCCTGGGTTGCTCTTGCTTCCCATGAGGCTTTTAGACATGTGTGAGGATCTTTCTGGTTGTTGTAGCGCCTGAGGGTGTTTCTGTATTTAGTAGGCAGCAGAGTCCAGGCATGATAAATGTCCTCCAGAGGTTGGGACATTTTCTTATCAGGAAGAATTGTCCTATTCAAAACTCTAATAGGAACCCTGTTAAGAAATGCTCTTCTTAAATTTTAGTTACAAAGAAAATCCTTCCTGATCTTCCAATACTAAGACAGCTTCTTCTATTTGGCTCATTAAGTAACCCAGACTTCCCTTTTCATAACAAATCTGCCTTCCCTTCTGGACCACAAGCTACTGAGGGCAAGGACCATGTTCACTGTGTTTGCTTTTGGACCCCTGGCACCTAGCACAGTACTGGGCATATAGGAGATAATGCAATAAATATATATTTTTTTTTTTTTGGTGAGGAAAATTGACCCTGAGCTAATATGTGTTACCAATCTTCCTCTTTTTGTTTAAGGAAGATTGTTGTTGAGCTAACATCTGTGCCAATCTTCCTCTATTTTATGTGCGATGCTGTCATAGCGTGGCGTGCTGAGCGGTGCTAGGTCTGCACCTGGGATCCGAACCATTGAACCCCAGGCCACCGAAGAAGGGTGTGTGAACTTAACCTCTATACCACCACGCCGGCCCCAGTAAATACTTTTTAATCAATCAGTGAATGAATAAAATTCTGAATCTTCTAGTGGCTCTAACTACAAAATTAGAAGATTAGTTAGGCTGCCAAAATAGGGCCATGAGCCAGGTTGGAGGAGTGGAGATAGATTCACAGCTGAAATAGGGATGGAGAAGACGGAAGGAAGTAGTGTTTGCCTATCATCTACTAGTTGTCAGAACTTTCCAGATATAACATATTTGTATTCTTATTTACTCTTTCCAATGACTTCAAGAGGTAAGTATCCTACATTGGTTAAACAGCTAGTATCCGGTAGAACTTGGATTTAAGCACAGATCTGCCTAGCTCGGCAGCTCTTATCCATCTTGCTTCTAAAACAAAAAAGAGGACATTCTCAGAATGGTTACCTAGAAAGATCACCAGAAAAAGGATCTAGAGTGGTGCTTCTTAAAACTTAGTTCCCGGGTCTTGTGGTAGGCAGACTAACTGCCACCCAGAGATGTCCATGTCCTAATCCCCAGAGCGTTTGAAGATGTTACCTTACATGTCAGAGGAGAATCAAGGTAGCAGACAGAGTTGAGGCTGCTAGTCAGCTGACCTTAAAATATGGAGATTAGCCTAGATTATCCAGGTGGGCCCAGTGTAGTCTCAAGGGTTCTTAAAAGTTGAAGAGGAGGGCAGAAGAAGAGTGCCGCAATGTGAGAAGGACTCACTTTGTCTTTGCCAGTGTTGAAGGTGGAGGAAACAGGCTATGAGCCAAAGAATGTGGGCAACCGTTAGAAGCTTGAAAAGGCGAGGAAACAGATTCTCCCTCTAGAGCCACCAAGACGAATGTAACTCTGCCAACGCCTTGATTTTAGCTCAGTGAAAATGGATAAAATTTTTGTTCTATGGAACTTAAGACAATGCATTTGTTTTGTGTCAAGCTGGTAAGTTTGTGCTACGTTTGTTGACGCTGCAATAAGAAACTAATACATGCCTTCTGTAACAGAATAAAGGTGTGCTGAATCAATATGACCACTCCTATCCTTTCCAACACACACATAGACACACACACGTGCACATACACACTCACACACACACACGGACATGGCGCCTAGAAGTTTTGGGCGCAGCCTAGGTCATTCTATGGCATATTAGAGTTAGATACTCATTATCCTTAGCCATTAAATAACTCACTGTCCTCCATCTAACCATGAACTGCATGCTCAGACCAACAATTTTCTTACTAAGCTCTGATATTGAGAGTATATATAGTGGATTCATTTCAGATGTCAAAGGAGAATGTTTATGCTATCTTTCTTGGAAATTTCTGATAAATTTCAGTCTCTGTTCTCACAGTGATGAGTGTGTGACTATTTTGATGCACTACTGAGGCAAATCAGTTGAAAAAATCTGTCTTTTAGGGGCTGGCCTTGTGGCCAAGTGATTAAAGTTCCATGTGCTCCACTTTGGTGGCCCAGCGTTTGTGGGTTCAGATCCTGAGTGTGGACCTACTCCACTCATCAGCCATGCTGTGGAGGCATCTGATATACAAAGTTGGGGAAGATTGGCACAGATGTTAGTTCAGGGCTAATCTTCCTCAAGCAAAAAGAAAAAAGAAAAGGAGGATTGGCAAGCATGTTAGCTCAGGGCTAAACTTCCTCACACACACACACACACACACACACACACACACACAAACCTGTCCTTTAGTCATAAAACTAATTTGAAGAAAACTACCTCACAAAGCCTATTTTGGTATACAGATATAATCTTAATATAAATCTCAGTCCTTATGTAACATTATTTTATGGTTTATAGAATGGACATAGTTGAGCTGAAATACCTTAGGGATTATGAAATTGACCTCTAAAATCAGTCAGATATTTCCTAACAGCATCTTTCCTTTAGCTGAGTGACCATGGAAAAGTTATTAACTTTTCTAAACTTCACTTTCCTTATTTGTAAAGTCCAATTATTTTATTAATCATTCATTTACTTATTAAACAAATACCTACTGATTGTATAGTATGTCAGGTACTATTTTAGGCATAAGAGCTTACTTTCTAGTAGAGGGAAAAACAACAAAAAGGTAAATTGTCAAAAGTAAGTTAATATGGAGTAAGAAGTAACCTGAAGAAAATGCACCAGGTAATGTGATCAAGAGTTACTTGGCAGGCCCGGTCCCATGGCCAAGTGGTTAAGTTCATGTGTTCTGCTTCCATAGGCTGGGGTTCACAGGTTCAGATCCTGGACGCAGACCTACGCACCACTCATCAAGCCATGCTGTGACAGCATCCCACATAGAGGAACTGGAATGACCTACAATCAGTATATACAAATATGTACTGGGGTTTTGGGGAAAAAAAAAAGAGGAAGATTGGCAACAGATGTTAGTTCAGGGCCAATCTTCTTCAGCAAAAAAAAAAAAAAAAAGAAAGAAAAGAAAAGAAAGAGTTACTTGGTGAGGGTATTTTGGATAGTCAGGAGTGACTTCTCTCAGGAGGTGACTTTTCAACTGAGACATAGACAAAAATTGATGCCTACCTCATAAGGTCTTGGAGTGAGAGGGAGGCAAATAAATTACACATCTAATTACTGCCAAAGTTCAGGATTAAGTGAGGGATAGCTATAGGAGTCCAGTGGATAGAGATCAAAATGTCAGCTTTATTGCAGATTACTTGTATTGGAGGATAAGTTTTTGGTATGCAGCTAAATCAGAACACCTCTGAATTCAACTTACCCCCAAAACTGCAGACCCCTCCAGAAGCGGACAAAATCTCTCCTCCTATATTTACCTCATGACCTCTAGCAGATGAGACTATGCTTTCTACAAGCAGAAAAACCTTCCCCATCCCTGAAAAGGACAGCTTGCACTCCCAGGTCTAATTCCTTCTCCACAGTTCACCAACGAAATGTTGCTCTTCCTCCTCCGTGAAAGAACATGAAAAGTGGCAAAGGGAGGCCTGGAAGGTTTTTCCAATGGAAAGTCCCTCCACTTAGAAGGAAGCTTTAGGATGTGGGAATATTGCCCAAATCAAGATAGTGAAAATTAAAAAATAACGTATATAAAAAAAGCACAGTACTTGGCACAAAGTAGCTCTCAAAACATTGTAATTATTATTATTAATATTCCCATAATCTTATCCATCCTTGTGTGTATTCCACCTCTACTATTTAACAGCTATATGATCTCCAAGTTGATTAATTTTTCAATGCCTTACTTTCTTATCTGTAAAATGGGAATAATATCATTACCAATCTCATAGGTGTTGAGAAGTTTAAGTGAATTAATGCCTATAAACTGCTTAGAACAGTGTCCAGAATTTAAGAAATCCTAGCTGTTATCATTATTATTACTGATATTATATGCAGAAGCAGAATTCTACTTTTTTAAGGTAATTTCTTATCAGAATCAGTAGACAGTAAGGTAGTCAAGGTAAGAATAGAAGGCTTTTTCTTACCTCAGTGGAAGTGGTCTCACCAATATCCCCAGGTTTTCTCACCAGAAGAGTGATGCTCAAGGACTTAGATTTTCCTGGGGCGGGAGCGAGGGTTATGTAGGAAGAGAGATGGCTGAGGAAGAGAAGTGGGCTGGCCTTGAGAGTTTCACTGCTAGAAGAATTGCCTTGATGGACACAGCATCTTTCGTTCAGCATCTTGTGGAGGCCTTAGAATGGATTTTAGGTCTTTATAATCATGTATGACCCAGGTTTAGTCTGATTTCATGAGTCTCTTGGGCTTGAAAATCGTTCTTTAGGTCTTTCTTTATCCCTGTTTGGGTCTGGTTCACAAAGATGTTGACTTCCAGGTAATTATTGTCGTGTCTCATAGTCCTTCATTTTGCCGATTCATTTTAGAAAATACAAAATTACCATAATGTTATCAGATTTTGCCCTTTATTCTAACACATTCAATCAGCTAATCAAATGTAAATATTTGAGGAAGTCTCATCAGAAAGAACTGTGCTATAAGCCATTTGGATATGAAAGGAACTGTTCATTAACATCATTAAACAGATGATAGTGTTAAAGGCTTATGAAAGTCATAGTATTTCACATATCTGATCTGAGCAAGTATTAGGCGTGTATAGCTTTATTGTTAAGGAAGGACATAAAAATAATAATAGGTCATTAGAGGCATATAAATGAAATATTATGACTCTTCTGGTTTCTCTTTTAAGCCACACTTTCTTAAAATTGTTTAAAGAAATACTGTTTTACTTTATATTTTATAAGATATTTTGAAACAAATTTTTACTAAGTAGGCTCAGAAAATGCTCAATACAGATAATTTCTGGTAGGCAAAATTTTGATATTTATAGCCTTTCAAGCAAGTTTATAATGTCATGAAAAAGTAGTAAAATCTCTAAGCACCAATGTCTACAGGGTGAGAAAACAGAGGTCAACCTTAATTAAACTCTGCATAAGGGTTGAGGATCAAAGGATTCTTTGAATTTTGTTCACAAATCAGGTCCTTGATAACTTAGAAGAAAACCAAGATAGACTTCTTGTTAGAAAAGCAAGAGTATGCTGATTCTGGGTCACTTAAAACTGAACTTTCTAAGACTTGGTTCAAAATAAACTGCATTTGGAGCAAGATGAGAAAAGACTGAACAATTGGGCGTCAATTACATTTTTGATTAGCTTCAACTATTTTAAATCACCTCATAATTGAATCACAGTAGTAATCACCCTTTATAATTCTTTTGTGCTTTGTAATTTCTAAAAGATTTTTCTTTTGATCTGTATGGTTCAGCACAATTATCCCCCGTTTTTCTGTTGAGAAAACTGAGTCTTGAAGACATTAAATGACTTGACCAATGTTTCCCAGTTAGTAAGAGGAGGGCCAGATTCCTAGGCCCATATGTATCCCATTTAACATTGATTTAGATAATTCATTTAACACTCAAGACTCACTATGAAACCTGACATTTCAGGAGTTAAAAACTGTTCTCTTGTTTTGATTTTTCCACAATCCTGCCATCTGTTTGCCTAGTTCTGCATACTCAAAGCTGAATACCAAGGAGAGCTATCGCTTGGCATATGTTTTAGATGTCAGAAACTCCCCAGTTCTATTTCTCCCCTTCTCTAGGACATGCACTACCATTATCCCTTTAATTAATTTATTTAAACAATGATACTAGCAAGTATTTGCAAAGGAATTTGACTTTTCCTAAACCCTCTTGCCCCTTCAGAGCTTGGAGTCTTACAAAATTATTCTAATTTATTTGGGCTTTGGTATTCCAAACAATAGAGAAAGAAAACCCTGCACAGTAGAAATGTCTGGATGCCTGTCCCTGAAGGTTTTTATTTACCAATAAGAATAAAGCCAGGAGTTCTAATGATTCAAACTAAACATTTTATTCTTGCTATGCTGCCTCTGCTCTTCTTATTATAAAAGATTTTAAGCATGCAATAAGGTTCTTTTCTGAAGCAAAGTAAGCTTTTCTCCTTTTGTTTATTTTAGAAAAATCATCTAAATGGAGTTTATTCTACTTTATTTCCCACATCGAACATAAACTACATAAAGGTGCACAGTATTTTTCTCGTTGTTTCCTAGACTGCACTTGGAGATGCATATTAGACAGGTTAAGGAGCTATTTCTAAGTTTTAGAACTCTCAAAAATCTCTAGTACTTCCCACTGGTTTCAATATGAAAAAGTGTCTTCATATGAATGACCCTCCTGATATTTTATTTCCCAGCAAATCTCTGCTTTAATATCTCAGATTTTCTAAACAGCCCTCTATTTTCCAGAAATTCTCCCATGCTGTTGTTTACTGTTGCCATATGGCCCAATTTGTTCATGATTTTCTGCATCCACTCTTGGATAATCCCTCCCATATAGACTCTGGGCTTGGCTATTCAACTTGCTTTGGCCAATGGGATCTCAGCCAATGGAATACAAGCAAAGTCTTGGAAAGGGCTTATGCATTGGAGTTTCTCTTGCTGTACTTTGGAACCCTCATACTAGCGTGGGAAGAAGGCTGGTCAAGCCTGCTTGAGGATGAGCACATGGAGCAGGTATAAACCGTTCCAGCTGAAGCCCCTCTAGATCAACTGGACCGTCAACCACCAGACATGTGAGTGAAGTCATCCTAGACCATCCGACTGCCTCAAAATCATGAGGAAATGATAAATGTTTATTGATTTTGGCTCCTAACTTGTGAGATCATTTGTTGCACAGGCACACAAAAAAAGCCAATTGATTATACACCCAAAATCAGCTCTTAGCCTCTATATTTTTCATCATATTCTTCTCTGGCTTCCTCAGTATTTTTCTACTACCACTCTGCTTCTTTCTCTCTTATCATCTCCTATTATTTATTTCTTTGACCCAATCAAAAGTTGGTTTATATTTCAGGGATTATGAAAATAAGAATTGTGGTCCCTATTTTCAGAAAGTCAGTCCAAAAAAACTGCTCCTCCACATTATTTCCACCATCAACAATATCAATGGCACATATCCACTTAAAATATTTCTTCCAATACATGCTCCCTCAGTGGGCTGTGTATTGAAATTACGTTGTTCTCAGGTTTCTGTTAACAAATATAATTTCTCACCAAATAGTAAAGAAACATGGAATAAGTCACGGAAACTGCATAGTTGCATAAGAGAAGATGGTTCATATTCTGTTACCCTGGCAACAGGCACTTGGAAGGCCAGGGCTCCCCACACATCCTGTTGCCCTGACAACAGGTCATGCAGGGCATGGGAAGGCCCAGTTCCCACTCTTCTAGGCCTCTTCTTTGCAACCACAAAGAAAAAGGAGAAAGTGACTTTGCATCTTGTCCCTCCCCACCTACGTATTTCTTCTATTATCTGAATTACTCCAGAATGAGACTATGTTTCCAGATGTAGGAGAGAGTAAAAAAACAGTGACCTCAATTTTTATATTCATAAACTCTGAAACATTTGCTAATTTTTGATTGGGTCAAAGCGATAAATTATAGGAAAACAATGAGAGAAAGGAAATCAAAGTAGTAGGGAGAATAAATTGTGGAAACCAGATAAATAGTATATGGATAATGTAGCAGCTAAGAGCTGATTTGGGGTATGTTTCACTTAGCTACATTGGTTAGGCTTAGCTAAATTTTAGGGAATTCATCTGAGAAAGTCACATCTGTGAACTGACTGCTTATTTGGTAGAGGTCACCACTGTGCTTGTGAGCAGACAATGCACAACCAAACGCCATAAAATCACATTATAAAATTTTTTATCAACTTAATTTTCAATTCTATACGATTTCTCTCCTTTTCATTCTTATTCAACTTTTATTTTCTTTCATTGTTTATCTTTTCTTACCACGTAGAGTGATAAGAAAGAAATCTGATCAAATTCTTTTTTTCCTTCCCTCTCTCTTTGTTCCTTAAGCAACTGGCTTGATTATATAAAAGAAATACCCTTTACATTTATTTTTGGAGCTATATATTTGTCTTCATAATTTATGGTTTATATAAAATAGTTTATTCAAAACTGATGGAAACCATTACTTCTGTTATTATTAATCTCTACCAATTTTCCTGTGTATTAAAATAAAGCCTCAGTGCCTCTGGTTTTAAACGGAGAATAACAGCTTTAAGTTCTGTAAAACAGAAGTCTTTAACTTCTGTAAACCAGAAGTCTTATTGATGAAGAGAAAAGTGTCTGGCAAAATCTTCTGTCAGAAAACCGGAAAAGGGGTTTGTAGAGAAAGGATTTTGAATTTAAATTGAGTGAAAAAGAAAGTATAGGCTGGTGAAGAGGAAGTATCTTCGGGACTCTATAAGCATGTTAAAACTGAATTTCTGAAAGACCAGGTGGGAAAGTTGGGGCCTAATCAGAATATCATTAGAGTCGGAGAAAAACACTCATAATTATCTGAGACTAGATCAGGGGACCCCTTTAGGTACTCTAATTGCACTTCACGTATGTGCTAGTGTTACTGTCCATTTAATTGCTCTGCTTTCTAGGTAATCCTTCTTCCTCTCAAGGTACTAAGGGGGAAGAGGTAGCGGAATCCATCTGCTTATTATTGTATCCGCAGTGCCTCGCATAGTACATTGCATAAAGTAAGAATTTAAGAATTATTTCAATATAACAAAAACCAGTAATCAGGCAATATGGAACGACTTTACAATTGAATGGCATAGATAGTAAAGCTATAGTTGTTCTGCAGCAACATTAGTTCAGGCTGGAAGGTCAAGAAAGTTTTATAGAGGATATTTAAGCTGCTTCTGGAGCGGGGCTGGCCCCGTGGCCGAGTGGTTAAGTTCGCGCGCTCCGCTGCAGGCGGCCCAGTGTTTCGTTAGTTCGAATCCTGGGCGCGGACATGGCACTGCTCATCAGACCACGCTGAGGCAGTGTCCCACATGCCACAACTAGAAGAACCCACAACGAAGAATACACAACTATGTACCGGGGGGCTTTGGGGAGAAAAAGGAAAAAATAAAATCTAAAAAAAAAAAAAAAAAAAAAAGCTGCTTCTGGAGAAAGGAAGAGAAAGAGGTATCAGAACTTGACCAGTAGAGATTATTGGGGATGTGACCATATTATAGACAAAAACAGAAACGAAAACCAACACAACAGAAAGACAAAGCTTGTAATACAAAACTTAGAACCTCAGAGGATTGTTGTGAGAGGGAAAAATAATGTAATCAAAGTGCTTAGGCCTTGTGTCTCACACAGAATAAGTATCTGCAAATGGTAGCTGTTATGTAAGTTACGTTTGTGGCACAACTGTGTGTAAGACAGTGTGTTTGTTTTTGCCCATTCCTCTGCCAAATATGAGACTGAGATAAAAGTTCACCCTAGATAACTATACGATGGATAGAAGGCAGAGGAGATTCAAAGATTGACTGAGTGACTGATTTCCTAAGTTCTTTAACATTCATATCCTAGGAAAACTCAAATTTCTGTTTCATTATGTAACTGAATACTTAGGATCATGTTGAGAATATTTTTCAGTGATTAGTGAATGCTCTGGCCTCATGTGACCTTGAAGCTCAGGGCATTCTTGGTGAGTGAAGACTGCTGTATATCCTATGAGAGTTAATTGCTTGGTGAAATTTCCAAATTCTAATGAGTTGGAGATAAGCTGACCCAACTTGGAAGCAATCAGGCTAAATACTTTGGTATTAGCTTCTAGGCTGCAGTTACTTGTCCGCTACTGAGTTGAAGACTAACCAATCCTCTCTTTGCACAGATCTTCAAAGAGAAACTTCAAAAGCAAGGTTAGTCTTGGAATTTTACGATGTGATTGAGTGATTTTAACAGTTCTTGAGTTTTATTTGCCCCAAACATTCAAGTCCAAGTTGTGCGATGAGGCTTGAACTAAGGTCATCATTTTCAAACTATCGTTTAGTATTATTGTCCTCTGACTTCATCCTGTCATGTGAATCGCATTTCAATTAGGAATAAACATTTACAAAATGTGTGCGAAAGATGCCTCTATCTAAGAGATAACCCATAATGGAGTCATGGATGGGTTAAGGAGAGACTACGTATGCTTAATGTCTGAGAATGTTCCAAAATGAAATTCACAACCAAAATACTAATATCCAGTTTAAAGGATTAAAATATTCCTGGCATTAGTCTCCAGATGACTTTATTATATATACTTTCCCTCTATTTTACAAAAGGCATTGTAATAATTGTTTTGATTTCTTACCACAAATTTAGTTTTCTGAATAAAAAAATGATCAAATAGGGCCCGGCCCTGTGGCCGAGTGGTAAGTTCGTGCGCTCTGCTTCAGCGGCCCGGGGTTTCGCTAGTTTGGATCCTGGGCATGGACATGGCACCACTCATCAGGCCATGTTGAGGCGGCGTCCCACATGCCACAACTAGAAGGACCCACAACTAAAACATACAACTATGTACTGGGGGGATTTGGGGAGAAAAAGCAGAAAAAATATGATCAAACACAATAGTAAAAATTATTTCAAGTTTACGTTTATTCTTATATTTATTTGATTTCTAATTCTACACTAAATTAGCGTAATGTTCACTTTCTGTTATTAGACAAGTTGCTTGATCTACCCATAGCTACAGCACCTGGAAAACAAGAAGTAACATGGACTCACTTTAGAGCACTTTGGAATTAGAAACAAGTTGCCAAGTAATCTTAAATCCCCTAAAAAGAGGAAATGTTTAAGTTCAGAAGTAGAGAATTAAGAAAATATTCTCTTTGATAGATTCAAATTGTTTTGTTAAGTATATGTCTTATGGGTATGAAAGTAAACACTAATTTACACAGTGTGAGTCAAACTATGGTAATCTTAGTCACTGATTAGAATATCTTAAGAATGAGAATCATTCAGAAATAAAGTTGTAGCTTAAGTTCATCAAGACTGTACTGAACTTGTGAAAATATTGAGGTACTTTCCAAAATAAGACTAATGTTATTTGATTAACCCAATTTGGTTGACTTATTAAGACAATTTAATTTATTTGTGATTCAATGAATATTCATTTCCAGGCACATAGAGAGCTCCAGTGTTATTCTAGGTGCCAGGGATATGATGATAAACACTACAGTTATGATCCCTACCTTTATGGAGTTACATTTTGATGGTGAGGATGGATGATAAATAAGCAAACACATAAATATGCAACGTGATTTTAATAAAAGCAAGCAGGGTAAGGTGACAAAGGGCCTGGGAGGTTCAAAAGTGGCTGTTCTAGAAGAGTAGTCAGGGGAAGGGCTTCTGTGACAGTGAAGTGACAGTCAAGTGGACTTATAAGTAAATATCTGGACAGATGAGAGGTCGGGCTGAAGGTATAAATTTGGGAGTCATCAAAAGATGGATATATTTAAAATCAGATCTAGATGATTTCATCTAGGGAGTTAAAATTGGTATAAATGAGAAGAGAATCAAGAGCTGAGCCCTCGGGACCTCCAACATTTAGAGGTTGGGAGAGATGAAGACAGTAAAGGAGACTGAGAAGTGGTCATTGTGCCACAACATTTTGGAAACTAAGAAAGACTAGTTTTCAAGAAAGCTAAATATCAAATGTCAATTGTTGCTGATAGGTCATGTAACGCAGATTGTGCCTTGACTATTGGTTTTTGCATTGAGGAGGTCTTTGGCAAAACATCCTCAATGAAGTGATGTGAGAAAAATCTTCATAGGAGTGGGTAGAAGAGAGGCCTGAGGGTGAGGAAGTTGGGGCAGCATGTACTGTTAATTCTTTAAAGACTTTTCTATAAAGGAGATCATAGAGATAGGGTGATAGCTAGAGCAGGGTTTGAAGGTAAAGGAGTTTGTTAAATGTAGGAGATATTAAAGGAGTTTGTTAAATGTAGGAGATATTATTAGAGAATTCTGATGAGAATGATGATGGAAATGATTCTGCAGGAAGTGAAAAATCAATGCAGAGAGAAAGAGAAAGAGAAAGAGAGAGGAAAAGATCTCCAGCCCCTTGAGTAGCTGAGAGGTAAGGACTGCTTAAGTGCAGAGATTGGATCTAGAAGCAAGGTTGGCTCATCCATGGTAATGAGTGGGATGTCAGAATGTTTGGGAACACTTACAAGTAGATAGGTGAAAACTTTGTGATGGTTCCCTCTGGTTACTTTTATTTTCTCAGTGAAATGAAATAAGAGAGTAGTTTCAGAGAGTGAGAAAGGGAAAGAGGTAGTGGAGATCTGAGGAGGTGTAAAACAGTCACCTCAGAGAGAAGGAGTGTGACTAAAGAAATGTGGTGGAATGGGTGGGCAGTGCTTAGCATCCACTTTGATCATATATTTAAAGTGAGACCAGTCTGCATCCCTGTGTGATTTTTTTCCTGCTACTTTCAGTTCAGTTGCTTCCATGCAGGCTCTGAGCAGATGCAGAACTGGGCTTACAGAGGTCATAGTTTGCCAGAAAATATAAGTATGATGGATGAAGAAGGGGAAACTGAAGTTGAGGGCATCTTTAAGGTTCAAGGTAAGGGGAGAAATGAGAATGTGGATGGAATAATGGATAGTGAAAAAGTGGATAAGGTCAACAAACTGGAGATAGGAAAAGCGATAATGAATTTCTGGAATGGCATGCTAGGATCATTGTCCTTTTGCTCTTCTCAAAGACACGAAAGGATATAATAAATATATTATGTGTAGACAAGCCTATGCAAGAAATACAATTTGCCAGATGAGTATAAAGTAGATAATTTTATTTTTCCCCTCTTCACAGAAGCCTTCTGTGAGTTCCTTTACATTTCGTTACTAGGCTTTCTATTCAAAACAGAAGAGGCCGTTAGGAGCGTGGTCATTTCTGCAAAGAAAACAAAGCTGGCAGATCCAATTTTAGGATACTTTTCCTTGACAACAGCCTTTTAAAGATTGCCTATACAAAATAAAAATTGACTCCAGAAGTTACTGAGACTGTGTTTGGTCAAGGAAATTCAGTTCCCTTTTACACTTGAACTTTTCACTGTGTCACGAGATCACATAACAGGGCTTTCCCTTCACCTTACTTAAGTTACTGAAGTTTTACTGTTTATGGTGTTCGTGGTGGTGGCTGGCAAATTTCAAAGTATGTGTCAGTAGCAACAGGCCAAGCATGCAATGAAGGACTGCTATGAAGTATGGTTTTAACTACAAGGATATGGAGATTATTTCACTACATAAAGATTGTTGTTCCTCTCTTTACATTAATAGTAGCTTTAGTTGACCTAAATAATTCAGACTTTAAGTTCCCTCTTAGGAGCCAAATCATTTTGTAAGTCTGCACATGCTAAGCAATCAATTAATTGTCCTTTCTTTGATGATTTTAATTACCAAGAGTAAAGTTTGCTTGGTTGAAATTTTATAATAAAACAGTCACACACACATAGACACACACTTAGTCACATGAAATAAAGATTTTTAATTATGCACTTTGGTATAAACACAATTGCCATCCAGTTACTATATATAATATTGTGCTGGTCAGGCATAAAGAGAAGTAAAAGTCATTGTTTCTTTTGATTTTTATCACAGTGCCATTGTTTATAGATTTTGGTGTGTCGTGATACTAAAGAGTTATGAGATTTCACTGTAAAGGTCACTTGTGGATAGATTTTTGTCTACTTTTCCCAGGAAATTGAATCTTCTGTTTTTGTGCAATAAACCAATTTGGGGATAATCATATGTGAGTTATGTGAATATTTAAAAATTATTCTTCAGAAATGTTTGCTGAATTTCCTATTTGGCATTGCAGGGTTGATCTTATTTGAATTTTGGTACTGGATTGCTTACCTCAGAAATAATTCTTGCAGTTCTTGGATCTTTGGTGGGATGACCCCATAGGTAATGCTGTGCATTTTATGGTTGGAAAATTGAATTTCCATCTCAGCTCCTAGAGATCTTCCCTCCTGATTTCCCTCCCTTTGAGGATTGGCCAGACTGTGATCTAAGACTGGATGATTCCTATTTATTCTGCCATCAAAGCTGTGCTTGAATGTCCAAAAATGCCAATCATAAGCTTTGACTGGGTCTTTAAAGAAATATAAATTCGGTTTCCTTGGTACGAATCCTGTGCATTGTGTAACACTTTTACATTCAAAAATTAATTCTCATTTTTGTTAAAGTAACAAAATAGTACTATAAGACAATGAAAACAGAAGTTTTCTTCCCCACTGCTTGGTTCTGCCCAGGTCTTCCCTAGACATTAACTTTTATCTTTTAATTCTTTCTTCCTACAAATAATCCATATTTTAGGATGATAACTTTATGTAGTTGTTTCTAGATTTACCTATTTTAAGCATTACCTACTGGCTTCACATAGCAGTGGATGAAAATTTAGCACTCTTAGACCAAAGTCCCCCCTTGATTTACCCTCCCCCCATTCTCCCAGTGTAGTTCTGTTACCATTCCAGGGAATCAATATTTGGTGTTTATAGTATTATGACTGAATTGTCTTTACTTCTGAGCCAAGAAATGAAATATGAATATGTTTCCTGTAGAGTACAACCTCTTGTTTTTCCTGGAATTAATAAATACCTCATTTTAATTGTTAGTTTGTTGGCCTGATCACTGCATACCTATCACTAATTCTTTCCAAATACACAAAAAGAACTATAAAACACCCTTCAATATATTTCCCACATTTCCAAGCACATCATGTGCTTTTTCTGTCCCACTCTTTTCCTTGGAGACATCGTTCTTTGAGCCTTTGTGCTCCAGCTCCATGGGGGCTCTTCAAGCCTGAGGCACAGCAATCTCTTGGGACTGCCCTTTGCCTTCATTCTGGAAAAATCCCTTCAACACCCTCAGGGGTTGGGTCTGTTGTTTTCTGGATCCCATTCTTTCTTGGTTTACTCTCATTTAGGGGATGAGTTTCTCCAATAGCTTCCTGAAACGGGGCACTTGAGAGAAATATATTCTTTTAAAGTACATTCATATATGAAAATATATTTATTCTATTTTGATATAGCTTGACTGGTTCTGAAATAATAAGTTAAAATAATTTTTTTTCCTTTTTTCTTTTTGGAGAAAGATTAGCCCTGAGCTAACATCTGCTGCCAATCCTCCCCCTTTTGCTGAGGAAGACTGTCCCCTGAGCTAACATCTGTGCCCATCTTCCTCTACTTTATATGTGGGATGCCTGCCACAGCATGGTGTGCCAAGCAGTGCCATGTCTGCACCTGGGATTCGGACTGGTGCACTGAAGCAGAACGTGCAAACTTAACTGCTGTGCAACCGCCTGGCCCCTAAAATAATTTTTTAATTTGATAATTTTCTTCCTTCCACTTTCTTCATTCATTCTCCTGGGATTTATGTGTTGCTCTTTCTGGATTAAGCCTCAGATTTTCTTATATTTTCTCTTATCCACTTTTTATTTTTTTAAAAAAACTGAAAACTTTAACATATATCTTTGAACCTCTCCAATACTTTCCAAGACCTGACCTCATTCTTATTTTGACTGATTCTCACTTGTAGTATTCCATTCTTTGTTATGCATACAATAACACTTTTTATAACTTTTTAAAATTACTATTGTTGATTAACAATTTTCCTTCTTCTACTTGAGTAGACTCTACTGAGTTACTGTTTTTTGTATGTTTGTTTCAGTTTGTCTTTCATGTTAAAGACTTTTTCTGGTGATTCTTGGCTGGCTGTCTGCTTTTAAAGGAGAGACATTGAAAAGCTGATTGACACTCAGTGTGAATGGATACTATTTGTTGACTTCTGGGCTTCGTAATAAAGTGGAAGGTATTCAGCTATCTAATTAGATGATTACAAGATGCCGATATCCACAGGTCTTTCCTCTGGAACTATTTATTTTTTATATTGGAAGATAATCTAATCTCCAGTCTAGGATGCTGAAACTTTGTTGTCCTGGTTCTAGAACTGAGTGAGGAAAGCAGTTGGGGATCGTATGATTTGTTACATAGTTTTCATTTCGTTTCCTTTTTTTAAATATAGCAACTCACCTCTCTCACCTCTGTGGCTTAATTTCACCAGAAAGTGAACATCTAATTTTCCATAACAATGTGGGAGCAGTAGTTGTTAGGAACTGAGGAAGAAAATGAGGGTTTACTTTCTGCAAAGATACACTTTCAAATAAAACCCTACTTTCAGTCTCACTCTGATTTCCTGACTTCAGCAACAGCTGGTGCCTCCAAGTCCTACATCTTTTCACGGTTCTTCAGGGTAAAACTTTTGCTTGTAGCTGGCATCCTTTGCTAAGATTTCCACTCCTTCATTTATTTTCCAAACTTCCAAAAATGAATTGATTCTCTTGTGTCTTGTTATCTTCTTTCCCATTCACTTTGTCCTTCTGGGGATTGACAACATTTTTATGTCTTTCCTGTCACGTTAGTGGGTTTTAGGAGATAACAATGATAAATGCATGTTCAATTAGCCATGGTTAAAAAATGATGCACTAAAGTTTTTCCAATTTTCCAAACTTTTAAAATTAATTCAAATTTTATTTTTCACTTTAATTTTCTTGAAAACCTTGTGAGATAAGACCGTGTACTAACTCTGTTTATCATATAAGGAAACAAAAACAGGTGATCTTCTTAAAATAATTGTTTTATAAAACAGAGCTCAGTGCAGGAAACAGAAACCAGGCTGGTGTTTGAAACAGAAAGGGATTCAATATAGGAATTAAATGTTTAAAAAATCATAGGAATATTTTTAGAAGCTGGAAGTCAGGGACTACCAATGGACTGGCAAGTTGAAAGTTCAACACCAGAGTTGTGATTCTGAGGCAGGAAGCTCCTGCAACTGGGCTGCCATCACTATTGTGCCACCCCCACTGCCTCTAGATGCCCGTGGAGCCAGTGGCTGGTTATGCAAAGGTGGAATCCAGCCAATACAATTGTGCCATGGTCTTGCTTGTCAGCCAAAAACAGTAGCAGGAAGATAGCTCCTCTTCATTTTGCCTTCCAAATGCTTTGAGGCTGCTTCTAAGTGGCACTGCCTAATTCACATCTAGAACGTTAGGTAAAATGGCCTGGGAATATAGATTTTAGCTTTCAAATTTCTCCAAATAAAACAAGTCAATCTAAAGCATCTACTACAGTAATACAGCTGGTTTGTGACACAGTTACAACTAGATGCCAGTTTTTGTGACTTCCAGCATTTTTCTTTTTCCTGCTTCCTTCCATTTAAAAAATATAAAATGGTAGAAAAGAATATAATAAAATGTAAGTATGTAAATATAAAAGAATGTAAAAATCATGTTAAAATTTATTGTCCAAATGGAGTGATTGTCTAAAACTCAATAATGGTATAATTAACATGTTTTTCTTTTAAGGCTTTTGTCCCAAGAACTATTTGGTAATTTAAATGCAAGATAATATTTTGATTCTCATTTCATAGAGCATATGGATTGACATTACCCATTGCATGCTTAACATTATGCTTGGCTACTTGAGGGATGAGAAAAGACTCAGTCTTTCTACTAGGTAAATAAAACTAAATTCTGTTGATTGGTGGTGTATAATAAAATATAGAATACATGTATTTTTCTTTATAGGTGAGAAAAATACTCCTATCTGTTGTGTCAAGAAGTCTATATTTGTTATCTCATTAAATCCTCATACAAACCTTGTAAATTAGTATTTCCTTCCTCATTTTAGAAAGCAGTAATGGACTCTTAAGAATTTTAGATAACTCCACCAAAGTATGCTGACTTTGGACTATGGAGTAAGAGTTAAATATTGTGCTCTTTGTTTTATACTAGGCTGCCTCTTGAGGAGATTTGAGATGAGCCTTGATGAAGAGTAGGATTGGATGGGGAGAGAGGTATCTCAAACTCAGATTCCATCAGAGGCCATAATTGAGGGAGGTTAGTTGAGTGGGGACCTTGGCAGCTCAGAGAGTACCTGTTGCGTTTTAGGAAAGCAGCCTTTTAATTCAGCTTCTTTTTCTTTGTTGGAATATCAGCACATAGTGGTCAGTTTTGATTTTCAGTGAAAAGTCAAAATTGATATTTTTATGTATAGTCCTTTGAATTTAAAATGTTAACAAATAAATCAAAGCTTTAAAAACCAGTGATTGCAGGGGCCAGCCTCATGGCTGAGTGGTTAAGTTCATGCGCTCTGCTTATGTGGCCTAGGGCTTTGCTAGTTCGGATCCTGGGCATGGACCTACACACTGCTCATCAAGCCATGCTGAGGCAGCGTGCCACATAGCACAACCAGAGGGACCTAGAACTGGAATATACGACTACGTACTGGGGGGCTTTGGGGAGAAGAAGGAAGAAAAAAAGAAGATTGACAATAGGTGTTAGCTCAGGTGCCAATCTTTAAACAAAAAAAATCACTGATTGAGTCAACACTGTCAAGACCAAGCAAAACTTGGGCATAACAGAATGTTAAAATTGGGTTCTTTCCGTTTTAGCTTTGGTTGAGGCACTGCAGGCCAAAGACAATGCAAAAAGTACCAACCAAAGCCAGATACTACCTGCTGGACCACTCATACAGGAAAATTGAGTGCAAAATGGAATCTCTGGTGTTAGAGATAGACCTCCTCCAGTCTCTATTGAATGGGATATGGAAAGGAGGATTTCAGGACTTGTCAGTGTCCTAGTACCCTCACCACTCCCAAGGAAAGTATCAAGATGAGAGACTGTGGCTGAAGCTGCCTTCATCAGCAAGGAGAAAGATGATCCACTGGTCTTGCCACCAGCATCAGTGCAAAGAGGCATATGTTTTCCTGCAGGCCAAGTGGACCCTTGGAAAGAATCCAGCCTGGGTCAGTTCAAAGGAGATCCTGCCTAGATGCTTGCCTGGAAGTGCAGAGCAACCCTAGCAAGGAAAGCCTGTACAGAGTGGACCAGTGGAGGTGGGATGAGGGAGGGAATCATTAATGGTCAGGTAGAAGAAAGGCAGCACCTGCCTTAGGAACTGTAGTTGGAGGTGCAAGGGGAAGATGTCCAAAAATCTTGTGTGTGGGGGATCCCATTAGAGAAAAAGGCAGCATCTATAAGGAACCAACACAGGGAAGCAATTATATCTGCTGTATAAAACTGTCATTCCCCAGAATTCCCTTTCCACTCAGGCCTACTAAGTTAGAGAGTTGGGAGGAAGGCAACTCTAAACTGAAGCAGGTCTGAGCTTGGAGTTGGGAGAGTGAGGCTGGAAAATGCTTCACTTTGAAAGAATATGGAGTTCTGATTGTTACACTGGGTGTTGGAGGTTTTGACTTCTGAAATAAATCTTGTCTTATGACTGAAAGGGGCTGGAAAATCTGTGGGAGCTGGATTCCATCCGGTAGTGGAAACAAAGCAATCCAGAGGGTGGGTCTGAAAGGACAATCAGGGAAAAGAATAAGACTCCTTTCTGACTGTAGTATGTTCCTTAAGCATTTACACATGTCTGCAAGCTAAAACTGTGTGTTGTCCATTTGCAATCTCTGGGATAGGGAAAGATGATTGGGGAGGGTGAGGAAAGCACTGGGTGGCGAAAGTGTGACCAATAGTATTAAGTAATAAAAACTGTAAAGCTTTCTGTATAAATAGTCTGCATTCTGTTTTGTCTTTTTTTGTTTTTCATTGTGGAATCCAAATGACCTTGTAAGGCCTTTACTACACATTTAGGTGAATGAACAAAATTGACAGTGCTAATGCTTTTAGACATGTATGTGGTAAAATGTTACCTTAGCTTAGGAGATAGCCCAGAAAAGGCCATTCAACTTTCTTCACATGATAGGATGTGACTCGTTGAAGAATCAGTAAATGATTTTGTATGCTCCTCTGCAGCCCACTGCAACTGATTTTTTTAAATGTACTTTTCTCAAGGATTTAACAAAATCGCCAAATTAAGGAGTGTTATCATTCTCTGGTTACATAACTGCTGAAGTGCCGTCATCTGGAATTTGTTCAAATACTGGTATAAAATGCATTGCAAAAGATAGTTCAGAAAGTCCTCTTGCTGATTGAAGGTTTGTGTAAGTTAAGGGGGAATTTTTGTTATATATGGCAAGGAATGCTTTAGTTAATTGTTAAGATTTTTGTTCTAAGTTCCTGGTGGTGTTTTATTGTTTGGGGTTCTTGGAGTTCCTGCAATGATTAGGATGAAGTTAGCACAGAGTAGATGTTTTACACAATAAAGAAAGTGTGATTGAAAAGCCTGCTGGTCCCCTGCCCTTATGCTGTCACCGTAATAGGACATGCAGGCGTTGCAGTGTCTGACACTCATTCTGAGCCTGAAAATTGGTTGTGTGATTCCCCACACAGTTAAGTCTGTGAGTAACAAAGGCAGCACTAATGATTTTTTGGCATGTAGATATCTCTTGTCACAGAATCTCTTTGAGAATCAGATTTTGTTTAAAAACATGTTTCACAAGGTCAAAAATAAAATTCATTTAGCATTGTTTTAATATGTAACAATAAGCAACAGTTCATGGTTCACAAAAGCATGTGATAGGAAAATTTATTTTCCCTTAAGTGAAACTAATCCACAAGGTGAATATTTTCCTCTTGATTCAGGGTCAATTTTAAGATCACATAGGCAGAGGTTCTAATTTATGTGATGATTTTATAACCCTAAACCATTTACATTAATAGTTAAACTCAAAATTCCAGGAAGTTTGATAGAATCTTGCTATTAGAAATTTTATGTGAAGTTTAGATTTGAAAGTCCAAAAGTATACACAGACCTTCATTTATCCATTCATTCACTCACCAAGTCACTCACTCACTCATTCATTCATTCAATAAAATATACTGAACTTTTACCAGGTGTAGAGCTTGCTTTTTAGGTGGATAAAAAGATGAATAGTTGTAAACCTTACGAAGTAGGATACTTAAAAGCTAATAGAGAGTTAGGCATTGGCACAAATAATCACATAAATAGTTAGAAATACATATGACATATGTTACATATTTATATATGTAAACACACAAATATTTACATATATGTACACCTTCACACATAATCATGATGTGCATACAACTTGGTATCTGACTAATTTGTTTGTTTTTATTACATTTTATTCATTGATGCTGTATTTTATTTATATAGTACATTTTAAATGGTAACATGGAGTTTACCTTACTGTTTCTCTGTTGCTGGACAGTCATGTTGTTTCTAATTTAGGGCTGTTATATAGATAACACTAGGAAACATCTTTCACACATTTTATATTTTTCCTTAGGACAAATTTCCAGAAGTAGGTATGCTGGTTGAAATCTAAATTTCAAGTGACCAACTTTCCTATCACCTCCTCTTATTTTCAAGCCCACTTCTTCTAGCACCTCTCTCAACTCTAGGAGTTTTTCCACCCTACTGGAACCTCCAATTCATTATCCCTTTACACTCTCTCTCCCATTTCCCTTCGCTCCCCTCGTGTACTCATATCCCCAATATTTTAGATGGAAGGATCCATTATTATATCCCTTGCTTGCATGCTCCTTAAGTCCCTTGTCCCTTTCATGCATACATACACTTCCAGAAAAATTCTATTCCTGGTTAAATCACACTCTCTGATCATTTCATCCCTGCACTCATGCAACTGAATGTGGCTGGAGAAAAACACACCACTATGCTGAGTGCTCATACTTTAAATGCATGCCTAGGAACCTCAAGTGCACCCTGACTGTTGTGCACAAACCCACTGCATTCCGTATAACAATGAATGACTGTTCTAGGCCTGTCTCCTCAAACCTCAGTTGCTTCCTTTACCCTTGCTTCCTACTTCATTGAGCAAATGGGTCACTAACACAAGCCCTCCCCCACCATGTCTATAACCGCACACGTTTATCCCACCCATAGTCTGCCTTCTCTTCTGTCACAGTGAATGTACTGTCACTGCTCCTGTCTAAGGCCAGCCCCTTACTTGTATACTAAAGAGTAATTGTCAGTGAAGGACATCACTCCTATAATTATGCCTGCTTAGCTTGCATTTTTCCCCTTTCCACTATATAATTCTGATCTGCATATAAGTATATCATACGTCCAAGTTAAAAAAAAAGGAAAAACCTTTTAACTTATGTCACCGTCCGTCTAAGTCAAAGTTCCCTTTAACAGTAAAACTCCTCAATAGAGTTGTCTACGCATATTGTTTCCACCTGCTTTCCTTCCAGTTGCTCTAGAATCCACTCTAATAATTTTTTATATCTCCATTTTCCAAAGAAACTGCTCTTGTAAAAATCATCAGTGGCCTCTGTATTGCCAAAACAACTGTTCACTTCTCAGTCTTCAGCTCTCTTGGTCAATTAGCATACTTTACCATTTGGCTTAATGTTCGTTTTTGAAGTACTTTCTTTACTGCTTTCAGAATAACATTCTTTTGCTCCTTTCCTACCTGTCTCATTTTTCTTTGCTGATTTCTCTTTATTTTCCAAAATTTGAATTTTGTAGTGTCCCAAGACTCAGTTCTCAGATTAGTTGTCTTCTCTATCTGTGCTCTTGTCCCATTGATAATATACAGGGTCATGGTGTAATAATCTATCAAACTTCTGATTGGTGCCAAATTTGTATGTCCAGCCTTGACCTCTCCAGACTTCAAAATCCACATTCTATCCAACATCTCTGTTGCTCAAACTTAAGATTTCCAAAACCAAACTTGATTCCCCACCTTTATCTCTCTATAAAACTGTCTCTTCCTGTAGACTTTCTAATCTAGGTCAGTGGCAACTCCATTCTGTCGTTCTCTCAGGCCAGAAGCTTTAGAGTCACTTTTGACTTTTTTGGCTCACAACCCCATCTAATTCATGAGGAAATCCTGTAGACTCTACCTCAAAATATATCTAAAATTCAACCACCACTCACTACCTCTAAGGCAACCTCTATAGTCCAAGCCACTATCATCTCTCACCAGGAATACTCCCGTCTGTCCTGGTCTGCTCTTTTGCTCTCTCCCTGCTGTCACTTTTGCGCCTCTACCATTCTTCACACAGTGTTGGAGTCATCTTTTAAAAAAGGAAGTTAGGTCATGTCACTTTCATTGGCTCATTATGTCAGAGTAACATCAAAGTCCTTTTCCTTTGTGATTTGCTCCTCGTCCTCCACCTCTTTAACTTCATGTCCTACTGTACTCTTCTCTTTTCTCATCAGGCTCCATCTACGCTGGCTTCCTTGCTTCTCCTAAACTTGAGGCATGCTCAGGCCTTAAGTCTTTTACATCTGCTCTTTGCTCCGACTGGTAGACTCTTGCTTCAGATACACACATGGTGTACTTCCTCACTGCCTTGGGGCTCTACTTGAATGTCACCTTCTCAGACAGGCTTTCTTTAACCACCTTTTATAAAAGTCTCCACAATGTCACTCTGTAACCCTTCACTCTATTTTGGTTTTACCTGTAACACTTGCCATCAGGCTTGCTATTTATTTGCTTAACTGTCTATCTCCCATTAGAATGCAAACTTCATGAAAGAAGGAACTTTCATTTTTATTTTGATCACGCTAGCTCTCAGAGCCTCACCATATTTTTTGTTGAATGGATGAATGAATAGCATTTTTACATTCAAATTGTTGAAACATATTATCAAACTGTCTGTTACATAATACCTGTAATGGTTAGTTTCATTGCACTCTTACAGGCATTGTGTATTATTTTTAATCTTTAATTTAGTGAGAAAAATACAATTACATGTTTTTGACTACTTATATATTCTACCTTTCATTTTCATATCTCGTATATTTATAATTTTCAAATGGGTTGATTTTGCAAAGTATATAGACATGAATTTATTGTTATTTTATTAATGGTGCAATGTTAATAAATAAATTAGATGGGTTAGCGAGGTATAATATCTAAATGGAAACAAAGCGAAACAAAACACTTTTTGGAATATCTAATCTGCCACATAATGTGGATATTTGGACTTCCACCATATTATTTCCTTTTCATGTGTTGCCTCTTAAGATATCATTATCTGGTTTATTTGAAACCAGCTATTTGCTTTTCCTTTGAGTCCATATATTCAAAAGGATGCAGTGTGAACAATCCATTTTAGCCTTTGGTAAATTAAATTTTGATGTGGGAAAAGATGGAAATATACTCCAGTGTTGTACTCATCATAAGTGAACCAAATGGTTCATCATCTTTTAATATTGATAGATCGTACATGGTGAATTGTACCCCAGTTATAACTTTCTGATTTATTAAAACAGATAAGTGTGATGGAACTGGTTTTTGAGTAATTTTAAGAAAAAAATATAAATGTTGATAACTGTAAAACTACATGCATTATGTAAATCCAAAATTATGTGTGTTCTATTCAACTTACACTATTTTTTGTTCAATATTATAAACCTGTCTGATAAGATTTACTTGTGATAAATGAAAAAAATAGATAGTGATGTATTTAGATTTTGACACATGAATTAAATAATTATTTGATATTTTTTTCTGACATTAATTTAAGGAAACACCTTTGAACATATTATTAGTGAGCCTTTCTGCTACAGAATAGTTTTTGTTATAAACTTTCTTAGGAAGCCAGCTTCAAATAAAAGTTTTTGGTTTAAAATGACAGTATTAAACAGGTTTTTAAGGTATAATTTACATGTCATAAAATTCATCCATCTTCAGTATACAATTCAAAGATTTTTTAGTAAATTTGTAGAGTTATGCAACCCTCACCATGATCTAGTCATAAAACCTTTCTATCGCTTCAGAAAGTTTCCTTGTTTCAGTTTGCAATCATTCCCTATCCCACCTACTCCCAGCCCCAAGTGAATGTTGATTTTTTTGTCTCTATAGATTTACCTTGTTTTTGAAATGTCATATAAATGGAATCATGCAATATGTAGTCTTTAATGTTTTTGTAGTGGATATCAGTAGTTCCTTCCTTTTTATTACTTAATAGTATTCAGTTTTTTAGATACGCCACATTTTGTTTATTTATTCACCAGTTGATGGACAGGTTTGGCTATCACAAATAATGCTGCTGTGAATATCCATGTACAAGACTTTGTGTGAACATATATTTTCAATTGCTTTGGAATTGTTGGATCCAATGGTAAGTCCATGATTAACCCTTTAATAAACTGTTAAACTTCCAAAGTGGCTGTAAATTTTACATTCCCACCAGCGCTGTACAAGAGTTGCAGCTTCTCCAGATTTTCACTAGCACCTGGAATGGCAGGCTTTTTGATTAGAATCATTCTAGTGGGAGTGCAACTGTATCTTATTGTGGTTTTAATGTGCATTTCTCGAATCACTGATGATAGTGAACATCTTTTCATGTGCTTATTAGTCATTTGTACAGCTTCTTTGATAGAATGTCTATTCAAATCTTTGGCTCATTTTTCAAATGGTTTGTTTAACTTCTTATTTTGAATTTTAAGAATTCTTTGGGGGCCGGTCCAGTGGCGCAGCGGTTAAGTGCGCACGTTGCGCTTCAGCGGCCCGGGTTCGCCAGTTCAGATCCCGGTGCGGACATGGCACCACTTGGCAAGCCATGCTGTGGTAGGCGTCCCACGTAGAAAGTAGAGGAAGATGGGCACGGATGTTAGCTCAGGGCCAGTCTTCCTCAAAAAAACAAAAAAGAAAAGAATTCTTTGCATGTTCTAGCTACCAGTCCTTTGTTAGATATATGATCTACAAATATTTTTTTCTCCGTCTATTGCTTGTCTTTCATTTTCTTGCTGGTGTGTTTTGAAGAGCACAAGGTTTTAACTTTAATGAAGTCCAATTTATCATTTTTTTTTTATGGGTTGTACTTTAAGCATCATATCTAAGAAATCTTTGCCTAATTCAAGGTCACAGAGTTTTCTCCTGTTTTTTACTAGAAGTTTTTGTGGTTTTGGTCCTTACATTTAGGTCTATAATCATATTTAAGTTAATTTCTGTGTATGGGTTGAAGTAAGGGGTCTAAGTTCATATTTTTGCATATGCATAAACAATTGACCTGGCAACGTGTGTTGAAAAGCCCATCTGTTTCCCAGTGGTACCTTTATTAAAAATCAATTGATAAAAATGTAAGGATTTATTTCTGGTCTTTCAATTCCATTCTATTTATCTATATGTCAGTTTACACCAATTCCAACTATCTTGATTACTGTAGCTTAAATTAAGTTTGAAATCAGAGAGTGCAAATCTTCCCACTTTGCTCTTTGAAAAATTGTTTTGGCTATTCTATAGCCTTAGTAATTCCATATCAGTTTAGAACCAGCTCTCCAATTGCTACAAAAAAACCTGTAGAATTCTGACAGGAATATTATTGCATATGTACATCCATCCCAGGCAATATCAAGTCATCAGCTCATGAACATGGAAAGTCCATAAATTTTTATCTTCTTTATTTTTTCTCAGTAATATTTTTATAGTTGTCACTGTACAAGTCTTAAACTCTTTTTATTAAATTTAATCGTATGTATTTTTTCTTTTTGGTGATATTTTGAATGAAATTTGTTTTTTTTTGTTTTGAATTCTTAGTTGCTATTATAAAGAAATACAATTGAATGTTAACTACACTTATTTTGGTGATCATTTCACAGTATATAAGTCAAATCATTGTGCTGTACACCTTAAACTTATACAGTACGTTGATGAAGTTCCTTTTTATTCCTTGTTTGTTGAATATTTTAAATGATGAATATGTATTAGGTTTTTTGAAATTTTTTTCTGCATCTATTGGGATGATGATGTACTTTTGTCCTTTATTCTATTAATATGGTGTATTGTATTAATTTCCATATTTTAAACCAATCTTGCATTTCTAGGATAGATCTCACTTGGATATTAGTTATAACCCTTTTATATATTGTTGGATTTGGTTTGTTATTATTTTGTTAAGGTTCATGAGGGATATTGTTTTATAATTTTCTTTTCTTGTGATGCTTTGTCTGAGTTTGACTTTATGGATTGAGTTGGGAAGTGTGCCTCCCATCTATATTTAATGAAAGAGTTTATATAGGTTTAGTATTATTTCTTTTTTTAAAAAAAATTATAGAATTTGCCAGGGAAGCCATCTGGGCCTGAATTTTCCTTTGTGGGAATATTTTTAATTACTAATTGAATTTCTTGTTGTATATCTATTCAGAATTTCTATTTCTTTGTTAGTCAGTTCTAGTGATTTATATCTTTCTATGAATTTGTCCATTTCATCTAAGTTGTTTAGTTTTTTGGCATAGAGTTCTTCAAAATATTCCTCTATAGTCCTTTAATTTCTGAAGGTTGATAGTGATGTCCATACTTTTATTCCTGATTTCAGCAATCTGTGTCTTCTCTCTTCCTAGTTAATCTAGCTACAGGAATAGCAAATTTTTCTTCTTTTTTTTTGGCGAGGAAGATTGGCCCTGAGCTAACACCTGTTGCCAACTTTCCTCTTTTTAGCTTGAGGAAAACCATCCCTGAGCTAGTGTCTGTGCTAATCTTCCTCTATTTTGTATGTGGGATGCCACCATAACATGGCTCGATGAGTGTTATATAGGTCCATGCCTGGGATCCGAACCTGTGAACCCTGGGCCACCAAAGTGGAGTGTATGAACTTAATTACTACATCATTGGGCTGGCCTGGGAATAGCAATTTTATTGATCTTTTCAGAGAGCCAACTTTTGGTTTCCTTGGTTTTTCTCTATTGTTTTATGTTATCTATATCATTGATTTCTGAATATTTAATTTTTGCTTGCTTAGGATTTAATTTGCTTTTCTTCTTCTAGGCTGTTAAAGTGGAAGCTTGGATATTTCTTTGAAAGATTTACTTATTTCTCATACAGGTATTGGAAGCTATACATTTTCTTTTAAACATTGCATTAGGCACATCTCATACACTTTGTTGTGTTTTCATTTTTATTAAGTTCAAAATGTGTCCTAATTTTATTATAATTACATCCAGCCATGAGTTTTTTAGAGCAGGTTATTTTCTATATATTTGTCAACTTCCCAACTTTCTTTCTGTTGTTGATTTCTAATTTAGTATAGTTGTGGTTGGTGGGAGACCATACTTGAATGATTCCAATCATTTAAAATATATTGGGACTTATTTTATGAGCTAGCATTGGTTAATTTTGGAGACTATTATTTGTGTACTTGAAAAGAATGTGTATTCTCTTGTTGTTGGATAGGATATTCTCTAAATGTCACATCTAATTGATTGATTGTATTATTCCAATCTTCTATATCCCTGTATATTTTCTGTCTAGTTTTCTATCAATTATTGAAAGTGCAGTATTGAAATCTACAGAAATCTATTTCTTTAATTTTCCATTTCTCCTTTTAATTTGGTCAGTTTTTGCTTCAGGTATTTGAGGCCTCTGTTAGGTATATGTTTATAATTATTTTATCTTCCTGATGTATTCACCCTCTTATGATTCTGAATGCTCCTCTTTGTCTATAGTTACATTTCTTGTCTTAAAATTTATTTTCTTTGATACTAATATAGCCACTTCAGCCCTCTTGTGATTGCATAGCATTTCCCATCCTTCTATTTTCAACCTATTTATATCTTTGTATCTAAAATGTGTCTCTTATAGACAGCATATGGGTGGATCTTGCCTTTTTGTCCTGTCTGACAGTCTCTACCTTTTGATTGGAATATTTAATCAAATCACATTTAATGGAATTATTGATATGGTTGGATTTACATGTGTCATTTTGCTGTTTTTTTCTCTATGTCATATGTCTTCTGCTCTCCATACTCTGTTCCAAATCAAGTCAGCCACTTTCAGTAATGAAGTTCCTGGTTTTAAAGGCCAGTCTCGCTGTAGTAAAACTACCATGTTAACCCAACTGAGGTGGTGGATGGGGGCAGTCCAGGTCAGAATGCTACAGACTCTCACTGTTAACTGATGTTCAGCAGGTTTTGGTGAATTTATACTTTTCAATTTGTTGTTTGCGTTTGGTTGATTTCAGAGCCCTGCATGAGTGTTTTTGACAATTTTTGACTAGTTATATAACTTTTTTATGGAGAATATTTTTGATTTTTTTAATCCTCCGTACCTGGAGGTCCCCAATATTTTGGATTTGATGAAACATATGGGCTTTCTTTTTTCCAACAGAGAAAAAATGGTAACTTAAAAATCCTATATTGATACTCTTTTTTATTATACTTTGATTAGATTGTTAAAATTGAGATAAAGGTCTTTGAAACTAAATATTCTCCTCAATATTGATATATAGTGTGATCTTGAGCAGCTCGTGACTTAAAATTTTATAAATTTGAAAAATTTTGATTTGTTTTTTAAATTTATGCTTTTAGCTTCCTACAGTTATTAGTAGAGTGGCTTTATTTTGTCACTGTGGTTGGTTTGTCAGTTTTGTCTGACACTAAATTGTAGTTAGTGGTATACAGCATGTTAATAAGAAAATGTAATGACTGTGTAAATTTCTTCTTTTTGTGAATATATAGTGAAGGCAAAGAAAAGACAGAGACTATTTCTTAGATGTTAGGGGGTCTCAGGGTAAAAATACCCTATATCTCCAGTTCTGTAGCTGAGATAGAAATGCCCAATTGAGCATGTCAGTCATCCAATGTCTGCTTGAATAATTTCATTCATAAGGAGCTCACTAGCGTCCTGCTGGAATCCATTTTTTTGGAGATAGCTCTAATATTTGACTATCAAATCTGAAATTAAGTAAAAAAGAAGAGACCTCTTAAATGCTGAACAGGCCAAAAAGAAAAGAAAAAACGTCCAAATTGCTGAACATATTTCATTCTAACTATAGAAAAAGGGAAAGAATTTTCACTAACTCAGAATGGTAAAGGCTGATTTGATCATCCTGGAGAAACACAGAGGAATTTGTGGTATAGAAGTTTTCATCCTTGTGAAGGAAGGGCCTGATTGGAAGCATGGTGCAATCATCACAGATTGTGGGAATAGCTAGTGACTGAGGGGAATCTTGGAATGCAAGAAAAGTGGGTATGTGGAGGAAGCCACAGAAAAGCAGTCGCTTTGCCTTATCATCCAATCTCTTTTCTATTATTTTAGTTTTTGCCCCTGCAGAGCAAGTAGGACATGGCCCTGATGTGTGCTCTGTTAAGTTAGGGTCATCAGAATGAGAAAATCTCATACCACTGATAGGAGGCATCTGTTTGGTGGTGGGTAAGAGCGTTGACTTTAGAATCAGATGGACCTGGGTGTGAATTGGCTCCACTCTGTGCTGGAACTGAGTGACCAAGAAAAAATAATTTATCCCTGGTCTTAGTTTCTTCATGTATAAGTGGGGCTAATGATAACAGGGGTTTTTATAAATGACAAATGAAACAACATACCCCAAGCATTTAAAGCAGTACTTGACAATTAGTAAACATTTGACAACTGGTGGTTATTATTTATTTCTTAAGTTAGTTCAACAGATATTTACTGAGTACCTACTACATGCCAGATACTATACTAGATGCTGGGAATATAAACAGTAACAGACAAAAAGCTGTTTAAATCAATAAAGACACTAATTTTGGCTTTCATGGAGCTTATATTCCAGTGGAAAAAGTCTAGATAGATAGATAGACATATATGTGTGTAAACATATGAGAGACTATGGTAAGTTTTATTATAATTTTAACAATAGGAGGTACGTATTTCTTGAAGTCTAAACATAAAAAGTTTTTTCTATGACTGTCCTTGATGATATTATTAAGTACCTCCCTTTCACACAAAGTAGTGGCCCCCTTAACAAAATATCAGCCTCATTTCAAAACTTCTCAATCACTTTAGGTTATTAAATTAATACCTTTTCTTTCTTTAAGACTTGGTTTTGTTTAAAGTAAAGTATCAGCCTTATATCCAGTTTAAAACTCTTCTCATCCTCCCCTCAACCTGAAATACAAGAGTGGAGGGGATGGCTTTCTTTATTCGGGCAACTACCTGCCCACCTTCCTTCCCTGCACCAGATGCTGTGGTGTTGAACTTGGGGAAAGGGCAGGACCGCAGAGCCCTCAAGTATTACAAAGGACAGGTGATGGCTCTAGCAGGGAAGGAGGGGAGGGAATATCCTCTCCATAAATGCAGGCTTCCCCCAAAACTGACCTCCTTCTTCCCGGCAACCATCCTGTTAAATTAGGAGGAGCGTGTGTGTGTGTGTGTGTGTGTGTGTGTGTGTGTGTGTGTATGTCAGTATTTCCCATTCTGCTAACTGGCTCTTTTTCAGAAAGCCCTTCAGGGAGGTGGCTATCTCTAACAGGTGGAGCTCTCTGACCTCTGAATGTGTTCTTTATATTTGGTGCTTTTGTTCTCAGCTGTGGGCTTTAATCAGCAAATGCAGCTCCCAGTACCTGGCGCCATTCTGTCTCAGGTGTTAAATAAAATGAGCGTTATATGACCATATACATGTCAGTAGTAGGTTTGTGCCACTGGGAGGGAATATGGTATCGGGTTCTTTTTGGTGTAAAATTATTAGCTTTTTCGTAAACAAACTTTTCTTTGCCTTAGCTGTCATACATGTAAATACAGTTGATGATCAAGCTGGTAAATGTCTTTGATGTTTTTGTAGTTGTTGTTCTTCAGCATAATGGTGCTAGATGTTTAATTCTAAAAGTTCCTTGTAATTGAGAGGGGAAAATGATTTACACTATGATTTTTGAGAATTTGTGTTCTCCCTATGAAACAAATGTGGTAGAATCATTTTTGCCAGCTTACTAATGAAAACTGGACAGAATTCGTATTTTGTCAATGCCATTAATTTTCCGTAGAAAGTTACATTGCCTTTTCCCCCTATGTACACCAAGGAATCAAATGACTTCTGCAATGAAAGCCTTTTACAAGGATCTGTGATAGTGAAATAAGTACAAACAAGAAACTGTGATGCAAGATATGATATATTACAAGAATTAATATTTCTAGCACACATGATTTATACTTTATTGTGTGCTCAGTAAATATTTATATAAATGCATAGTATAATAAAAATTGAAATGCAATGCATATTTACCTGTTCTCTAAACTCTTTTCACAGTCTTTAGTGTTGTGCCAATCTGCACATTAACTGATTTTCATCCTGTGAGACTAGATCTAAATCAGTCATATGTCCTAAGCCTGTCTATCTTCCTTCTTTCCCTGTTGTTCCTTTTTATAAAGAAAAGGGTAAAATTATATCTGTGAACTTGGCACTAATGATTCTGTCAATTGGGGTTGAATTAGAGCTTTCACATTTCAATATAACTTGTAAAGCCCAAATTTATCTAAGAATTGTTATGATTGCCAGTGTGGTAAGCTGTCAACATAACTATCTTTTGGGTGAACATTCAAGTGGGAGTAAATGTAAAGGCAGGCATATTGCTTTCATGCATCCTTAAGAGTGCATATAGTTGCTGATTTTTATAGAAGTGAAGTTCACTTTTCGTGTGTTGTCTAAGAAAATTCTAACACTTTCTATATAGACTGTCCTATAAACATGATCTGAAAGGAGTATCCTTTATTAGAATTAACATTGATATCTTTTTGTCAATTAAAATTGACACTTGACAAAGCTTTCATCCTTTACCCTCATTTCTAACTAATTGGAATCAGAACTAATATATATGTGTGGTTTCAGTAACTTCAAGTTAAAGGAAGCATCATCAGTCAAATCCACTGTGTTTTGGAGTAAGATGGGATGTATATTTTCTGTTATAAAATTATATGACAGGAAAGGAGTCATTTATCAGAAATTATGACATTATAATTTTAGTTTAGACAAGAGACTATTGTGGTAGTCAAGTCATAAAAGGTCAGACCAAGGACTGGTAACTTTATAAAAGTGGTAAGCTAAATTCATGACCCCTTTGTTTCTTGCATGATGAGAGATGCGAGGTGTTCATGTATTAGCCTCCAAGTGGGAACTGGGACATGAGAAATTACGTAGAAAATGGCCAACTTTTCTAAACGAATAAAAGAGTTTGTGGTGGTCCAAAAATTGCACAAATTTTTCCAGGCAGTGGGACAAATGCACTGGTGATAATAGCCAGACATAATGAGTACCATATTTGGCACTTGTGTTATGATTTTCCAGTCCCAACCTGGTTTGGCCTAAAAGGAATTTGAAGAGATAAATGACATGAGGGCAAATCTGGACACGTAGGAGCGCCCTGGAAATGGGAAGTGTGCAAATGTTGCATGCACATGTGCTTTCCCCTTCTCTGCCCATGTCAGACATTATTAATCTATCATAGCACTCTTTCCCATTGAGGCTAGACATGATCCTCAGAACGGTGCTCCAGGAATCCATTGCCAATCTGTCATAATTAGAAAGAATTTGGTTTTATGTTTAACAGGAGTAACCAAACCAATGATTGACTCATACTAGTACCTAATGGATATTTGGATCATAAATGAATTGAACAAGATTGTCCAGAATTTATAAATTCCCTTGGTGTTTTGTAGCAAGTATAGACCAACAAAGAAATTTCTCTTTAGAGTTGTTTGTTTGTTTTCAAACTTCTAGTTAAAAGAAACACTCATCAAAAGAAACAAAATAAGTTTAGTAATGGATCATTTTTAATGCTTCAATTTATATTGGATTGAGCAGCTTCTTTTTTCTTTTTCTTTTTTTCTCTCTCTCTTCCCCTCTCTCTTTTTTGTGAGGAAAATTGGTCCTGAGCTAACGTGTTGCCAATATTCCTCTTTTCGCTTGAGGAAGATTGTCACTGAGCTAACGTCTGTGCCAATCTTCTTCTATTTTATGTGGGATATTGCCACAGTGTGGCTTGACGAACATTGTTAGGTCTGCACCCAAGATCTGAACCTGCAAAGCCTAGCTGATGAAGTGGAACACGCAAACTTAACCACTGTGCCACTGGGCCAGCCCCAAGCAGCCTCTTTTTGAGATTAATTCCAACTTTGCCTGCAGACTCTCTTTAGCTTCCATGTCAAAGGGAAGTTGTCCTTTATCATGGCAAGAATATGAGTCAGGCTCCATGGCTTCTGCAACAAAACCTCACCTTTTCTTCCTACGCACCCAGTATCTAGAGAACAGAGACCCTCTAGTCTTCCTTAGAGGGCACACATCACCTGAATGGTCTTTTTGTGCCTGGATTTTGAACTATGCCATACAGCTTCTGTCAAAAGTATGGAAGTCAGGGCGGCCCTGTGGCGTAGTGGTTAAATTCGTGTGCTCTGCTTTGGCAGCCTAGGGTTTGCAGGTTCAGATCGTAGGCATGGACCTAGGCACTGCTCATCAAACCATGCTGTGGTGGTGTCCCACGTACAAAATAGAGGAGGGTTGGCACAGATGTTAGCTGAGCAACAATCTTCCTCAAGCAAAAAGAAGAAGATTGGCCACAAATGTTAGCTCAGGGCCAATCTTCCTCACCAAAAAAAAAAAAAAAAGTACGGAAGGGCTTTGGATTTTCAAGTCTAGAGTGAGTCTTTGCTCAGTTTACACTAAATATACAATCTTGGGCTTTATTTAGCTTCAGTTTTCTTATCTGTAAAATGAACATTACTATAATAGTACTTTCTACTTCTAGGAATTGTTCTGTGAAATGAAATTACGTATATGAAAATGCTTGCAAAGTTTTAAACAGGTGTCAGTTAACATTCAGCCCTAAGTACCATGTCTTCCAGAACATGGCACTTACCAATGGAGAGGCAGGATGATGTGGGAATTGAAAGTATTATCTGTGAAACTAAACACATCAGGTTTCACCATTTACCAACTCTGTGACTCAAGGTGCCTTCTTTGACCCCTCTGAGTCTCACTTTCTTCATCTGTCTGGAGGAAAAGGGACTGTTAGGAGAATTAAATTGTCACATGTTTAAAGCAACTGGCATAGTCACTGGCACCTGGTAAAATAATTAACAACAGCTATTATAATCAATAAAGTACCAGTTGAAGTAATAAAAATTATGATCAGAGAAATGCTAACCACTCAACATTTTTCACCCTCAGCATGTGTCAGATCATTAGAAAGCTACATATGTGAATTATTTTGTATTATCCTGCAGTACAATTACTGCTATGGAAACTCAACATTCTATAATTGGTTTTTTATTGATGTTCTTTTAAAGTGATGGAAATACATGAATGCTTTTGAATTATTATGCTATTCATTTTGTTCTTTGGGGTCCTTATATAATAACCCATGTGACAAACTCCTAACAGAATTTAAATATAAAAAAAGTTTTTCCTCTTCTGATTTACTGATTTATCTCCTTTTATGAGGTAGCATGAATTGTATATAATGTATAACATTTCCCTCTTTACCTCAGCCTGGAGGAAGCTTAGAGCTATGTTTTGTTCACAAAGCTTTAGCTGTACTAAGAATTGAAACTTTCTTATATACTTATTGCTCCCTGATCACTTTTATGATTGACCTTTTCATTTTCATGTTAAAATATTCCAGTTCTATATATTCATTTTTTTTGCAAACTGACCCACGTCCCTTTTTAAGTAGATGGATCCCTGAAAATTAGAAAAATATTTGCTACTCAATTCTGATAAGCTTTGATTCTACCTTTGCTATCTTGCAGCATTCTGAATTAATTTTATTAAATCAGGGTTAATTTTGAGACTCAATTAAATAAATTGCCCCAGTCAGCAAAGCGATGTTCTGTATATTAATCAAAACAATCTATGCATTATGAATTCAGCCTTAAAATGGGTAACACTAATTATAACAACTATAATTCATGCTAATTAATAGTTAACTTGTGGATATAGAACATACATATTTATTGTCCCAATATTTTGCCTTGGGTGAAATTTAACTTTTACTGTGTTCTTTTGGTGACAAAATAAGAAAGTTTATTCCTTTTTCCTGTAGTCTTAAATGCACCAAGTTCTTTATCAGCATCCTACCTCCTCAGTACTTTTACTATGTTATCTTAACGGCAAAACTGAATTAGCAGAAATATCATTATATAACATTTTAGGAAGCAGACATTTAAGGATTTAAAAAATCTCTAATTTCATTTACAATGCTTTTTGCTAAGTATATAGCCTGAGGAAACTGACAAAACACTTTTAATAGGTGAAATAAAATGGAGTTGTACCTTAACTGCATTAAAGGCAAGAGAGTTGAGAAAAAGATCTGGCGTGTTTGAGAAGCATTTAGTGGTACTTGTTTAAAGATGGAAAAAAGAGTGAATGGCCAGTATTTTTTTCTTGAAGGATGTAAAATAATTTCAGTCACAAAAAGTGTAACCCTAGCTTTCCCAGAATGTATGAGTAATACAAAATATCTAAGCAATAATGAAAATAGTAAAACAATGTCTGACCCCAAGTTCCAGCCCTTTGATACTGCTTGGTTTACAAATTCATTCTCAGCTTGCACATTCATTCTCCTCAGTGAGATACTCTTTATAGAACATCAGGCCTGTTTAGGGGTAAAGTAGGGTAGAGGAAGGAGAAAGCCTCATTTAGTGTTAATTCCCTTCTCTTTCCCTGTCTAGCCTTCATCAGTGGTGCTAATAATCACCTGATGGCCTCCATCTGCATTTGTTGCTGCTGTCCCAAACAGCACTGATTTATGTCTTTTTTCTGGGGTCTCACCTTGACACAGCTATTGTGGAAGACATCTCATTCCTGGAACCCATTGTTGTCATACTTGTTGGAAGAAGAAGGTTCTATCTTCTCATTTGACTCCTCAAAGTGTCTAAGCTTTTTCAGTTTCCTTTTCAAGAAGCTATAGACAAGTCCTTGAAGCTGGGGAAGAAGCCATCCAAGGGCAACCACAAAGAACTACACCTAAAAATGCTGTTCCAAGAGGTACCGCAGAATGATGTCCAGCCACACTGACTCCTCTCTAGGAGACTGTCCATTTTCCATTGAACTGGAGAGAGATTGCAAAGATATTTGTCTTCCCCTTTGTGAGAGAGTCCTAACTTCTTTATGCCCAACCCAGTTGTCTACATCACTCTCTCTTATTTTTCTCCTGAAATTCTGTGTTGTCTTTATGTAAGTAGAACTTTATAGGATCAACTTAGGCAGTTCCCAGTTCTCCTCTCCCATTTTTTTTTAAAGAGGAAACCAAAGAGTCTCATTAGCGTATATACATATATAATTGTTCTCATATTCTATAGTTTCCTTTTTCTGTCTTATTGAGGAAAAGCAGCAACTTTATAGGCTCTCTCTATATCACCAAGACAACTAACCTAATTAAGCAACTGCCATGTGCTTTGCAATGTCATTGAATTCTCGCAGATCCTTGAAAATAGAGATATACATTTTACAGGTAAAGAAACCAAGATTCATAGAGTTAAATAGCTTGCTCAAGATTGTATGGCTAAGTATGAATGGAATCAAAATTCAATTCTAGTGCATTTTCTTGGACTTCAAAGTTCATGTTCCAGTCACATTTAGGGAAAATTTGTCTTCCTTCAGCAAATTTACTCCTCAGCCCTTTAGAGAATTGAACAACCCCTTGCTGTCATACATTTTATGAAGCATTCCTATTGGTCCTTTCCTTTGATAGGAATGTTTACAATGACATTTTCCCCCACCTAGTAACGAGCCTGTCTTAACTGAAGTGTAAGAGTAAAACTTTCACGATGGTAAAATACCTAGACCCAAGTAAATATATATCAATATGCCTATTTATCACTTTACGTAAAATAGGTACACAATATATATGCATTAATCAATTGCCCATATTGAAGGAAGCTTATGGATCTGGATACTAAAGGTAGGTTTTTATATTAAAGAAGTCCTTCTCAGGTCCTAAATGGATTTTAAGATAAGAAAGTTTGAGAGGACGAACATCTCATGAAACTTTTTTTGCTACCACATTGCTGAGCCATTGACATTTTTTACTGATATTCACTAAAGAGTTGGAACGCTGAACAGTGTGATAATTTCTTTCCTGTTGAAAAAAATTTTTCAGCAAAAAAATGCTTTTAAAAAAGAAGTAAATGCCAACCTAAAAAATTCTCTTCTCAGAGTACAGTATAATCTAGTAGTGAGCAGTATATAGCATCTTAATGTGTATAAAGAATTGGGTTAGCACGTCTTGAAGAAGAAACACTTTCTAGACTTTTATCTTACTTTCCATTCTGCATTCTAAGGCTAATCTCATTTTAGCCCAAATTTGAGAAGTCACAATTCAGTTTAAAGGGAGCTCTTTGTTTTGTTTTATTTCAGTTGGGCTTCCTGTGATAACAGCCAATAATTGCATTGTGTATAAAAGAGTCCTGAGGACTTCTAAGGGTCATGGGACTAGATGAAGTCAATTCTGTGATAGGCATAGGGAAAGCTTTTTGTTCTTATTTTTTCCTTTCCTTGACATGTATTACCTTTGTCCTATGTTATCTTTTATTCAATGAATAATTATTGAAGTGTATCCTTTCATTATAATTTTTATAAGTGTTCTAAAGCCGTGTGACCATGGGTTATAGCTGGTGGTTTTAAAGAATATTTTTGCTCTGGATCTGAAAGTATTGGTCTATGAAGCAAGTTGATTTCCATGAAACCACTTAGGAAATTTAGTTCACTAAATTGTGAAGATTGTCATTTGCCCACCCTCTGTTTTTTAGATGAGTGTATATAATTTTAACCAAAATGTTATTCCGCCTACATGCAGCACTCAAGTACAAAAATCACTTAGAACACAGACAAGGTAATTCATGAAAAACAAATCACTGTATCAAAATAGTCATAGTATCTCTGTAAAAATGTGAAGTCAAATGTCATCTCCCACTGGATTGAGCCTAATGTGCCATGTGCAAAATCTTTTATTCTAAGTGTTCTATAAAACAATAGAGACTCTTCACTTCGTGAATATATCCATTTATATTTCCTATTTGGAGTTCCATGAATAGTGCATAGTCTCTTGCAGCTACATTCACTTCAGCAAGCTAACTTTTCATCCTTAAGGTCTCACTTTACATAAATCTACTCTCTGAAAGCCCCCTGTACTGCAAGACTAGTTAGGAGCACCTCCACTGTGACTTCACAGCACCTTGTATTTACCAGCATCTCAGTGCTTATCATGTTGTTATTGAAGTTTCTTATTTTTCTCTTTCACTAAACTTTTAAGTTCCTAGAAAGAGGTACTGTCTTCTTGTTAACTGTTAAATACCTATTTCTGTAATAACCCCTGGCAGAGAGTAACTGCTCAATTAATATTTGGAGAATTGAATTAAACTGAACATTCAAAATTTCATATTGAAAAATTCATTACCCTGCACAGTCCATAATGGGAATTACAAGCAATATCGTAAATTACAAAACTACCTTAAGTGCTTAATTATGCATAGCTAGATTGACTACAGTTCTACTAACTCTAACTTAGATGCAAATAAGACTACTCCAGGCCATTGAAAGTTTTCTAAGCATCATCCTGTTTCACCTAGAATATGTAGAACAGCACCTCTGTGGTGGTTAAGCATCTTTCTAAATCCACACCAATGTTTGAAAACCAGGCAATTTGTATTTATTACTTTTTCTGAAATTTAGAAATAATAAATATGCAATACTTTTCTTTCCTATTGAAACTTAGGTTCTCAAATTATCATGTTAAGGAAAAGTTGAACAAAACATTTCCTGGGAACCTGCTACTTGCAAGGAACTGGGCTAAGCATTGTGTAAGGTATGAAGATAAATGAGACACCTGTCTCACTCACCAAGATTCTGGAAGAGAATTAGTTGCCATCAGGTAAAGTCCCCAGACTCTGAGAGGTAAAGTTTTAGCAATTTAGGCAGAAGCTAAATTTTTCACTATTTTTGCAGTTGTCTAAATTAGGGTTTTTGAGAGGTTGGGTGGGCTGGCAATTGTCCTTAAAGCTGTGAATTTAGGACTGACTGGTATCGTGGTGTCAAGCACAGATTCAGAATCTTTGAAGAAAAGGTATAATTGGATGAGGTCAGGGAAGGGTCTTGCAAGGCCTGTTTGAAGTGTAGAGAATGGAGAGGATAACTGCATTTTTATTCCTCATAGGTATAAATGGCATGTCCTTGTGGAGAGGAGAGGTCATATGACACGGTATTGTGATGTTAGCCTTAGTATAGGTTTTTTTCCTCTATTTTTTTTTGTTTATAAGATATTATTCATCTATAATAAAATTCACCAATTTTAAGTGTATAGTATGTCGAAGTTTGGTAATTGTTTTCAATCATGAAATCACCATGACATCAAGATGTACAATAGTTCCCTCACTTTAAAAAATTTACTTGTGCCCTGTTGCACTTGAACAGGGCCAACAGACCTGTTCTCTCCCCACCCCAGGCCACAGGCAAAATTAAATCTGCTTTCTGTCCTTATAGTTTTGCATTTTCTAGAATTTTATGTAAATGAAATTATACAGTACATAATCTTCTGGTTTGACTTCCTTTACTTAGCATAATGTTTTTCAGATTCATCCATGTTGTTGTGTGTATTCATATTTGATTCTTTTTTATTGGTATGTAGTATATCATGATATGGATATAATAAACTTTTCTTATCCATTCCTAAGTTGAAGGACATTTGGATTGTTGCACTTTTGAGCTATTATGAATAATGCTTCTATGACACTTACATACAGCTTTTGCTTGGAGACATCTTCCTTTTTCTTGTATAAATACCTAGGAGTGAAATTACTAGATCATGTGGTTAATATTTGTTTAACTTTATAAGATACTGACATGTAGCTTTCTAAAGTGGCTGTATTATTTTGCATTTCCACCAACAATATACTAGAGTTCCACTTGCTCCAAAACCTTGCCACACTTGTTATTTTCAATCTTTTTATTTTAACCATTCCAGTGGGTATCTAGTAGTATTATATTGTTGTTTTAATTTGTGTTTCCCTAATGACTAGAGTTCATCAAGAATCTTTTCATGTGCTTAATAGCCATTCCTGTCTTCTTTTACGAAGTGTCTGTTTAAATATTTTGTCCAACTTTTGATTATTTTTCTTCTTATTGCTGAGTTGTAAGAATTCTTTATGAAGTCTGGATACAAGCCCTTAGTTGACTAAATGAATTGTAACACAAATTTTTTCCCTGTCTGTGGCTAGCTTTTTGTTTTATTAACTATGTCTTTTTTGTTTTCCTTTTTCTTCTCCCATTTGAAGAAGTTTTTAATCATGATAAAATCTACTTTATCAATTATTTTCTCTTACTGTTTGTGCTTTGGGGCTCACCCAATGTCATAAAAAATTTCTATTTTTAAGTAGAAGTTTAATAGTTTTATCTCTTATATTTAGGAAAAACCATTCTGAACTGATTTTCTTGTGTGTGGTGAGGGATAATGGTTGATTTTCATTTTTTCCCCATGAAGTGAGTCAGTTTTCCCATCACTCTTTGTTGAAAAGACTATCATTTCCTGTTATCTTGGCAACTTTGCCAAAAGTCAATTGGCCATATAAGTATGAGTCTGTTTCTGAAATCTCTGTTCTGCTCCATTGATCGGTGTGTCTATCCTTGTGCCAACGTCTCACTCTCTTGAATAGTGTCACTTTATATTAAATTTTGGAACCAGGTAGTCTAAGTACTACAATTTTATTCTCTTTTTTCAAGATTGCTTTAGCTGTTCTAGGTCCTTTGACTTTTGATAGAAATGTTAAATTTATATTGTCAATTTGCTTTTAAAAGTCCCAGTCAGGATTGTGATTAGGACTGTATTGAAACTAGAGATCAATTTGGAGAGGACTGGCATCTTAACAATATTGAGTCTTCTAATTTATGAGCATAGTGTATTTGTTCATTTACTTAGGCCTAGTTTAATTTCTTTCAGCAATGTTTTGGAAATTTCAGTGTAAAGTCTTGCAACTCTTTCATTAAAATTTTGTATATATCATTAAAAAATATATTTATTTATTTTTGCTTGAGGAAGATTGTTGCTGAGCTAACATCTGTGCCAGTCTTCCTCTATTTTGTATGTAAGATGCCGCCACAGCATGGCTGCTGATGAGTGGTGTAGATCTGTGCCTGGGCTCCAGACCTGCAAATCCCAGGTTACCGAAGTGGAGCGTGCTAACTTAACTACCACGCCACTGGGCTCGCCCCATCCTATATATTTTTAATGCTTTTGTGAATTTGGTTGTTTTGTAAATCTCATTTCACATTTTTTATTCCTAAAAAATAGAAGTACACTTGATTTTTTAATAATGACCTTGATTGTTGCTACCCTGCTGAATTCACTTACTAGTCTTCCTAGCTTTCTTGTGGATTCCTTAGGGTTTTCTACATATACTATCATGTTGTCTTCAATAAAGACATTTTTTACTTCTTGTCCATTCTGTATGCTTTTTATTTCTTTTTCTTACCTTATTGTGGTGACTTGGATTTAAAGTACAATGTTAAATAAAATAGGAACACAGATCCTTGTTTCTAATCTTAACTAGAAGCATTGAGCCTTATATCACTGAGTTTGATATTAGCTGAAGTTTTTTCGTAGGATCTCTTAATAGGGTTAAGAACATTGCTTTTTAGTTCTACTTCTGTGAGAGTTTTTAATCATGAAATTGTGGTTAATTTTGTCAAATGCTTTCACTGCTTCTACTGAAATAGTTATTTGTTTTTCTCCCTTTATTCTATTAATACAGTCAATTACAGTGATTAATTTTCAGATGTTAAATCAATCTTGCATTCCTGCTTATCCAAGAGGATAAACACCTCTTGGTTATGATATACTATCTTTTTTACACAAGGCTTAATTTGATTTGCTAATAATTTTTTGTGTCTATGTTCATGAGGAATATTGGTCTGCAGTTCTCTTTTCTTGTGTTATTTTTGCCTGGTTTGGGAATCCAGGTAATTCTGGTTTCATAAAATAAGTTGGGAAGTTTTTTCTTATATTCTATTTTCTGAAATAGTTTGTGGGTGATAGTTACTATGTTTTCCTTAAATGTTTGGTAGAATTCACCATTGAAGCCATCTGAGTCCAGAGTTTTCTTTTGGGGGAGGTTTTTAATTACAAATTCAATTTATTTAATTGATATAGGGCTGTTTAATTTTTAAAAATTTCTTCATGTGTTTTTTTAAGAATCTTCCTCTTTCATTTAGGTTGCTAAATTTATTGGCACAAAGTAGTTCGTAATATCCCCTTTATTGTTTATTCTACAGTTCCCTTTTAATGTCTGTAGGATCTGTAGTGAGATCCTCTTTCATTCCTGATTTTGATAACTTTCCTACTTTCCCCTTCCCACCCTCCCTTTTTCTTCCTTCCTTTCTTTTCCTTCCCCTCTCCCTTCCAAGATATGAAGTGAGCACACAGTTTAATCTCAAGTTGCCCTTTTAGCCTGGTAAGCCTAACAGACAAATAGACAAACCCTAAGAATACCTCTTCCTTTTTCCCTTACGCCAGAGCAGAGTCAGTTTTTTTCTGTCCATGCCCTGCTGGTGTTTCAAGAATATGGATTCCCATGAATAGAAAGAATGAACCAGTTAGGAGGAAGAATAGAACTTTGATGTACGACAGAGGGAAAGTGATGAAATCTGATGGAGGAGCTACAACATGGAAATGGGTGGCAAGATGAACTTCTTGATTCAAAATAATTTGGGGGATCCATGGCAGGCCTGCTGAGGACTATGGAGAGGAGGCCCAGTATAAAAACCCTTATCCAGTTGTGTCTCCATCTCTTTTCTTTCTTTTCTAACCCCAATTTCTCTTACCTTTCTCTACAATAAACTCAATCTTTGTATGCTCCCCTTAAAAAGTTAGATTACAACCCTAAATAAATAATAAATAAATAGGAGTATATAAATTTATTTATATGACAAAATTAAATTTAAAAATTTAATTGATTAGTTTACAACTCATAAATAGAGTTAACTTACAACTCTAATCAAAAGTTTTAGGGGGCCAGCCCTGGGGCCGAGTGGTTAAGTTTGCGCGCACCGCTTTGGCAGCCCAGGGTTCAGATCCTGGGTGCAGACATGGCATTGCTCATCAGGCCATGTTGAGGTGGTGTCCCACATGCCACAACTAGAAGGACCCACAACTAAAATATACAACTAAGTACTGGGGGGATTTGGGCAGAAAAAAGCAGGGAAAAAAAAAAAGAAGATTGGCAACAGTTGTTAGCTCAGGTGCCAATCTTTATAAAAAAAAAAATTTTACCTCCTGTACCATGATCCATTTGTGTGTGCTTTTTGGATACGTTATTCAAGAACCGCTTCCTGAAAACTGAGTGATGAATATGAATAACACTTACCTCTTCCTCAAAAATATTCAATGACTTCTTACTGTTTGATGAAAACAAGTTGCATAACTCCCTGTCTAGTATTCTAAGCCTCCTTCTCCCTGGTTTTTCCAACTTTCCAACTTCCTACTTCGTTATGTTTTCATCCTCATGTCTTACTCCAATCAAGATGGTTTACTGATTATTTTGCAGACACACCCTGTGGGTTTCTGCTACTGCGCTTTCACTGTTCTAGGACTGACCTGCTCCTTAATTTTTATCTCAGTTCTGGAGAACTGAGGTCCAGAGAGGTGGCATAAATTGATCAATGGAAACACTTTACTTAAGAGAGAATGAGAATAAGAACTCAAATCCAGAATTTCTCTTTCTTAGTCTGAAGGATTTAGATTTTATCTGGTAAGAAATGGGGAGCTTTTTAGGTTCCTAGGAAGATAATTCTTGGGAAGAAAATTTGGTCTAAGAAAGATAAACCTGCTATCTTTAAATAGAAGAGAGGAAGATGGAACTCTGACAGATACAAGAGCTGAGAGGCTTGAGGTATCTCTGAAGATACAGGTCAGGTCAGAGGTTGTGGGACAAGCAGAAAGGTATGGATTGAAAGATTTATGAAGAAAATAGTGACAACACATTTGAAGACTTTGAGAAGGAAGATCTGACAGGATACAAAAGAAATAAGGGTTAGGTACCACCTTGAAATTCTTTCTGTACATTACCATAAACCTTATCATATTATTTTTGGTATAATATACATTTATGTACTTTTATTTATTTATGCAAATTATCTTTACCATCTACTCTCTTTCCAGTCATCATTCTAGACTCTGGGGACACAAGAGTGAAGCATTTATTTAATAAATGAATATGCTTTCACCATCAAAATGCATATGTCAAAATTGTATTAAGGCTGTTGGAAAAAAATTTGATTATGCATAGTTATTTTTTAAAAAGAGGAAAAATAATACTGATTTTGGGAATATTTAGGAATAGTTTTGGTGTTTGTCTATGGATAACATCATTCAGCAGACATGAAACCAGATAAATATTTGTGTCTAATGAAGATAAAAATTATTGTTTTAAATTGCCTCAAACAGATCTTAAAGTTAATGTTTATGGAGTAATTTAGGTGATGCTATTCCCAAACATCATATTTGACAAAAGATAGAATAAAGGAAAGGAAATGCTTTCTAAACTGAAGAGGAAAATTTGTAATTCCTGTGGTTTGTTAGGAATTACATAGCTCCTCTGTGTGTCAATAAAAGCAGTTAAAACTTTCTGAGATACTGCTTTAAATTTGCTTTTTGAATATAGTTTAGTTTCTCAAATTCCAATTCTATTGTATGTATATTCACAGAGGAAAGATATAAAAATTCTTAGATATAAACATTTACAGTATTTTTGGCAAAATGCAAAACCGGTCACTCTTCTGTGATTTCACCAGCAAACTTTAGGCTAAATCTGAGATATCTGCTGGGCCCAAATTCCTGTTAAGTTATTAGTAGTTGAATCCTTATGAACCAAAGACATTTCCCTTCCTCTAGCTATCACCATTTATTCTTTATCATTGTCCTAGAATTAAGCCAATAAACAAAGAAACTGAGATAATGCTTATTAACCAGTCTAAAATGATCCTTTAAGAAAAATGAAACAAAAATAAGGTGTAGGGGCTGGCCCCATGGCCTAGTGGTTAAGTTCGGTGAACTCCACTTCCGCAGCCTGGATTTGGTTCACAGGCGCAGACCTGCACCACTCATTGCCGGCCAAGCTGTGGCAGTCACCCACAAACAATATAGAGGAAGACTGGCACAGATGTTAGCTCAGAGACAAACTTTCTCAAGCAAAAAGAGGAAGATTGTCAACAGATGTTAGCTCAGGGCTAATCTATCTCAGCCAAAAAAAAAAAAAAGAAATAGAAAAAAGCACACACCTTTATTACTTGTGTTTAGTAGTCTTTAAGTCTCACTCTTTAATTAAACATTGAGTCAACACATTGAGTGCTCACCACGTGTCAGTCTTTGCACTTAGAGGAGGAATACAGAAGTAAAGAAGGTGGAAAGGTTCATGCATAATGGTGATTTCCTTCTGAGTGGTGAAGACAGGTATCAAAAAATTAGCAAATAAGTAAGCAGGATAATTCCAGAAAATGATAAGTGACTCACAAGAGATAAGCTATAGAACAGGAAATAAGAAGCGTGGTCTACTTTATATAGGATGACTGAAAAAGGGCCTACTGAGAGGTATTACTTGAGCTGACTGTTGAAGATTTAGAATTTAACTGATACACAAAATTGGATGCAAGAGAATGGACTTAGCTTTATAGGTTCCACAAAATAAACTATCCCTATATAAAGGCTAGGGTATGAAAGGACATAGCTTTTCCTATACATCTAGGATGCCATTTCGGTTCTGACACTTTCGATACCTGTATGACGGACTTTCAAAGGACAATAACAAACTAGATAAATGGAGAAAGGCTTGATATTTCTGGAGGTAATAGTAAAGATTGGTCTTTACACCATTTTCCTTTCAGGTATCATTTTTATAACTAAAAACTTGTTATATTCTGAATTTGAAGAGATTCTGAATATGGTGTTTATATATCATTAAACTTTTTTGATATTTTGCTTTAAAAATAACTGTCTCCTTTTGCTTCATATCCTACTAGTTTTCTGAGCATTATTTATCTTTTAAACTGAGTGGAAATTTGTTATTTCTATAATAACTGACTATGACTAGAAGGAAGTTGTATTGGTGGAAAATCAGTCGTCACTTTTATAAGCATCTTTGCTATTTGATTAAAAGGGCAGTTGAGCACTCTCAAAAAGCATCCTGAAGTAGTTAATGGATTTGCAAAGCTAAAGTGGTTTTGCAATACCTAAATGATTGTCACAATTCTCTCCCCACTCCCAACACACACACAGTCTCTCTCTCTCTCTCTCTCTCTGCCCAGAATTTCTTAGATTCTCCCTGTTCAAAGAAGATCCTATAAGTCTTCTAATAAATGCAATCTTCAGTTTTAGGTAGAACAGTCCTTAAACTGTTCCAGATAGATGCTCATCCTCTTCTTCTTCTTCTTTTTTTTAAATCTCTCCAAAAGAAAACACTAAATTTCTTGACAGCCCATTTCTGGCATGAGAGCCTTTCCCTATAGAATCAAGTATAAAACTAGTAATTTTGGAATACAACCCAGAGTTTCAAGAGATGAAAAATTCTTCTACTCTTCACGACACTAGTAGCCTAAAGAAAACACAAGAAGTTTTGCGGGTTCTGTATCCTGGGTGTTATGTGTTCTAGGTGGCTAGGTCAGAATGGAGAAGAGAGCTTTAGTAGAGTCAGCATAGCCGTCACTGTGGCTTTGATAATCTTATTCACTTATCAAACAGATAAAGTGAGAGGTTGGTCTGGCATTGAAGCAATTCCTTCCCCGTCATTACTGGCTTAGTCTCCTTGCCAGGTGGTTCCTTGCCAGGAGATAGCTGGGTTACCATGGGCTCCCAGAAGTGTTCCTTGGCAGCCCTGAGTGAATCTAGAGTGTGATTTCATGCTTATGCTTTTCTTCAACTTGTGCCTGTCTGGATTTTGAAAATTAACCATGAATCTTTAATAAATTGTTCATATTTTGCATATCATTGAACTCCATAGGGACTTGGACATTAATTATCTTTTATATATTTATTAATATTAACAAAACAAGGTTTTTTCCTTGTGAAATGCACTTTTTCTTTCTTATATAGAGCAGTATGTAAGTGAGAAGATTCTTGGGTTGTTCTTGTTTCTCCTTGCCAGAAAAAAATAAAAGTGTGTCTTGTACAACCCTTTTCTTATGGTAACCAGTGTTATTTGAGACTATCAAAATGCCAGCAGGTGGCTTCTTTTCTAGTTGAATACAATGCAGCATAGATATTCTCTTCTTTTGCATAAAGCAGTTAAATCAGAGTGGATTTGCTTCCTGTATATAAGGGTTAAAGGCCAAGGGATAAAATATGCATAGTATTTCTTTGTGCTGTGAATGCTGTAGGATTCATGAAGATGAGATATGTTAGTTTTGTAATAATTTTTTAATGAATTAATGAATTTAATGAATTAATATTTTTAGATACATTGAGATCCTAGGATTTGGGGTCATTTTATTAATAAGATGCAGAAAATTAGTTGCAGAAAAATATATTTAATATATGATTTAAAGCTTATAAATACAAAATGTATTGTGAAAAACATAATGTCTAAATGGATAAATAAACTGTGATACATCTAGACAATGGCATATTATTCAACTCTAAAAAGAAATGAGCTATCAGGCCATGAAAAGACATGGAGGAAACTTAAACTCATATTACTAAGTGAAAGAAGCCCATCTGAAAAGGCTATATACTGTATGATTCCAACTATATGACATTCTGGAGAAGGCAAAACTATGAAGACAGTAAAAAGATCAGTGGTTGCCAGGGGGTGAGGGGAGGAGAAATGAGTATGTGGAGCACAGAGGATTTTTAGGGCAGTGAAATTATTCTCTATAAGAGCATAAAGATGGATATACATGTCGTCATACATTTGTCCAAACCCATAGAATGGACAACACCAAGAGTGAACTGTAATGTAGACTATGGACTTTGATTGTGATGTGTCAGTGCAGGTTCGTCACTGGTAACACATGACTCACTATAGTGGGGGATGTTGCTGATGGGTGAGGTATGCATGTCGGGGGGGGGGGGAGGGAATATGCGGGAAATCTCTGTACCTTCCTCTCAGTTTTGCTGTGAACCTTAAACTACTCTGAAAAAATAAAGTCTTAATTTAAAAAGCTTGTAATCTCTTGTTATTTTTACTTTAAAATTTCAACAAATAAAAGGAAAATATTTCAAAGTGTTGATTTTTACATTTTTTAATCTTTTTTATTGAAATGTAATTGACATACAACATTATAATAGTTTCAGGTGTATAATATGATTCAATATTTGTATATTTTATGAATTGATCACCATAAGTCTAGTTAACATCCATCACCATATACAGTTACAGAATTTTTTTTCTTGTGATGAGAACTTTTAAAATTTGGTCTCTTAGCCACTTTCAAATATGCAATACAGTATTAGTAAGTATAGTCACCATGTTCTACATTACATCCCCATGACTCATTTATTTTATAATTGGAAGTTTGTACCTTTTGACTTCCTTAACCCATTTTGCCCACCTGCTGACTCCCCACCTCTGGCAACCATCAGTCTGTTTTCTGTATCTAGGAGCTTGTTTTTTTTTTCCCCTCAAGCTTCCACATATAAATGAGATCATATGGCATTTGTCTTTCTCTATCTAATTTATTTCACTTAGCATAATAGGTCTATGTATGTTGTCAGAAATGGCAAGATTTCATTCTTTTTTATGGCTGAATAATATTTGATATTTTTATTTTTCACTAAACAAATCAGAGAAAAATAATCCAAGAATTTTTTGTTGGGGAGGAGAAATGTTTGCCCCACTCTCTACTCCACTACTACCTCTGCCTACTCCCTGCATATCTCTCTTCCCTCCTCTTCTCCTCAAAAGTGGAGCTATTGGTAATTTGCCTCGTCAGTGTCTGGGAAAATTAGGCAGTATTACTGCATGCTAAAAGGCGAAAGCCATGCCCTCTTCCCTCTCTTCCTCTTCTTCATGCACAGAATGAGTAAGCTAAGCCTAGCTGAGGCCAGTCTCTGTCCACTGTCACTCTCCACAATCAAGCCTAAATCTCATAGAGTGCCAAATCCCGAGATTATGGATTTGAGGTTGCTGATCAGAACCCAATCTCTCTTTCGTTTAATAACAGACCCAAATTTCTTTTGGATGCCAGCCCTTCTCCATTATTATTGGTCGATGGAATTGACCACATTCTCAGCATAGGATGGACAGGGCACAGGGGCACTCCCTGTTGGCTTAATCCAGTAAGTGTAGTCTACCTTCCTATCACAGATAGGCATGTAACCCAATAAGAGCTATAAAATACAAGAGAAAATTTGAAGGGCTTCTGGGAAAAACCAGCTGGGATCTTCCTTTTATTGAATGTGGGAGTGTGAAAACATGAGGGTTACAGCTGTATAGTACAGACTTTCTGCTAGCAGGAAGGGATCCATCACAAGGATGAAGCTCGCTCGCCGGGGAAAGCACAGCTGAGACACAGAGAGAAACCACATCTTGCTGACATTGTTTGAAACTCTGGATCAAACCACAGCTAAAAGAAGTGCTAGCACTGCATTTTCTTTTTATAGGTCCTGCACCTTTCCTATTTTTCTTAAATCATGTTGAGCTCAGTTTTTGTCACTTGCAACACATAGGATGCCTGTGGCCCACTGCACCCTCAAACTAATAGGCTAATCTCTAGTACATGTAATGCCCTTTGTTCCCATCAGTTAAACAGCATGCTTACCAAGAATCTGTTATGTGTCTTTCTGCACTTGACAGTTGTACTTTATATAGTAATTATACAAATTAATTATTAAATAAACTAATAAAACATAAGGATAAAAAGTTATTGTATATACAAAAACTAAGTTTAATATTTTGAAAAGGCTCATGAAAAGTCATATTAAAAAAGGTATCTAATTTAAAATAAGCAAGACAGGAACAAGAATTTGGAAGAAAAACAAAAGTAGTATGATTTTGACCTTAGTTTTCTTTGCAGATGTCTTAAATTCTCATTCCACTTTAAAGAAACTAAAACTGGAAATCACAGAGTGGCATTTTTTGTGTGATTTATACTAGAGAGCTGAATCGAAGCTCCAATGAGCAGACTCATATGCAAAGTAAAGCCTTCGCTCCTACATCAAATGATTGGCAAATGAATGTATTTTCATAAATTTCAAGTTAAGTTAAAAAGTAGTTAATCATTGTTTAATTTTTCCTGGTTTAAGCAACATTTTGGCTAACTCCAGATTTCAAAATTCTTTGAGATCAGAGGGTTTTTACTGTTCTTGAATGGAAGATGGGACCGAGGGTAGGAAAGTGGCATAGAAGAAATGAGGTTTGAACTGTATCCGGAGATAATGTGCACCTGTCACAGGAGAGACTGCTGGGATTGTAGGAAGAAGAGCCATGAGTTAAGGCATGAAGGTGTGAGATATTCTCCTTTCCTTGAGGGACACAGGTAACTCTCATGTAGCAGTCAATAGCTAATTATTGATGGATTTCAGGTAGATTTATATTTTAGAAAATCACTCTGGTGATAGATTAGAAGGTGGATTGGAATGAGTGAGTGGGAAAAATGTTAAAGGAAGATAGTATCAATGAATGTGGTCACCAACTAAATAACAAGAGTGAGGAAAAAGGAGGAACAAAAGATGACTTGGTAGTTGCCAGTGAATGGAGAATGAGATGACTAAGAAATAAGCTCTTTGATCTTAAAGAGTTTAAATTTGACTAGTGTGTTGAGACCTACTAAGTATTTATTGCCCCTATTGTACTAGGTATGGTACCAGTCACAATGGGAAGATTACTGTCCTCTAGAAGCTCAGAATTTGGGGGAAAAATATACGCTACAGTGGATATTTGAGAGGATTTTTAAAAGTTTTATTTTTTCTGCTCCAATTCAACCCTCTCTGTAGGATTCCCCATAGTGTGTTGGTAAAAATGAGAGTTGTATCTCCCATTATGGAAGCCAAAGGGGCCAGACATTCCCTCTCCTTTCTCCCTGATAGCTATCATTACTATGGGAACCCAGGATCAGCCAAATGTATGCTCTTACCAGACTCATAATTTGAAATTATTGATGCAAAGACATTGGGTAGTTAGAGATCAGTTGTAGGATGAAAGTCCAGCCACCCACTATCCTTCTGGTACATTCATTTTCTGGCCAAGTTTGACCTGACAGGTGTAAACACAGGCATTAATGCATACAAGATAGAACACAAATGTGATTTGGTAGAATAGGAGAGGGAGCGACACTGAAGCATGCCATCGTACTTTAAAGGAAGGAAATTCTCATGGTCCTCCTTCCTTCTAATATGCCTTGGGGAGAGCCTTCTCAAGAGGGATGATTATAGCATTCCCTCCTCTGAGAGCTCAGCTTATAGAGAGGCTCTGAACTTTTTTCTTAAGATGTTAAGGATTTAATACTCTGTACAAGGACTTCTGTCTTTGGCATTGATGTGTCAAACTTGCATTAATTATATATTGACGATTTACACAGGGAACCTCTCTATTTTTTTTTTTTTTGAGGAATATTAGCCCTGAGCTAACATCCTCTGCCAGTCCTCCTCTTTTTGCTAAGGAAGACTGGCCCTGAGATAACATCTATGCCCATCTCCCTCTACTTTATATGTGGGACGCCTACCACAGCATGGCTTGATAAGCTGTGTGTAGGTCTGCACCTGGCTTCTGAACTGGCAAATCCCAGGCTGCCAAAGCGGGATGTGCAAACTTAACCACTGTCGCTGGGCTGGCGCCAAGGGAAGCTCTACATCTTTTTGAGGTTAATTTAATAGCAAATATAAGTGAAATAAGCTAAATAGAGAAAGACAAATATCACATGGCATTACTTTTATGTAGAATCTAAAAATAAAAAATGTCAAAACTTATGGAAACAATAGAAAAATGGTTTCTAGGAGCTGAGGGGTAATGGGGGAAATAGGGAGAGGTTAGTAAAAGGGAACAAACTTTCAGTTATAGGATGAATTAGATCTGAGTATCTATCTATAATATGGTGACTATAATGTATAACACTATATTGTATAATTGAAATTTGATAAGAAAGAACTCAAGTTTTCTCACTACCAAAAAAAAAGGTATAGATGAGATGATGATGTGTTAAGTTGATTATGGTAATCACTTCACAACATGTACATATATCAAATTATTACATTGTACACTTTAAATATCTTATAACTTTATTTGTCAATTATACCTCAATAAAACTGGAAAAATAATTTAATAGCACATATTAGGCATATGTATTGTTCATTTTAGGGATGAATGAAAATTGTGAAAAACCAAATGTATTAAAAGCATAAAAGATTTCATGAGTCCAGGGAACAGATTGCAAATGTATTTATTATGATTATATAAAGGGTTTTTTATTACATTGTATAAAAATAAAAATAAAAATGGAAAAAGAGAGGATATTAAGCTTAAAGAGTGATTTTTAGAATATGATATCTCAGAAGTTGACCACTAATGAAGCGAAGAGTGGACTGGCACAGTTATCAGTGCAATAATGAGAGCACTTAGCGTCATTTTAATTAATGTGAACTTATGATGGCTTGGTTGTTTCTGCTCTCTAGTGTTTTTAAAAAGTGGTTGCCTACACATCAATTCTGGCTTCCCCCATGTTTTACTTTGTTAAGAAAAGCTCTTCAAACAAGCATAATTTCTCCTCATCAGAGTCGGATGGTGTAATAAAATGACTACAAGACTGAGTTGGGAATTCCAAGACTTAGTCCTGGATTTGCTACTTCCTGTTATTCTCTCTGAAGCTTAGTTTTCTCATTTTTAATATGAGACTCAGTTGAACCCCCTTACCTGCTTGAGAGTGTTATTGTGAAGATTAATACCAGATATAAAATACCAGCCCCATCACTCTCTATCCCCTGCATTGCTTGTTTACTCCTACAGTTCTTAGTATACCTGTCACCTTTGCTTACTGGATTATTCTCTTCCTGAGCTAGAATGGAAGCTCCGTGAATGCAAGGATTTTCCAATTTTTTTCACTGCTTTATTCCAAAAGCATAGAGTGGTGCATGACACAGAGTAGGCACTGAGTAAAATTTAGTTGACTAAACAAGGGAATAAAAATACTGCTATTTTTAACTGTGAAAGCCTTTCTTGAGAAGCTGGTCTCTCACTGGGGATTGGGGCCAAAGTCTTCAATTTGAGGAAGACTTTTCATGTTTGATTGATGATCTTTTCTGGTTTTTTCCCATTGTACAACTGTTATTCCACATTACCTCAAGACGAGATCAACTGAATCCTCCTGAGATTTTCATGCAAGCTATTTCCGCTATTTCCTGTAACTGCTTTTTCCTTTTTTTTTTTTTTTTAAGATTTTTCATTTCTCTCCCCAAAGCCCCCGGGTGCATAGTTGTATATTTTTAGTTGTGGGTCCTTCTAGTTGTGGCATGTGGGACGCTGCCTCAGCATGGCTTGATGAGTGGTGCCATGTCCGCGCCCAGGATCCGAACAAGCGAGACCCTGGGCCACTGAAGCAGTGTGCGTGAACTTAACCACTCTGCCAGGGGGCCGGCCCCTGCTGTAACTACTTTTTTAAAAGAAGAAATATCTCATTATCATTATTCCTAGGTTGTGTACATCTTCTAACATTGGTGCCTTATAGATGAGCATTTCCTTTATCAATAGAGAAATGTATGGGAATTTTGGCTTGAACCTAACAAAGCCTAAATTTTACTTTGCCCAACACAAGACATAAATAAATTTCTTAAATAGAAGTGATTACATTTTTAATGCTCAGTGTTTTATCCTTTCATTAAACTTATTCATTAAACCTATTCTCCTGTTTGTGAGCATTTGAAATTCCTCTCCTCCCTCATATCCAGTTATTTCAAGTGAAAGGAAGGTCTTTCACACAATAATAAAAACAATATATACATCCAAAGTAACTCCTAGAGTTATTACTGTTTAGAACTGCTAGTAAAGGGCATACTTTCATTTAAGATACATTACTTACGTGAGAATGGAACTCTCTATTTTGAGGTTTCCCAGTCATCACATCATTTGCATCATTACCACCAAAACCACTCATTAGCACTAATCTACTTTGGCCTTAGGCTGCCCAATGGGAGCTTTTCATGGAACTAGAGACTTTCAGAGTTAGAAGTCACCTTGCAGAATCTGGGTTTATTTATAGCATGCTTGAATACCCATCTCCAAACTTGAATTTTCCTGAGATTTTGATCTAGTCTTTTTTGTTCAAATGGAATTAAATTGTCTATAGGCATATGACTGAAGACAATCTTGCTTATTTACAGTTTTCTATGTAAGTGCTTAATAAGTGCTTAATATGCTTAAGTGTAACTGAGAAACATGACTTACTATATTATATGCAGATAACTTCATGACAAGGTAAATAAAATGAGATTACTAGAGGACACTGAATAGTACTTAGGAATAATTTAGAGGGTGAAATTTTGTTGCAAAAATAATCCAGCAAGGTAGAAAAATTCATTATATTGTCTTGACCAATGAATATTCCTCCTCTACCAGAGAAGGTGGCATCATTGCTTGAATTTGAGCAGACCTCCCCTGGATATATATATATATCCTGAAAAGAAAGAGAATATCTACCAGCCTATCCAGTTCAGGTTAATGGGTTCTCAGTGGTTCTCAAAGGTAGTAATACTGACTGTTAGGAAATGTTTGAAAATATTGGGGGATGTTTTTGCTTGTCCCACTGACTAAGGGATACTGGAGGCATTTAGTGTGTGAGGGTCTGAAGTTCTAGCAGTCCTACAATATGAAAAATTGCCTCTCATTCCATAAGAACTTCAAATTCCTCACCAGACATTTATGTAGGATGTAACTTGTTTGTATTTATCTGAGCGTAGAAACTAATTCAATTTTGCATATAAACGCACACTTTTTAGCATAGTTTTAGTATACACTGAATTTTCAGATTCTACCTTAACTAACCAAAGGCTGGAATTGGCCTAATTATGCTACAAGGAAACATTTTGACTAGAAAATAGAATTTTCTCTCTAGAATATGCTCTTCTTTCTTTTTTTAAATTTCATTTTCTGTACAGGCTTCTTTTTAAATGCAAAGAATAAATGCTTCCCTCATGTAGTGATTTCTAATGAGATAAACTAATTATAAGCCCAAGATTCTGGGTGTAAAATTGTGCCTGTAACACATGTAGATATATATAGACACAGAAACATGCATAGAATACCTCACATTCATGTAACACTTCTGGGTTTACAAGTAACTGCACATTTGTTATCTCTTTTAATCCTCATAACTATCCTGTGAAATAGAGAGAGATTATTACCTTCATTTTGTAGATGAGAAAACTGAGGTTTAAAGAAGTAACATGCCCACATTCACATGAGAGGGATGGAACCTAGACAAGAATCCAAGGTTTGGAGATTCCTAGTCCAATTTTCTACTACTGGTTAATAAAGGAAATGTTTGTAATATGATTAAATGGAAAAAAAAGTAAATATCTCTGGCAGGAAAAAAGAATACTTTGATTAGTTAACAATGCTATAAAAGCCAAAAACTGAAAGGGCAAAAACAGCCAAAAGTCTAAAGATTTAAGTCATATCTTAGATTATATGTTGAACACGCAGGACATCTGGGTATAATCAGAAATCTACTTTATTATTTTCATTTGTTGCCTGTTTCATGAGGCTAATTCTTTCTTGACCCTCAGATAAAAACTTGAGCAGGAACTAAGACTTATTTGGTGTGTTGAGAAAAACCTCAGTCCTCCTCCTGTGTTTCTCCTTTACTCTCACACTACTACCACACTCATAACACTTCTGACACCAGAGGTGTGTGTTTTTTTCCCCACACCAAGCAATTCTGCAACATCAGCTGCGTGTCCTACAATTTAACTCAATTCTGGCACTGTCTACCTGAAGATAGCATCAGATCCCTCAAGTCAAGGGCTCAGTCCTGCAAGATTGCCCACCCCCCCAACCCTCCGTCCATGCCTACCTCCCTTCGGATGTCAATTGCCTAATCTGGATTGTCACCTGTGCTTCTGACAGATCAACTATAAATCAGAGGTTCCCACAACCCTTTCCTTATGTCAATTAATTTGCTAGAATGACTCATGGAACTCAGGAAAACAGATACTTATGTTTACCAGTTTATTGAAGAATATGACAAAGGATAAATTTACAGCCAGATGAAGAGATATATAGGGTGAGATCTGGGAGAGTCCCAAGTGCAAGAGCTTCTGTCCTTGTGGAGTTGGAGTATCACCCTCCTGGTGCATAGATGTGTCCACCAACCTGGAAGCTCTCTGATTCCCATACTATTGAGATATTATAAAGGCTTCCTCACATAGGCATGCTCAATTATTAATTGCATTTCCAGCCCCTCTCCCCTCTCTGGAAGATGAGGGGTGGAACTGAAAATTGTAAACTTCTAATCATGGCTTGGCCTTTCTAATGACCAGCCCCCACCCAGGAGCCCAACCAAAGTCACCTCATTAGAAGAAAAGATGCTCCTAGTACTCTTATCACTTAGGAATTTACAACGGTTTCAGGAGCTCTGTGCTACAAACCAGGGGCAGAGACCAACATATATTTCTGTTATCTCACAACTGGCTACTCTTAGGCCTAAAAGGATATCTAGTCGCTTTTGATCACACACAAAGATCACACACACACTCAGTAATAGTGTGCCCAGTACAGTGTAGTAATCAAAAGTGTCCATCTTCATTTAAAGTGAAAGTGTTTCATTTAAAGCCACTCTCCCAGTTTGGCTCTGTTTGTGTGGACTGCCCATGGTAGGAAAAGAGGTGGGTATGTAGTCACCTTCTGTACTTTTTCTAGATTAGTACATATAACTCCACCCTCATTCACAGGTTTGCTTTGAGTTCTATGGGATTGAAGGTGGGTAGGAGGGAGAAGATAAGGGCGGTAAGATATTGCTTGTTTGTCCTGGTTCTGCCATTGTGATTAAGCACCACCACTGTGGGGCTGTGGCAGACTCTGATGGTGCACATGGTGAGGCCTATTCATGCCCTGCCTCAGTGTGAGGGGTTGAGTGAGTCTCCTCTGGCCAGAGACTGCTCCTGCAGCCCATAGGCATCAAGAGGTCCTCCACCTTCTCGTTCCTGAGGTCTTTCCACACTTCTAGGGGGATCTCTTTGGCAGAATCTAAGACAGTCTCAAAGGAGCCCATTCTCTTCCAGGCTTTGCATTTAGTCTGTGGGAAACGTGCACGAATCCTTTCCTACCAACAACCCAGAGAATGCAGGCTTCCCCCAGTGCAGCAGTCTCTCTGTGCTCTCGTGTCTGGAAGTCTTTGCCCTTTTAGATCTCTCATGGGTGAATCATATGTCAGGCCATCGTGTCCCCTGGAGAGCAGGAGATGCCTATCAATCTTTCCAAGTGGTCCCACTAAAGCCCCTCTCCCTAGCTTACAGGAAAGGGAAAAGCACAGCTGCCCCTTCTCCCGTGGGAGGAAGGTGGGCGTGGAGGACTCGGCTCACCAAAAAAGTCTGTTCTAGTTACTTACACTCCCTCTGGCCTCGCAATCCCTGTTATGCAGAAGAGGATGAGGAGCTTTGGGTCACAAACTGGTCCTTGAACTCTTCTTTTGCAAGTCCTGCTTTCATGGGCCTACAACTCACTTCCAAACATGAGAGAAGTTGTCAGCTCTTTTGTTTGGACCCTCAGTAGAAACTGAGATGGGAAATGTCTAATTTTAATATTCTATTCCAGTAAAATATAATGGCTTGGGTCACCCAGCAGAAAAGAGATCTTATTGCTGATTGGTGGTGACCACAGAATCAGAGTTATTGGAAGTTAAACTGGATAATCATGGGAAAATAAAATCCTCAAGGACATAGGTAAAAGAGGCAGAGATTTAATCTTTGGAAGGGCAGGAGAATGTGTGTCTTATTTACTGCTATGTAACCAGTGCCCAGCAGAGGTTCTAGCTCCCAGTTGGCACTGAATGTTGGGTGAAAGAAAGGAGGGATACTTAAAAGAAAGCAGCACAGAGCAGAAATAAACAGTAAGGAAGACAAAGCATGAAAAGGGCAGGAGAGAGTAAATATTCTGCACGTGGTAAAAAAGGGAGGCAGCTCTGAGCTGGCAGCGGAGGCAACAGCACTGCACAACTCTGAGTATCATCAGGTTATTCTTGTTCTCTTTCCATGTTCTTTGTACCAGCAAGAGTTTAAGCAGCAAGGTTGTGCACTGTGCAAGTTTACACTGACATGGGACCTCAAGTCTCTGATCACGGCTTGAAGGAAGACCAGAGTCCCCACTGATTGATAATGCCTCATGTAAGGTCAGGAGCGAATAATACATTTCAGAACAATATTTATAAAAAACGGTGAAGCATTTTTAAAAAGCTTGAAGAATCAAGCCTCAGTTACTTAAACAGTTAAGTAAGGTACAATATTCTCTGATGGTGCCTGTTAATAACAGAAATATATTTGGGAAGAGTGTGTATTTATGCCTTTTTACATTTCTATGTATATGCTCATAGATTGCCATATATTTGTATATTTAAATATTTTTGTAAAGAGAAAAATATTTTTCAAGTACACATTTCTATATTGGTCATTTGAATGCGATTAGAAACCCAACCTTTATTAACTTCAATGGAAATTACAGAATACAGGCTTAAATTATTTGTAAATTAAATTTGTCAGAGGAAAAGCACTTGCATATGGTGATTCATGTACTTTTGACATTCTCTATTGTTTTCAGAAACTGGTACACCAAACAGAGCCAGCTGTAGACATCTATTTTTCTTTCCTCTTTTGTTGTCAAGATGTATAACTTTTTACAAATGTAAGAAATTCTCATTTTTTGTGCTTTGCATCTTTTTCATACATAGTGAAAAGCTAGCAATTCACATACTGTAATGCTAATGTAACATCTCTCTGATGAATAAATTACAATTTCCAAAGCATGGCTCCTTGGAAATTTGAAAAACAAAACAATTGCATTAAAAGGAATGAGCCTGATTTGATCTTAACCAGTTCTTGATTTAATCAAACTGCAGGGGATTTTCATTTCCCTAGTAATGTTGTTTATTTTATTAAAAAAAATATTTTTGAGAGCTAGCTTGATGTCACTGGTATATTGTTTCCTGCCATGAGCAAATAAATTCACTTTCATGGGTAAATGCTTGGTTTTTGGCCGCTAGGCTAACAGGCACAAGAACTGAGGTGGAGTCATAAACTGGCAAGTCCTGAATTCCACTCAAGGAAGATTTTATAGCTTCTTTCTCCAACTGGAAACTTTCTGGCTCAATTTAGCACTTTATGTCCCCATTTCTTCTGTTTTTTTCCTTTGTTCATTCCATCATTCTTTCTAGTTTAGTGAATTTTTGTAGGTGCCATTGTCTTTTGAAGATGTGATATTTGCTTGAGGATGTTTTTATTTCCTTTGGTAGGAAAAAAGAGAAGGCAGCTGGCAAGTAGGACAAATTAAAGATAATGCCAACATTGCAATGATGATGATAACAAAAAAGCCAATCTTTATTGAGCTCCTTCTGTGTGTCAGGCACAGTGCTCAGAAATTTATATACTACTGTGTTTATATTATCTTATTTAATATTGACAACAGCCCTATAAGGTAAAAATAATTTTAGCTACCATGTTTCATGTGTTAGTCAGCATTATAAATGCTTTATACGGATTATCTAAATTGGTTTCATTTAGCGTGAGATAATGACTGAAGTCTAAACATTTTTTAAAATGTAAATGTCCTACACTATGGAGTTGTCAAAATCTACTGGTATTACATTTAATTATTAGGATAATCCTATGAAGTAGTTGTTTTTCTCAAATCAATTTACAAATATGGAAGCTGATGCATAGAGATAAAGGAATTATCCAAGGTCAAATAGCTAGTAAGTGGCAAAACCGGTATTCAAACCCAGGTCTTTTTCACTTCAGATTTTATGAATATTTGCACTTTATGATTCTGCTCAGTAATAGAAATAAAGATGAAAATGCCAAAGAGTGAAGGTTGAGTGCCTCTCAGGGAATGTGGAAAACAAACCCATATGGAATAAAAATGGACAGACACACTTTCTCCTTTCAACTTTAATAGCTGTTAGTATTTAAACTTCAAAGATCCTCCTTTACTGAAAGAGTAGGGTAGAGATAATGAGGGGAAGGACTTTTTCCCCCCATTTCTTTTACTGTTAATGGTGTTGAATAAATTTTTCATTGAGGTTTCACTTTTTTTTTTTTTCGGTATAGCTAGGTTGATGATCTTTTCATTTCCTTTTTTTGGTATATTATTTTTCCTGGCTTTGTCTATGTATTTGACAGGAACTCTTCACGTTTGGGTGTGTTGTCATTTTGGGATACCTTTCCTTCACAGGTTTATTACAAGGCCTGACAAGACTAGCATGCTAAGAAGAGCTTGAAGGATTCCTGGTGCGTGTGCATTGTGTGCTTCTGTAGATAGTACAGTTCTGTCAACTTCCAATAGTTATTTATTTTCAATTTTAAATTACACTTGAAAATACAGAGATGAATTAATTTTAAATTTGTAGAATAGAGGAAAACAACATTGCTTTAGTATGTCTTGTGGCCTCAGCTTCCCCAGTGGAAAATATAGGTCTGAACTAGATGATCTCTACAGTACCTTTCTACACCGACACCGTAATTCATGTTCAAACTCACCATCGAATAGAATATAACTCTGTAGTACATACAGCCTTTAAATTAAAAAAAATCTTTCAGACTTCAGTCACTAAACCACATTAAACTAAACTTACTTAGAGCTCAGGTGAAAGGAACTGTAAGTGAATACGTTTATTGGTAGATGAAAATTGGCTGGTATGCAGTCATTAGCAGTGGGTGATAGGTTTTTTGGATGTAACATGGGAAGAACAGAGAGCTGTTTGGAATGCCTTTGCAGTTTTTTCTTTCAGTTCTAAATATCTAAGATTCTTTACAATTTTCACAGCAGAATGGCCCATAAGTTTTGCTGTGTCCAAAAAAGTCACATATGCTTTACAATTATGGAGTTTCAGAGTGCCTGGAAATCAGACTGCAGAAAGGGAAACTTGTAAGTTGAAAAGAATAATTCAAAAATAACTCTAAATACCTTGTCTTTAAAGTCTGCTTTCAATATGAAATTAAAAACAATCTAAATGATAAGATTAAGCAATCATGTGGTTTTTAAAATTTTTGTTTGAAACATATGCTCTGATATGGTTCTAATGGTTTAAAATAGGAAAGAAGGATGAAAATTGAAAGTTACTGAGCATATCCAATGTGCCAAGCCTGAGTCTCAGAAGCTCAAAGTGTTAGGAAAGCCAAGGATTTCCACAATTAGAAGACAATTCACTGAGGTGATAATGTAGTGCTAAAATGCAGCTTTGAGTCAAACAGCGTGCCTGGGGTTCAGGAAAACAGCAATGACACGCAGGGCCTTGGAGCAAGAGCTTCCTGGTAAAGGAGATAAAGCCAGAGCTCCAAGAAAAGCTTGTGTTCTAGCTCATAATGTCAAAAAGTTGTCCAAAATTGATGCTCATCAGCAAACATCCTTATGACAGAATATGGACAGAGTTCTGAAGCACAAGGTTATCTAAGCAGTTTAGATGTGATTCGGAGGGTGATATTTGATATTCATTTGTTTGTTCACCCATCCATTCATCAACCACTTATTATCTACAATTCACAGAAGCCTAGTACAGAAAGATGTCATGGCCATGAGAAATTAAAATACATAGTAGAAGATGAGTCATTCCATAAGAAAGTGTAGGTAAGGTTTGTGCTTTTTCAGAGAGAGAGTAGGGGGCACTAGGAAAAGCATCATTCAATAGATGGCCTTTGAGCTGGATCTTACAGTGTAGGCTTGGGTGCCTCATAGAATGGATCCTTTAGTCTCCGGGTCTGCACAAGTTATCATCCTTGCTGGGGAGTGTGAGCATCTTTATTTGGCAGCAATCTCCAGCACATTTCTTCTATTCCTATGTAACTGTAGTATACACTCCCATTAGCAAAGAGGACTCTTTATGAACTGAACCGGTAGTAGGGAGGATTGGTAAGAGGTGTTGGAATTTGGTGAGAATGAGAAGAAGTGGGGTTCAGGTATACATCTTCAATCTGTAAAAGGTCTCAGCTGATTCTAATATGGTCTCCTTAGATAGCCATCTCTCTCTTTCACACAGAAATTATTACTCATAGATGACATGAAATATTTGGACATGAAAACTAAGTGTAACATTATCTAGAAATATTTGGTAATGAGGAACACAAAAATTTTGAGGGGGAGGTACTTTGTGAAAAACAAGTGATATGTAAAATATGAACAAAGAGTGTATTTGTATATGTATTGTAGGGGAGGAAAGACTTTCCTGCTACTCTTCTAGATTTGATAGCTGGGTCTATAAAATAAACTGACAATAGGTAGATTAAGAGGAGAAAATGTATATAAATTTACTTTTAATATTACTTGCATGGGGGCATCACAGGAAAAATGTGAATACCCAAAAAGCAGTGAGATTTGAGAGCTTATATACCATCTTAGTAGGGGAATGGGAGGGAGGCACACACACACACACATGCACATGAAAATCGTGGTTCATTCATCATATAGGAACTGTGATATAATGAAAAATCCTCAACTTAAACATTTTTCCAGTGATTGTCTTTCTGAACCTAATCAAATTGTAAGTGTAATTACAGAGTTTTATGAATAGATTAAAATAAAAAACAAAACATTTTGTGCATTTACCATGATAGAGGAGAAAGACAATTCCTCTACCCACTCTAGGTCCTTCTGGCTGGTCTACAAATTAAATTCACATGAGACAGAATAGCAGGAGAAAATCAAACAAAGCTTTATCACATGTATACAAGGGAGAAACCCAGAAAACTGGGTAACTTGCCGAAATGGCTGCTGCCAGCTTAAATATCATCTTCAGATAAAGCCAAAGGAAGATGTTGGGGGGAGTGGTTTGGGACTTCAAGGGGTTGGAAGGCAATTTACATGGATGTGGAAATGTAAATGGGCCAACTACAGACAGTGTGATCTGAGAGACACGTTTTATATTACATTACAATTATCTTATGGTATTAGCTTCTTCCTGGAACAGGCCCTTCTGTTTTAAATTCTTTTAGGGAGTTGTGGGGGAGGTCAAAGTTTCTTTCAGAGTCTTTGTTCTTAAAAATAATCAAGCCAAACAGATACATTTTGGAGTGGCCAATTCTGATCCCCCACACCATGTATCAGGCATTTGTCTAAGTGTTCTATACATGTTACCTCATTTAAAAGACAGAAAAATACCATGAGGTGGTCACACTATTATCCTTTCTTTGCAGATGAGAAAGTTGAAGCTAAAACATTTTAAATAACTTTCCAAAGATCACACACCTTGTTAGAGGAGGAGCAGGGATTCTAACCAAAGTGGGTCATTTCAGAAATCTGATGCTTTTTACTCTATACCAGAGAAGGTATCATTTAAAGGCACATAAAAGTAACATTTAATCCTTTGAACTTAACATTTTACCTGAGTGATGTAGGGAAGTTAATAACCAAACAATAAAACTAGTAAATTTGTTAATTTTTTTTTTCTCCTTACATTTCCATTTACAAAGCAGATTGACAATCTGAATAATTACTCTTTGCTTCATAGTAAATGGATATCTGTTGTCAGTTCTTAAATTTGACATTTCAGACAGAATTATTAATCCCTGTTGAGATGTGTTGTAGTAAGCACTCCTGACCAAATCAGGAGACTGTACTTAATTTAACAAATGTTTAATGGCAATCACATTTCTCTCTACCCTCTGACCTGATTTTATTTGTGGTAAATGGCATGCCTTCATGTGATTGATACTAAGATAAATTTATCCTTGTCTTGTGTTAACTGAACCTTGTGTGAGTTTTGCTTCACTTGTCTGCTGTGCTAATGAGGACAGGGCCATGGTCTCTTCCAGGCAGGAGGTTTGGTAACTGCAAATCCTTTTCATTTAGTCAGAATTTGAAGACATCATTTGATATTCCTGAGAAACCATTGCTAACCATTTTACTTTTTAGTTAGTTTATGTGGCTATTATATTTAAAATATTAATATAGTATTAAAAGCTGAGATGGTGTAAACATGATGCCATGACTACCATTTAAATTGGAATGAATTGAAAAAACATACTTGAACTTTTATCTTGCACATTAGCATTTTAAGTAGGATCACACTTGTACTTTTATCTTGCACATTAGCATTTTAAATAGTGATAAATATTGAATATTCATGGCCCAGCATGCTATCATTTCTATCATAACTAATTGCCTAATAAGGTTTGATGAAATTTCGTTTTGATGCTGAAGGCCCATGACCATATTGAAAATTTTAAAATATCAAGTCATGATTGAGGGTTAAAGAAAATACTCTTAGAGGCATGTGCAGTTTTATGCCAATATACTAATCTTTAAAACAGCCCAAGTATTTTTGAGCTGCAATAATGGAAAAAACAACAATATTGGGCAGGAATGAAACAAGAAATGTTTAAATTGTTGTTGCCCTAGGCAGACGCTGATCTAAGTAATGGTATTAAAAGCTATACAATACTTTGGCTCTTAATATTGCCTAAATGGTTGAAACATATTCTTGTGCTATGAATTTTTCTCTTTTGTATAGCGTTCACACTGAAGTTAAGTTGATTTTAATTGGCATAAAATATTTTCCTTTAAACTCCCAGATCAGCTCTCTAAAACAATATTTATAGGTTTCAACTCTCCTGAAGAGAATCACCAACATTCATGGACCCTAGAAAAAATAATCCTGCTTAGAAGCAAAACAATGTCATTTGATTCTCTCTCAGATGGGAAATGGAATGTTTATTTTGAGGAGATATCTCAAGGCATAAACTATTTACTCTAAGTGATTTGTTTTACTGTTTTTATACCAATAAAAAGCTAACTTTAGGCCATTCTATCAACCCTGTTGCAATCTTAATATTTATATTTATGTTTAGAAGGAAGCCCCTTTATATTTCTTCATTGTCTTTTGCAAATATTTATATTTCTACATTTTCGGTAAACTGTTCTAAGAAGTTAAACTCTATTGCTTTTTGCCTGCATTAGTGCTGAGCAAAATACAATCAATCACTTTCCAGCATACTTAATTGCCCTGAATGCTCAACCATCACATTATGCATTTCCAAACACAATTGTAGTATGGCCCAACATAGTCTAAAATTCCATTTTCCACAGCCAATAAAAACAATTTTTGGCCTATATCCAAAGTATGCCAAGTTTTAGTTGTGTATCTCAGGACTTTTTAGCATACTAAACCCCAAAGGGTTAGCTATCTTTTCCTCTCTTTTTTCCTTGTTCTATTCAAAATGAAGAATAAGAGTAGTGAATTAAGAACTGAAGACATTCTCTAGGAAAAAAATAGTTATATAATTATATATGCATGCATGTATGTGTGGATAGATAGATTGATAGATGAACTTCTTTTAGTAGAGAATGGTATATAGAAGCCAAGATCTTGGTGCTAGGTATGCCCATTTCTATGGAACTGTCATTGCTTGCAGGCCTTCTCAGTGGACAGAACAGGGAAATAGAAAGATACATTTCTCCCCAGACTCAAAATTTGTAGGTAGCATTTTGCAAAACTACTATATAGATATGCATTTAGTCCTTGCCAACCTACTTTATGCAAGGCTGTATTAAAGCAATGTATGAAATACAAAGATGAGTTATTTCCTCAACACAAAATATGACAGAAAGTTACAGTTAATGGTGGACCATAAGAAGTAAAAGAGCTATTGCAGTTATGCTGTAGATGTCTTAGAAGTAGTAGTAAGGATGCTCAACAGCCAGTGAAGGGACATCTTTCTCAGATTTGGTTCTCAGAAAAGGCTTCTAGAAGCAAGAGTTATCTACACTGATGGTTGAATGGTAAGCAGGAAATGGCTGGGGGAAGAACTTGAAGGAAATATATTCTATGCAGAGAAACTTAGAAACTGTAAATTTCTTGAAAGAGAACATAATGATCTAGATGAACTGAAAGTAATCCAGTATGGCAGAAGCCTGGAATGTGTGTCTATGTAGTGGATGAGTAGGTGGGGAGATTTTGAGAGATATATCTAGAATATATAATATATACAATGTATGAAATTTAAATATAATATTGAATAATATATCATTTTATATAATATAATATTAAGGAGTTTAACCATCTTGGGGGTATCTGGAAGCCATGGAAAGATTTTAAGCAAATGGGAATTCTACCTTTAAAGAGTTTTATTTAGTCCTTTGTCGGAGATAATTTGTATATAAATAATTATCATCCAAGACAGAAGGTTTTATGTGTACCAGGAAAGTTAGAGAAACAATGATATGTGAGTTAAGAGTTGGAAGATTATTTCCACTTGAAGAGCTGAGGGAAACCTCTGTGAAGGCAGAACACTTTGGTTGGCCTTAAAACTCAGCCAGGATCGTAGATTGCTAATTTTATTTGTTACTGATTGTTTTGTCTTTAAATCACTGTGAACATAAATAACACAGAGAAGCCATTCTCCCAAACTTTTTAAGCTTGCTTCTGAAAAATGGTGTCATGAAGTTTTGATACTTATTTAAACTGAAACTTATTCATCTTGCATAACTGAAACTTTATACCCATTGACAACAACTTCCCATTCCTTACTCCCTCCAGCCCCTGGCAACCACCATTATATTCTCTGATTCTATGAATTTGACTATTTTAGACACTTCAAATAAATGGAATTGTGCAGTATTTGTCCTTCTATGACTGGCTTATTTCACTTATCATGATGTCCTTCAGGCTCATCCATGTTGTTGCATATGGCAGGATTTCCTTCTTTTTAAAGGCTATATAATATTCCAGTATATGTCTACTACATTTTCTTTATCCACTCATTTGTCAATGGATATTTAGGTTGTTTCCATGTCTTGGCTATCGTGAATAATGCTGCAATGAATATGAGAACGCAGATATTACTTTGAGATCCTGATTTCAATTCTTTTGGATATATACCCAGAAGTGGGATTGCTGGATGATATGGTAGCTCTATTTTCAATTTTTTGAGGAACCTCCATACAGTTTTCCATAGTGGCTGCACCATCTCATATTCCTACCAACAGTGCATAAGAATTCCAATTTCTTCACATCCTCACCAACACTAGTTATCTTTTGTCTTTGTTTTTTTGATAATAGTCATCCTTACAGGTGTGAAATGATATCTCATTGTGGTTTTTATTTGCATTTCCCTGATGATCAATGATGTCTCTTTCATACATATATTGGCTATTTGTATGTCGTCTTTGTAGAAATTTATGTTCAAGCCTTTTGCTCATTTTTTAATCAGGTTATTTGTCTTTTGCTGTTGGGTTATAGGATTTCCTTATATATTTTGGAGACTAACCCTTTATCAGATATGTGATTTGCAAATATTTTCTCTTATTTCTTAGTTGCCTTTCATTTCGTTGATTGTTTCCTGTGCTGGGCAGAAGCTTTTTAATTTGATGTAGTCCCAATTGTTTTTTCTTTTATTTCCTATACTTTTGGTGTCGTAGCCAAGAAATCGTTGTCAAGATTAATGTCAAATAGGTTTTTCCCTCCATTTTCTTCTAGACGTTGTACAATTTTAGTACTAGTTAGTAATTAGTGATTACTAACTTAGTACCAGTACTAATTGCCAGTGGTATCTCTTACATTTAAGTCTTTAAGCCATTTTGAGTTGATTTTTGTGTATGGTATAAGATAAAGATCTAATTTCATTCTTTTGCATGTAGATATCCAGTTCTCCTAACACCATTTATTGAAAAGACTACCCTTTTCCCATTGTGTATTCTTGGCATCCTTGTCAAAGATCAGTTGACTGTATATGTTTAGGTTTATTTTTGGACTCTCTATATTGTTCCATCCATCTATATGTCTGTCTTTATGCCAGGACCATACTATTTTAATTACTGTAGCTTTGTAAGATATTTTGAAATCATGAAGAGTGACATTTCCAGCTTTGTTCTTCTTTTTCAAGATTACTCCAGCTATTCAAGTCTTTTGTGGTTCAACACAAATTTTAGGATTGTTTTTACATTTCTGTGAAAAATGCCATGAGATTCGTAAAACTATAAAACGTTGGTGAATGAAATTAAATGACATGAATAAATGGAAAGACATCCTATGTTTAAAGATTGGAAGACTTAATATTGTTAAAGTGTCCACACTACACAAAGCCATCTAGATTCAGTGCAATCTCTATCAATATCCTCTTTCCTTTTCATTAAACTTTCACCCACTGGTTTTAATATTCATTGATTTTCTAGCTCCATCATTCCTTTGGTATTTATTAGTTGACATTTTACTGTAAGGAAGAGCTTTCTTCCCAATTTATATAGTCATTTATTTATGTAAATAATGATTCAGGGATTCTTATTTTGTTCAATGGGTGACAATACATTACCATCATTATTTAATTTGATGTTTACCTTGCCCCATATTTGATAAGTGGAGACTCGTCAAGCTGGTTCCTGTGTTTCTTGGATATGTCTCCATCATTCTTTGACTGTTTCCTTACTTTCTAGCACAAGTTTACAGGTTCATCTTATACTTTCCCTCCCCAGCCCTAGATTCAGCCTATTTTGTAAGGAATCTTGATTTCTTTTAATAATGAGTGGTATGTAGAAACAAAAATTGTGTGCTAGGTGTACTAATTCCTATGAGTATCTTGTTGCTTCTTGGCCTTCTCAATGGACATAGCTAGGATTATATCTATTGGATGCATAACCTATAGTTCATACCAGTACCTCCAACTTTACGCAACACTGCAGGACATATTCTAGTCTTTTCCCTTTTCCATATGTGGAATTTCCTTCTCCAATTACAAGAAACCTGGCTTCTGTTATCCTTAATAATCCATTGCTCAAGCAATAGGAATTTTTATGTTTAATAAAATGATTATGCAAAAGAATAAATTTTTGGAGAAGAATAAATATGCATGTGTATTGAAGAAAAAGTTTTTGGGGAGGGGAAAAACACTGAGAGAAGCTGATATTACCTAATGTTTAATCATACTAAAGCTACATTAACTAAACCAGTGTGGTATTAGAGTAGAAAAATCAGTGGAATAGAAGAGAGAATGAGTGAAATAAACATGAAAATTAGATGTATGATAAAAGTGGCATTTTAAACTAAAGGAGAAAATAAAGGCTATTTTTAAGAAACAATATTGGAATAATAAGTAATTTGGCAAATCAAATTACATCATATTGGAAATACACCTTAAATTTTAGATACCGTTAATTCATTTCCCAAAACAGCGTTATTTTTATTTGAATTATCTTTTTAAAATGATACAGAAAGTATGTCAAGTATTTATTATTTCTTTCATGAATAAAGACACAAATTGGCATTTACTAGAATTGAATGAGAATATATAATGCATATAGTTAGGAAGAATAGGTAGATAACTACGTGGTATAATTTAAAAGGCAGCTATAACCAAATAGTATCCAATCAATCTATCACAATTATTTAACTTTAGAGTTCTTGGCAATCATGTCCTGGAATGTAATAGCAGGTATTTATCATCTGCTAATACATTAGCAGATTTGATTTCTCTGTTAGGTCATCTGGTTCACTGTATCATTTTGAAGCAATGAAACACAAAGCAATTAAGTTTCTATAGAAATCAGAAAGAGAAGAGAATACAAAGAACATTGACTCTAAATGGTTGCTGTGGTTCAGGACTTGAACATCCAGAAATCAAAATAGGGGCACTGGGATCCTGGAAGAGAACCCTGTAAAAAAGATGAAAAAACATAAGAGAGAGACTGTGGCTGCTTAAATAATATGTCCAGGGCCAGAAGAGTGTCACTCTTCCTATGTATAAAACAACCACAAGGAACATTATCCAAGTGAATGCCAAGCTGAAGAAGACATAGTTAGGATAACTTTGTCCTGATCTTTTCTTGGATTCATATCTCTGTTGAGTTCCCACACAGTCCTCCCAAAAGAAGACCTTCCTTGGAAATTTTAAATCAAAGCATTAAAGTAGAAAGAAAAAAACCCCAAAACGACTTCCTCGAATTACAAACTGTTGTCATGTAAACAGCTGGTCATATTTCTTCTTTGTGCCACCTGAAATATTTGTACAGTGAACCATATCTTCTTGTTATTTTTATTTCCATAGGCAGCATTAATTGAAGTGAGTTCAGTATACTTAATCCGAAAAATTCCCCAACCTCCATGGTTTTCTTGGTTTCAGAAGTCCTGTCTTGCTGAACATGCGATTGTTTCAGCACAGAAATTACTTTCCTTAAGGCCACTGGTGTCTTCTATATTGCCAACTTTAATGGAAACATTTCTATTCTTTCTCTTTTTAATTACCCTGTGTCTTTGGGACCAGTGACACCTTTCTCATACTTGACACTCCACCACTTTCGTTGTAGGACAGACTTTCTTTCCAGGCTTTCCAATCTCTGACATCTCCACTGGATACTCTTTCCTACCCATCCCTTCGGTTGCCAGGGTTTTGTTTTGGGGCCTTTATTCCTCTAAACCTACATGTTCTCTCTGAGCAATACCACCCACGTGCATAATTTTACATTTATGTAGCAATACCTCCACCTCCCCCCACACACAATTTATCTCCTTAGTTGACTTCTTTCATCTCTCTCCATAATTTAAATGTCTAATTGCCCATGAAACGTCTCCACTTGGGCCATCCTTTGGTATTGCAAACTCACTATGCCCCGCTAATGAACTTTTGATCATACTTCTTACTTTTTATTTCATCATTATTCTTTTTATTATCTGGATCCTCTCAGATGGTGGTAGTGTACCATCCACCCAGGTAACAAACCAGAATGAAAATATTATCTTAGAATCCTTTTCTTTCTCATTCAGTATACATAGTTATTCACTAAGCCCTATGCTTTGTACCTGTTAATATCTTGAATAGGCTCTCTTTTCCATTTAATGCCTTTGCCTTACTTCAAGCCACTATCATCTCTCACCAAGATTACTCTAACAGACTTTTTACTGATATCCCTGCAGCCAGACTTTTTCTTCTCAAAGACGTCTCCCACATTTTTATCAGCGAGATCTTCCCAAACTGCAACGCTGAAGGTGCCGTTTCCCCGACTGTAGCCCACCAACGGCTACCATTGCCTGTTGGATATAACCTGAGCTCACCATATTGCACAGATGATTTAGCATCTCTCTAACTTTCCAGCTTTATCTCCTGCCGCTTCCCCTTACACTTTTACCCTTAGTCATACCAAGATGCCTGCCAGTTTCTGAATACTATGGTATTTCGTGCTCTGTATTATTTTCCACCTTCTCTTGCCTGAACTTTCTTCATTTTATTTTTCTAGTAAACAGTTTTCCTCTGGTGAACTTCTAATCACTGGCTAAACTTTGCTAAAACAGAATAATTTCCTCTATGAGTCTTCCTTTCTCTCTGTTCTGAGCTTCTGTCATCTCTTTTATTTATTTTATGAATCAACATATTGAATTCTATTGAAATTACTTTCTTTTTTTTTAAGATTTTGTTTTTTTCCTTTTTCTCCCCAAAGCCCTCTGGTACATAGTTGTATATTCTTCGTTGTGGGTCCTTCTAGTTGTGGCATGTGGGACGCCACCTCAGCATGGCCTGATGAGCAGTGCCATGTCCGCGCCCAGGACTTGAACCAACGAAACACTGGGCCGCCTGCAGCGGAGCGCGCGAACCCAACCACTCGGCCATGGGGCCAGCCCCTATTGAAATTACTTTTAAAAGTAGATTATTTTTTTCCTTTTAAACTTGAGCTCCATGAGGAGAAGGCCTGTGTTTTAGTAATCGCTGTTCTCCTAACACTTGGTACATCCTCTGTCACATTGGCCAGTGAATTAAGCCGTGTTATTTTTAAAGGTAGTGTGTACAAGGCAAAAATGTACCTTTTAATGTGCATTAGCAATTAGGAGACCAAATGCTGCACTCGAGTAAGCCCAATACAGCCAGTTTTCCTTCCATCATTGGAAGAGATTATTGTTTCTTTGATGGCATACCAGGTAAAGAAGTTTGTACAAGAAGAGCCTCTATCTTCAAATACAAGTCGCATTCAACAAGATGAAATTTTCCTGTTATGAGAGGTTCTTAGGGATGGAGATCAAAGAACAGCAGATTCACTTCCTCCAGCTCAGGGGCACTTGGGAGTCAGCCCTCTCTGAGAGGAAAAGCAAGAGGAATTCTGCAGTGATTGGGAGGATGAATAACTTGACCTTGAAGGTCCCTTCAGATTCCAGGCATCTGTGATTTATAACAAATAACTCATTACCTCAAGGTCAAAAAATAGTTGTCCGTGAACTTCTATACTGAAACAATGTGTACATTCAAAACAGCAGCAATGTTTTGTATTTGCAGAGCAACTAAGGGAAGGGACATCAGAATCTCCACAAATTTAAGAAAGTTAGAATCAGTGAATAATGATACTTGGAGCTCATCATTGGAAAGAAAGTTGTTCATGAAACAGCAGCAAAAGAAGTGAGTGAAGATAAAAATATAAAATGATTGTGAGGAACAGAGAAAGGGAATCAAAATGAATCATATTAGATGGTCCCAGTCATGGGAGGCACTGATAGTTAAACACATGGGCTATGGAGGAAAGCTGTCCTGGGATCAAGTTCTTGTTTTGCCAGTCTCAGTTGTGTCATATTAATTACCTCTATAATAGGGATACTAATTTCCGTTCTAGGTTGTTGTAAGGAGAATTCAATGTAATAGGGTTTGTAGAGTACTAGGTGGGGACTGGCACATAGTATGTACTTAATAAATAGCAGCACTTATCAATATTATCCTTGCAGTGTAATGTCCTTGCAGGAGTTAGGTAATCTCATAGGCAACTCTGAGTTTTACCAGTCTATGAATGGAACCCATCCAGCCTTTTTGGTGAAGGTGAAGTATCTAATGATGTGATTTTGAAAGAGGGTAGGGAATTTTAATTAATGAATTAACTTTTTAATGATTTGGGTTGCTATGGGTATGATTTTAAAGAGAGAATGGCATTACAGACACACATCTCAGTATTCGAGAGCCATTATGTATGTTGGGAATAGAACCACAGCTTCATTTTTATATTTACTCTGACTTAATTTTTTTTCTGGGGTTTCTCAGTGATGTTTTGACCAAAAATTTTGTTTATCCACTTTTGTTCAGTGAAGATTATACACCAAACAAATGGTAAAGTTTAATCTGTAAAGCTTCCATCCTGCTTTTTTTGGTTTACTGATCCATGCACGTGTGAGGCTTATCTTGTGAGAATGACACAAACCAAACTAATGTGTCTCTGAAATCAAGTCTGAATTGTTACTAGAGTTCCACCTAATTCAAATGACCAGAGAATTATATTTTTAAAGATATGGTAAGCCAAGATGCCTTTTTTTTAAAAAAGGCTGATATTAAAACTAAGGAAGGTAATCATGGAGGGCAGTGATAGTAAGAACAAAGATGGTAGCATCAGACAGAACTGGATTCAAATCTTATTACTGTAGCATACAAGATGTACAGCCTTTGGCAAATTATATAACTTTTTAAACCCTAATTTCCTTGAGTGTGACTTTTGTAAGATAATCTACTCTCTAGGTGTGTTATGTAGAATTAACTGAAATAGTACATAGAAAGTATTTTGCCTAGCACATAGTAAATGACTAATAAACACGTCAACTCTCTTGCTGTCATACTTTCCATTGGGTCAGGTGGAGAAAAGAACAGATGAGGGAAGAGTGTCGTTTTCTAGGATCATAGATCAGGATGAAAGCTCATAATGTTTAAAAAAGATACAGAATTTCTAAGATAGACTTGATTTCCAATATTCTGTCAGGTATTGGGCCTTGTGTCAGATGATGTAGTAGATAATGGGTTTTGTGTTGGACTTGGGAAGATGTTCACTGACCAGTTTAAATCCTGTATGGAATTAGAATTTAGAATTTAATTAAATGAATTTACAAATAAATTAGGTAACTATAGCATGTCATAGAACAATTGATAGGAATAATGTATTGATATGAAAAATAAGATGGTAGTTCCATAGATGAGTTTGGCAAGGATAGATCATTTCGACGATATGGGGTAGTGGAAAGTCAGTAGAAACACTAAGAAAAGCTGAAGCTGGAATGAGTTTTTTGGGGAGTGAATGGACGTAAGGGTGCAAATATATGTGGTCTGTATTTATTCTCTCTGCTAATAACTCATTTTTGTTTTAGAAAGATAATAGGGGTAGTGACCTATTTCTATGCATTTGAATTATTTGCACAGAACCTACTACACATACTTGAAAGGCTTGGCAAACTGAGTGGCTGCTTCTCTTCAAAGTCAGTGTGAGTCATGATTATCTCTATTGCTGTCGAATTCTAAAAGCTTGGAGAGTCAATAGGTTAGCATTTAGGAATTTTCCGTTTACTGACTTTGATTGAATTCATTTCTTGGTAGTTCTGCACATTTATTCATAGACATTACTGGAAGCTTAAGACAGACTTTAAAAAAACTACTAATTGAATTTAAGTCATATTGAAACCAAGCTGAAAATATGGAGGAAAGCTGGTAATGATGACTCAGTACTGAAGCTAAGTTAATGATTTAGTGAAGGGTTTCAGAGCTGCAGAGAAACTGAATGAGTCTCAGCGTGCAGCTACATTTGGACAATTTTCCACTGACGGAAGAATGCAGATAAGAACATTTTCGGCATGTTTGGGGAGTATGGAAACCTTTGAATCATAATCTTTTAAACTGTGAAATCACGTCGATCATTTTCCTAATTACAACCCCTCTTCTTATGGGATGGCGTGAGCCTCTGTAACTCTGTGGGCTAGTGTGGCAGGAACCACATCACACTGCTTCAGCCACAATGTGCCCACTGAATCATGTGCTGCTGCCTGATGCTGAGGGCAGATGAAACACTGCTTACCCCTCCTCTTAGCTTGCTCACTGAATATCTGTTCATCTTTCCACCCCTGTCCAACCAAATCTTCGTAGTTCTCTGACTCAAAGAGAATTTCATATTAAGGAGGTCTCTTTTTGTAATGTTTATTTAACTACGCCAAAGTTACTTCCTTTTATAGCAGATTTATATGTTGCTTGATTACACATTGAGTGGTGGGTGGGTGTGTAGTTATGAGAATCTGTCTTAAATGATTTCCTTTGTTGTTGTTGTTGTTGATTTGTTCACAGAATGTCACATTCATTTGAAAGAAGTTGTTTGACTGCCAGCACTAAAGGCTGTCAGAACTTGTGTGAGTGCTAATTGGAGCCAATCAAACTTTAACTGACCTGCTTCTACACTTCAATAACAAAGAGGAATTTCTCCTACTTTGTGAAGTAGAAAAGCTCAGCTCTGATACCGGGCTGAGGGATAAGCCAATTTGGGGAACAGTTTGTCCTTGCCACTTGAAGCTATAAACCATGACTTCTTTATTAATTCATTTAAGAAAATAACAATTCTGATGTATTTTCTTATTGAATAAATGGCCAACAAACTTTTAGTCTGACACACAAGTCCAGAGAATCTATCTTAAAACTACTAACTGGGTAGAACCTGCTTTTTGCCCCTAAGTTAGAAAACAGTTTTAGTTAAATTGAGGAACCGTTTCCAAAGTGATTCTCAGTTGTATTGTCAATTTTAATATTCCCATTGTATTTATTCTCAGATATGTAGAGTTCTTGATTTGAAGAAGTGTAATGACAAATATTTCAAGATGAAACACATATGTGAGTATTGGAAAATGTTTTGAAGCAGTGCAAGAGATCAGTGGGAGTCTATTTTTACGTTCTTATAGACAAATATATGAAGAAAAATACGTTTTTGGTATAACTTGACTAGGTTTATTTTTGAGGTAGTCAGGAAGAATTAGATGTTCTAATCTTTTCCTCACTTATTGCATCCTGCAGAACGGGTTTATTCATTAATTGAACAGGTGAATTTGTGAACAAATAATTACACAGACTATGTCACATACAGATTATGATACACACTGATTACACTTCGTGCAAGGGAAACAAAGACAATACTGAAGGTATATGAAATTCAAGGAGGGTTGTCAGAGGAGTCACCTCTCTGAGGAGGTGAAACTGCAGCTGAAATCTGAGCAATGAGCAGGAGGAAGAGCATTTTAGACAGAAGGAACAGTATGTACAGAAGAGGCAGGAAAGAGTGTGGAGTGCTAGAGGAACAAACTGCCAGCTGGTGAGGAATGAACCAGAGGGTCGGCATTTTGAGATGCGGTACAGGTAGGTGAGGGCCAGATCAGGAAGAGGGTTAATAATGTGGCATATTTTCTCAATATGCACCGACTGAAATGAATGAGTAAGAAAGCTTCCTAAAATAATGGGAATAAAGTACTTTTCTCTCTTTCGTTTTGATGAATATGATCTTACCTTCTTCCAGTTGGCCAGAAGCATTCATCTGCTTCTTGCAGGGTGGGGAGTGGGACTAATATTATTAAAGATGAAAGTAAAGACAAATGAGAAGCCCAGCACTGAAGACCTAAATGAAACTTTTGAGCTCCCAGTAAGGCAATAGTCCTGAAAGCCAGACTTTGATCAAAACAAAAAGGGTTTCTCAAGTTCCCGAACCTCTACCTAACATACATGACCCAAGCTTGTAGCTTTGAACATTGAGTTTATTAGAAACCATGGACAAAAGGCACTCAGGTGATAAAGTAAGAGATTTTCTGCCATGTGAGATGGGAAAACTTACTTCTTCTGCCCTGGTGAAGTACAGGAAAGGGGACCTAGGTAGAAAGTGTTTTATGTAAATGGTCAAAGTATTTTGACCTCTTACCTCTGAGCTGAAACCCCAGGGTGGGAAACATGTTTGTTGAAAGTAAAAACTTAAAGCAGAGAGGATTTTTCCAGTGGCTTAGTGAGTTAGCTACAACCGAATAAAAATAGTGGTATGGTGTGGCCAATCCCAAGTCTTCCTTAATGCCTGTGTGGGGTGGAGGGCTCAGGAAGTCCTGTGTGCCCAGTGGGGAATTCAGAAGTCAGCTGAAACGAGGCCAGTGTATCTGCCATGAGCTTATCATGCCAATGGCAAGAGGTCAAGGGATATGACACAGAAGCTAAAGGGTTACCAGCTTCTGTGGAGATCCAGATAAAGGATGTCTTGCAGCACCAGTGAAGGCTAAGATTGGGCTCAATAAAAGGGGGTCACCATAGTTCCCAGACTGAGTCAATTGAACAGATCAGCCACGGATTTTAGCAGTATGTCTACAAGGAGCCAAGTGACCAGACAGATAAGGGACATTGTTGCAGATACCAGGGAACACAGAGGAGAGCAAGGAACTGCAGATTTGGGTTTGAGGCCACCTCTTTTCTGCCACTATAAGGTCATAGAAGCCTGACTCCCTATAAACTGAGACGCCTCCTTGAAGAAAAAACAGTGGGTTGGAGGAAATATGAATGACTGAACATTTACCGTATGACTGAGTTTTTAGAAGAAAATATTTATATAAGAAGATCATGAGAGCATTAATCAGCCCTTTGTTCGTGTATTAATTCATTCAACAAATAACCATCAAGTGTCTCTTATATACCACACACGGGGAATACGACAGACACTAACCCTTGCCCTCCTGTAGCTTACATTTCAGTGAGGGTAGTTTCAGGTGGAAGATATAGAAAAAAAGAAAATAGTTTAATTAGCAAAAACAAAGATGCTATAATTTATTTGCACATTTGAATAATAGTGTGTTATATTTTTAATCCTATACCAATAAGGATGAAAAGTATTCTGGTAGTGTGTATGACTTTGTTATCGTTAAGAAAAGCTAAAAACAACTGCACAGTTTATTCTTGCTTGGAAACTAAGTTTAAATAACTTGATATTTTATCATAGGGTCAGTCATAGACTCACAAAAATTTAGAGCTGGAAAAGATCTTAGAAGTCATTGGGTTTAACATCTTAGTTTGACTGGTAAGGAAACAGACTTACAGGGAGTTGAGAAAATCACTGCCAGAGCTGGGATTTAAATGTATGTTTCTTGACATTGGTCCAGGACTCTTTGTAATACAACAGGGATTCCATTCAAATCTTAACATAACATATTCATTGATTATTTCACCTTGATATCAGTAGGCTCTTTCTAGGGCCAGCTCTTTTAAGTATTGGGAGCATAAGGGACCATGCAGTGATATTTAAGTAGGGTAGAGGATTAGGAGAAGAATAGACACTCAATAGAGTGATTAGTTGCTTCTTCTTTTTCTCCATAGAATGTGCAATATAGCCCAGAAAAAGCCCAAGTGACCTCAGTGGCACCGTGTATGCCAAGGTGACAACCTACTCAGTGGGGGTAAAAGCTTGGGCTCAGGGATGAGACAGATGGCTTGAAATTCCAGCTCCATCACCTATCAACTAGCTTCATAATCAGGTGCAAAACTTCTTGCATGAAATTTGTTATAAAAAATGGATAAAATGCTGAAGGTTGTGAATGACTTACTTTAAAAGGATACATCAAATTTAAATTATCTCTAAAATGATGCTGCTGTCACCCACTTATATGCAACAGTTTTCCCTCCAGTGACAAAAGAGGAGAGTTATGGTTATTCTATCAGGAATAGTTCACACTCTGCCATTTATCTCATGGTAGAGTCAGCCAAGCGGTGTTCCACTCTACTGATGCAATGTTTATAGCTACGTCAAATGAAAATCGTGGCAGTTCCTGCTTTTTACTTTTCTTGGTTTTATCAAGAACCAGGTACTTTTCTGGGACAGCATCACAAGCATGTTTCATTTTTCATGCATGATGTGTCAAAAAAAAAAAGTTTGAGAACTATAGAGCTGGAGTTTAAGTGTAAGAGATGCTCTCATCATAAGACAGGGCTGGTTCTACCCTTGGTGGAAGGTGGAGAGGCAAGAGTGAAAGAAGCAGGCTTTTAAAATTTTAAAATTATATCATGTGTATATAATGATAAAATCTAAAATGCCATTCAGTCCTTTCTTTCTTGCATTTCCTTCCCTCTTCTACACTTAATTTAAAACCCACTTAAATGTGTAACTTGTGACATTGTGTTTAATTAAATTGTGTTAAAAAAAAGAACATACACTTTGTCTCAGACTGATAGTTGACTAGACTCATGTGGTAAAATGATAACCTGTAGATACATTCATTTCCAGGTCTTGGGCTGGCATATTATGTGATTTTTCTACCATTGCATACTTTTTGGCACTTATATATTACAAACAGAGCCAGAGAAAGGACAATTATGATTAAAAAAAAAACAAGGAAGAGTAAAGCTAACCTGTTTTCCAAGATGCTTAACACAAAATTGTGAGTTGATCTATGTTTTATGACACAGAATGAGTTAGTTATGATGGGTATGTTGGTGTGTTTAAGCTGAGCATTTTAACAAATTAAGATATATTTATTGAGCACCTAACAGTGCTGAGTGGGGAAGTGTGTGTGTGTTTGTCTGTATGTGTGTGTGAGAGAGAGCAGGAAGTGGGGGTGGAAGTGTTAGGCAAAGTCATATTGAAAGAAAGTTTATTACAACAGGAAAAACATAAATATCACTTCTGACCCCCACTCTCAGAAAAAAACTATTCAAAATAAAGTATGGTTAGTTTGTTCTATAGGAGAATTGACCTGGTTATTTACAAAATAGATTTTAGTATTTTGCCCAATACAGTTGTGTTAATTTAAGGAATATATTTTTGTAATTTAAGCAACAGTAGTCAGGTCCTTTCACCTCATTGAATACTACATTTAAGTTAAATAAGTTAATAAAGCAAACTTTTCTTCCCAGTATTAAATTTAAATGCTTTTTGAGAAAAAGTTAATGGAAACACTTAAGAAACACATATTTTTGTTTGTGCCAAGTGAATATTTAACTTACTTGTATCTTCTCATGGCTCTTTAGGTTCTAAGATTGTGTTTAAATATAGTGCTTGAAGTAAATGGGAATCTAAGCTTTCTACCTGAGTAATGTAAGAGCAAAAAGATTATAAACCTAATGCAAGCAAAGACATTATGGATTTGCTCTAATTAATTTAACAACTTTCAGATTCCGCAGTTGCTAAGCCTTTGAGCTTCAAGTTAGAATGTATACTTGCTTGCCGTTTGAAGTGTGGCTTGGCTAGATGTTTATTAGTATTTGTGTTGAGTTCCTTTCATCATGTTAATGAAGAAATCATCTCATTTTTCTAATTCAAAATTAGACAAAATGAAAGTTAATGGACTTATTCTCTTTGGTTGTCCCTGAGGGCTATTTATGCTAAATTAATGGTGATATAGGTAAACCATCAGTACAGAAATTGAATGTCACCCATAAATGCAAAAATCCTTCCAGAAGACCTTTACAATTTGTTATTAGTTAGGAATCTTTCTATACAAAGAAAGCCAAAGCATTTGGTTATGATGAAGCATCTACTCCAAAGGTCTGCATATTAGTTTGCATAGCGATTGTCTCCAGATTTAACTTCAGTATTACCCACATGTGAATTTATGATTGGATGCTTATTGATAGTGAAGGGAACATTAATTTAGACGTCACTATATAAATATATAATAGCTACATAAAAATATGTAATATAAAATTATCTACCTTTTTATTTGTAAATTCTTTGTTTATTTATAACTTTATATAATAAATGTATATTTTTTGGAGTATTGGGCATCATAACATCTGTGCTAGTTCCTTTGCAAGAAGCAGGCTAATCATATTTAGAAATAGCACAACGGTACTATTAAAGCTGGAAAGGAACATAGAATTCAATTAATACTATAACTTCATTTTACAAACAAGGAAACTGGGGCTCAGATAGGTCAAGAAATTTTCCCACAATGGCCCAGCATATTTGTGATAGAACTAGGACTAGAACGCATTTATTTTATTTTTAGTTCAAAGCTCTCTCAGACTCATTCCATTTTCTAGTGGGGATTAGAACTGTTCAATAAAATCAGTGATTTTTTTGTAATCCTCTTCTCCTTCCTTGTCTCTCCTCTGGGAAGAAAATAAAAAGGTGTTCTCGCTCCTGTGGAAGTGTTCAGAGGGTGTTAAGAACTGCAAATTGCAGCCATATAGATCATGTCTCCCTCTGTGGCATTGATCCTTATTTTTATGGAGCATTCAACTAAAGACGTGTATGTTTCTGTCCCCCCCCCCCCCCTTTTATTACATGTCTATTTTTAAAACATTTTACTCATGCTTTGAAATGATTTATTTTATTACATACCCAACCTCTGACCTGAAATCTCATCACATTATTGATTGAGTAGGAGTTTTATTAGTGATTCAGATAGAGGAATGTCTCCAAAATAAGTTATATTAAAATATGAGGATTTGCCTTATCTGTAACCAGAACAAGAGTTCCTGCAGTGTGAGTCTAAGTCTTCCAAATAAAACACTTTTTAATGTCATTTATTTTCAGCTGTTCACAACTTCTCTCTTCTACCTACTTTTCTTTCTTTTTATTTTTATAAATTCAAATTTGATCATACAATATAAAAACCTTAGGTTCCCAAGGAGATTTGGAGACTTTTTAAAAAAGAGTTTGTGTATGTGCGTGTGTTTCCCTGTTTTTTTTTGCAGTGTCCCCCCCTTAGTTGGAAAGCCACACTTGGGTACAGACATCTGGGTACAATGTCGCTGATAGAATTGAGCAATTTTTGTTTTTCTAACTTAGTAGTTCTGGCCAGCCTTGCATGCGCTTCTATCAGTTGAAATAGCATCTTCAACTTTAGCCAAGTGTAGGTTATTAGGTTATGAGTGCCAAAAATGATGAGTTGTTTCCACACTTCATCCAGTGAGAATAAAAGCAAGATTGTAAAATAATTATAATCTCTTGAAGCAGAGCCAGCCACGCAGCCTGAAGCCCATCTTTCTTCATTAATTTGTATACAGTTCTTATTTTAACAGAACAAACTTTCAGAGGGTACTCACATGGGACTACTGAACCAGCTGTACAACTTTTATTTTGAAGAAAAAAGTTGAGCCTCAGAACAGGCTGTTTTAAAGACAGGGAGGGACTTAGCTTTTCCGAGCTTGACCAGCATGTGGAAGGAGAGCTCTCATGGCTGTAATAACTTAGGAAGCTCCTACCTGGGTGACACTGGGGGAGGAAGTTTTCTGTTTGTTTTGTTTTGTTTCTGAGGGTCTCGTGCACTTCGCTTTCCTGTGTCAACGTGACTCTTGGTGGTTTTTGCACACCCTGCTCTGTGGGGGAGTGCCCCAACGTGCCTGTCTTATGTGGCCTCTATGGACACACTGCTCAGCTGGCAGAGAGCAGGGAAGTTTTCTCCCAGCACCCAAAAAGAGAAAGAGGAAACTACTTTTTCCTTCTGGACTTCTTGCAGCACAATAGATCAGAATAAGCTTCCACGTTCTCTCCCTGGATTTCTGGAGTGGTTTCCAGGAAGAAGTTAAACCTTCACCTTAAATGGATGACCATGTCACAATCAGGAAGAAACATCTCCAAAGACCCATCTTTAGGTAAGTAATGTTACATCTTAGGTGGTTTCCGGGCTATCAAGAAAAATAAGTTATCTCTTTCATCCTTAAATTGGGAATTCTGGCACCAAGCTACAGCAAGGCAGAAGTGTGCCTAAAGTTTAACTTCATGCATACGGAAGGAGTCGTTTTATTTTCTATTTTCTGAAACCCTATGTACAAGCTCTTATCAACACCTCAAAATATATTTTAAAAACCTATTAGCTGTTCATGCATATGAATGACATAGCCCTGGGAAAACTTCTGAAACATTATGCAGTTCCTCTCTGTTTCCAATGACCCGCTAAATGGGAAATATTGTGCCTGATTCTTTCAACTGATTACACTCAGAGGTAGTGTTTTAGTGCTGCTAATGCTACATCTTTTTGCAGTAATTTGTGGCGAGACAAATGTGAACTTGAGAGCGATTGTACTAGGTTGTGCATTTTACAGCTAGTTCACAAATGTCTGAATGGCAGATAAGGAAACAATTGGGCAATAGGAGAAATTTTATGCTGAGGAGGAATCTTTGGCCAGGAAAATGTAGAGACAGCATAATGGAGTGAGCTAAGGTTTTATTCTGGGGGGAGGGACACTCTTTCTCTAAGAGAGCAGCAATTTCTCTGTTGATTCTTTAACTCTTGATTCTTTATCTTTTATGCACTTTAGAATTCAGAACTTAGAATTAAGAAGTTTAAAGAAGCTAGAAAATGAACACAAACAATTTCTGCCTCTTAAGAGAAGATTAAAAAAAGAACTTAATTATATATCAATTTTGTGCCTCTCCCAAAATAATATCCTAAACATAGCAAAGATACTTCTTATTAGTAATATTAATATTAAAGTCAAGTCACAGCCACTAGTTGTTGATCTAGAATTAACTACAGGATAATAGTTTATGGATGGAATTCCTGGCATTCCGTGGTTGTTACATAATGAATAAGAGTAGGCCTCAAGGAGTATAATTATATAAAATGTGGCTGTATTTTTGTATTGATTAAGCATTATTACAGTATTTTTAGAAAGAAAAATATACTTTTGTAGTGCGTAAAACCAAATTCTAGCTCAAATCTGTTTTAAAACCTTCTTTTGAAGATAAATCATATGTAAATCTACAAATATGGATTTAATATCACAAACTGTCTACTTAAATATGCATTTGTAAATTTTATGCAGTGGTGGGTAAATAACCTGAAATCCAAAATGACTCTCAAGATGTGTATTCACTTTCCATATTTTCTGAAAAGTTCTCCCAGTTCTATGTAATTAATTTCTATTTTCTCCTAAGTGCATGTGTGACTTCAAAAAGACATGACAATTGCCTAGATAATTCTAGACTCAACTCCACTGAGGCACCACTCAAAGAGGGCACCTGCAGAAGTTCAAGAAGGCAAGGTTGTGCTGGGTAAAATCGGATCCACTTAGCCATAAACTGTAGTATATTACCCTATGGGGGAGCTGTGGCGATTGAGCCTGGAGGTACTTCACCACTGGCTTATGCCCTGTCCTATCCCCTCCTGATGAATTATATGCTTAGGTGCCACTTGCAGTGGAATTGCAGTTCAACTGAAGTTCTGTTCTTTTTTATGTAAAGTACAGATCCTTTGTAGAAGCTGAGATTCTTTGCCCAGATAATTAGAATAAAATTTGGTAAATTCAAATGATGCTTCGTGATTCTGGTGACCTAGAAGAGAAAACGCAGCTACTAAAGAGGAGATAATTTCACCCAGGCAATCATTTCAAGCAAATGTTGAACACAGGTTAAGGCCAGACGTGGAGGTGGGATTGATTGGTCAACTGGCATGTTGACAGCTGGCTCTGCTTTTTTCAGGATATGATTTTGATGAGGGAAAAGGGAGGAGGACAGTATCTTAAAGGATTCAAATGACTAGGCATAATTCTTCAGAGAAAGTCTTGGGCTGCTCTTCAGTAAAATACAGCATGGGCTGTCTGATAGCTAGTTGTACTTTAGGGCAAGTTGGGAAGTGGTTTAAGCTTGCCTTTGGCATCTCTGGCCCTTATCCTATGCCCCACTTCATTTTCTTGGTCAGCCTCCTTTCCTAGGTCCCTTGTCCCTTTGGGCTACCCCTGGAGTGTCCAGTCTCTTACATTGAGACAACTTTCTCAGGCCTGTCCTTTCTGGTCAGAGACCTATGGACCAGACCTTTCCTTCTCAATATATACTTGTTGGCACCCCACTTCCTTAGGACTTTGCACATTGGTTCTCAATCCACTGGGTAAGCAAATCTGTGTTAAGCTGTTTCCTATGTGCTGGTTGCAAGTTTAACAGAAATTTTGTAAAAAATAATATCTTGGCTGTTTATAAATAATTCATTTAAAAGTTCAATCATTAAAAGAGATCAGTGCAAGAGTTTTTTAGAAATACCTGACATGTTGACAATGTTAAAATTTTTATATACAGGCTACTTTCTCCTGCGACTGAGCCCACAGTTTTAATTCAATTCACATGGTCTTCTCTGATTGACTACAGGTGTCCAGAATCTGGGCTATGCCACTGGGAAGGTCAGATATGACAAAGAAAAACAAACCGTATCTGCCCTCACATGTCATATCCTCTAGTATATACCTAGATAACTATGGCACAAGTAGACCATGAGTGCCAAAAAGGAGGTAAAAATGTCCTGGGAAATTATAATGAAGAGACAGATTTCAGTGATGACTAATTCTGACACCTAAGTGAATTGAGAGAGGTAAGAGCAAGATTTTTTTTTAATTTAATTTTTGAGACTGAATTAGCATCAATTTTTCATCAGGAAAATCTCCCTAAATTTCAGAGAGCAAAAGTCATCCATCAAGTGTAAAAAGTTAGCTGAGAGATTTTAAAGTAGATGGTGGACATTTGCAATTCCATGGCTGGATACGATACTGGGAAGACTGGCAGGAATCTTATGTGCTATTAGATTCTGCCTGTAAGACTCACTGTGTCTCTTACAGTGGTCATTCTCAAATCATCTCACATAGTTAGGTTATCAAATCTATGTTTTAAAAATCTTTTGTAGAAAGTTTAGATGTGTATTTTCACACCAAGTCTGTGAGGCAAGGAATAAAGGCAAAGTTTCGTTTATGGCCAAGGTGGGAGTTTGTATGATCTCTTTAATCATATCATGTGGAACTTTGGGATTAATGAGATGATTCAGCCCTGAGCATATGTAAATGGTGCATCTTGAACACCCTTTGTGGTTTTGCCTGCAGATGTTCTTGCAGCTCAGATTTGTATAGAGAAAAGATGATTCTCCCTCTACTAAAGAGAAACACTTTAAGTTTTATAATTTTCCGGGAAGGAAGCACTATCACAAAATCTGTATTAAAATGTTTTCAGTCAACAACATTGATTTTGTTCCTAGCAGTTATAAAATAAAATTACATAGATTCTTAAAATCCAAGATGTGAATCACCACTTGATGTTAGAGCCCTCCTATAGACATGTTCATTTAGACTTCTAAAAACCTCTTTTTCTGTATTATCACAGAGTTTAATGTCTGGTAATCATAATTTATCTCTTTATATAAATAGATTAATCAATTTATAACACATTCAAATGAGGTAGCTTCGTGTAACTTCAGTAAACAATTGCTGAAGACACTTCTATCTTATTGCACCTCTGTCTTATTGTACACATATTGCTCAGTGAACTTTCTATTCCCATGGGATAAATCAACCTTAAACCTTGGTGCCAAGAAAAATCTGTTTCTCCTAATAAAGTTGCATCACTGAAAAATATTTCTTATCTGAGTTTTACTGCCATGAAGAGTTTAAGTCTTGGTTTTTGTTATAATTATCTCCTCCTACTTGATTTGATATTTTACGTTACCAAATTCTGTTATATGTGCATCATTTTCCATTTGTTACTTCAAATTCCTTCTAGAAGTAAGTAGAGAAAAAAATGAATTTAAAAATAAATTGAAACTTTTCTTATATGTTAAGCCTTATTTAGTGTTGTTTGGAACCAACAACCTTTTGAACTTCTTCAGGATTCAAAAGTGGATACGTTATTTTTGTGGTGACTTTCCACTAAAAGTAGCACTTAAAAAGCCACAAACAAAATCATGCATAGAGTTCTTCAGCAGCCCTGGAATTGAGAACTGGTCTATGCATCCAGGATCTGAGACATTAAAGGGCAAGTCAAATGGCTGCCAGGGCCCAACACTAATGAAAATCATGTTGAGATCTTCACAGCATTTAGAACATGCTGTTTCTTCTCTTTATGCCTTTTCAAAAGTTTTATTTTTACAAGTATCTGTTAGCAGAGGAATTCTGAGTGTGTTTTTGGCAGGATATTTTCTTCACATAGAGATGTAGAAAACAGTAGGATGAAATAAGAAAGGCAGATTCTGATTTTGTTTGTAGACCTAATGGGGATGTTTAGTAACCATTACTATGTCTGAATTCTAATTTCAAGGTATGATCTATGCTTTATAGAGGAATATCATAAAATATCTGTTACATATTTAAAATCACACCTTTGGAGTGTAATAATTTTTATTATTCCCACATTTAAGTTCAGTGTACTAACATTAGTGTCAAACTAAAACATAAGTTGCTTATATGGAGGGGCCACACTGCATTTCAGACTTTTGTACATTAATAAGGTGAAATATCTGACTGATTTTGCCGATTTACAGTAGTTTTCTAAGCAAGGTGTCCAGATAGTATTCAAATATTCAGATATTTCAGACTCATTTCCTTCAGTGTTATGGGAACAATAAAAAACCAAAGCAAAGAATATAAAATGTAAAATCACTACAAAATTTAAAGAAATTGTAATATATTTTGGACATTGGTATTTTTGTCTCATAAATATTTAAGTATTTACAGTGTTCTTTGATTTAAGTCTCTTTTTAACACCTTCCTCTCATCAGAAATACATACTTTATACAGAAATATGTTTAGTACAAAGTCATCAAAGTTAAAAAGAATTCATAGAAAAAAATTAAGAATGAGTTGCTGAAGTACTATAATATGTTAAACATATTTTCTTTTTTGTGCAATGAATTTCCTCATAGGAAAAAGCTCTATGTCAATCAAATCCAAAATATTATAGAATTCCGTATTTATGAAAGTATTTTCCAGTTGTTGGCTCTAAGACAAAAGTGATTGGAAATTCATTTATTAAAAAAAGAGAGAGAGGAGAAAATGAATTTACCTGCAATGGTTACATAGTTACATACTGGAAATTTAATTTCAAGGTTTTAAAAAAATAAAATGATGATTTTTATGTAAGTGACAATTAATTGGTAGAAAAAACGATCATATTTAAATTATTCCCCTTTGCTATGAAAGTAAAAAATACTTTGGAAAATAGACATAGTGCAATGAACTTAAAGTTTATGACACTGTTGGACATAATAAAAATTAATGAAGAACAAATATATTTTATAAGACGTTTATTAAAAATTAATTTTTTTGTTGTCTAGGTCAGGATGTTATTGGTGCTGGTCAAAGGTCATCGTATGACATAAAACAAGGAACAGACACAAATTGACCTTTAAAATAGATTACAAATATTAAAGCAAAACAATTAACATATGAATATAAGGCAGGTAATATTTATCATAAAAGTAATTATCAGACACTTGTGTGCCTTTTTTTCTAGTTGTGATAAAAATAGCTCTAATCTTTTAGTGGTCATCACGACTAGGCAAACTATAATTTGTTATACATTTTAAAGTCAGGCAGGAAGTAATTTACTCTTGCTGCTATTATTTCATCCATAGTCAACACAAATTTAAATTATTTCCAATAAACTTAGCAGCAGCCGCCGCTGCAGCAGTAGATATTATACTAAGATCTGCTGTTCATAGAAATCTTAGCATATTCTTAGGCAACTTACATGCATGTAATCTTCAGAACAACTTCATAAAGAAGTATTAAATCCACAATTAATGATTTTGGTTATGGATCCAAGAACAGGGAATAGATTAAAACACGGGAAAATATCTCTCACTCAGGAGCTACACAAATCTTGTTTTCTAAGCTAGCAAAACTTGGCAATAATTACATTGGTATAATTTAGAAATGACTTTTCAAATATTTGTAATGTTTGGGATGAGGAAAATCAAGATTATGCAGGTAAAATGATATACTGGGGATAATGTAATGGTTTTATACCATCTGGAGAATTTTATATTTGGAATAATCAGCCTGTTAGATATAGTGTTTAGGTAAAAAGTAATGAAAAATAATAAGAAGAAGATTAAAGACGATGTCTAGGTTTGTAGAAACAGAATAAGATTAAAGAAGTCTGCAGTACTCATATAACCAGTCTCTTCAGTTCTGTGACTGAACATGACATAATTTTCATACTTAGTTCTCATGGGAAAGCTTCCGTTTATTTATGTATTTGATTAAGGCCACTTGGACATGAACTCTAATTGAGGAAAATCCAACATTTCCTGAATTGGAGCTGCTGGAAGTGCATAGGGAGAGTCACAGTGCTTTTGAAGGAACAGATGACAAAGCTTCCAGATTTGTTATCTTCATAACATCCAAGCCTGCTGCATTAAAACCATATTTTTTGTTATGGATTCTGAGTCAAATTGGTGTCTATTTTTAGTGTTTTGGTGACTCCAGGCTTTAGGATCTTAGGACGTTATTTTTAGAAGAGTTGTTTATTAAATCAAAACAGGCATTTAAATATTAATTATATATTTATTAACCACTTGTTCATAGACATTGAAAGTCTTGGGCTTTCATTATGAAAATTATCACTTCAGCTTTAAAAATATTAATATTTAATTTGACATTTTTAATGACCAAAGAGCTTGGAACAAATTGTTTGGAGATCAATGGTAATGAAAAACAGCAGGGCTGTATCTTTCATATACAAACGTGGCAAGTTTTGACTCCTAATTGAACAAGGAAAGGAAAATCCCACTCAGTCAAGTCACTTTTAAATTATATCATTAAATTAAAATTTGGATGAAAGTAGAGACATGTGATAGTCTGGGGCCACCTATTTGTTAGATATCTCCTCTAATGAAAAACCCAAATGCTTATAGCTTTTACTCTGATGATGTAACTTTGTGAAACAACATAAAAGAGAAAAAAGAGATTCCTACTAATTCTGTGCCCACTAATAAAGCATTTGCTGCTCAGCCCAGCTGCATCCAATTGTTTTGAACTCTGAGATCCCATGTCATTTTATCTGCATCTCTTTTACTGCACATATCACTTCATATTATTATAATTATTTGAGTAAGGGGATCAACTCTCCTCTACAACTATAAGATTCCTGAAGCTACAATCATTATTGAATTCATCTTTGTATTTCCCATAGCTTTTGATAGAATGTGTGTCATAAGTTAGCATTTACCCAGTCTTCAAACTTAAATACCTAAAGGGATGAGGTCAGTATCGTAAATGAGTGAAATAGGAGGTGTTAAGAACTGTGGTCGACGGGAAACAAAAAACATTTAGTTTCACATTTTTAAAAACACTGAAAGGCTAAAACAAAATCCAACGGCAGACTGCTAGCTGGTGACCCTTGAAATAAATGAATGATAGAATAAATAATTTATTTATTTAGGTCCACCTAGTTGTTATCTCTCCATTTTCAGGGTGAATGATGGCCAGTAAATCTTAGCTGAAAATTCTGGTGGCTACATCTAAGAGGATTACTAGAGAGATGGGTTCTTGGTTCTTGATTCTCATACAAGTTAAAGAATGAGCAAATGAATAAACTTGTACTGATAATCTGTATATAATCTTGTAGCATTAAAGAAAATACTTAAAGAAATATGTAATTATTAAATGAATAAAATGCGTTTATGTTAGCCTCAATTTGAATTATTCCAGAACTGGGGAATTCAATGCCTATAGCCCATTCCACCTTTGAACAACTGTAACCTGTTAGAAAGTACTTTCTTAAATGGAAATCTGTCTTCCAGTCAGTATAAACTTTTTTGTTTCTTAGTAGAACTGGAACAAGAAGGATCCAAACTGTTTCTTTCATAGGACAGCCTTTCAAACACGGAAGACAATTATATCAGCTATTGTTGTTTATATATCTTCCTAAAACTCAGTGGCTTAAAATGACATGAGTCTACAGATCAGCTAAGTGGTTCTGTGACCCGTGGTAAATTTGCTTGATCTCAATGGGCTTCCTCATGCATCTATGGCGAGATTGTGGGTTTGTTGTGAGCTGGCTGGTCTCGGAGGACACGGGTTACACACAATTTGGGTTTCCTCCATGAGTCTCTCATATCCCTCCAGCAGGCTAGCCTGGACATGTTCTTAGGGTAGCAGCAGAAATCCATGAGAGGAAGTAGAATCTCACAAACACTTTTTTCAAGGTCTAATTGAGTCTGAATGAGTCAAGTTGCTACTGTCCCATTGGAAAAATCAAAAAGTCGCATGGCCAAGCCCAGAGTCAGTGTGGGAGGGCATTACTAATGGGAAGCAGTCCATTTGGGTCAATTAATGCAATTAATGCTCTTTAAAAGCTCTTGCACTTTTTCTGATTCTTTCCTTTAGTCCATCCATAGTTCATTCAGCCATTGAAGAGACAGCACATAATTTGAATTTTTATTTCATGTTGTTAAAGCTATCTGAGAGACCAGTGAGGATAGGAAAAAATATACATATTAACAGAATAGTGAAGTCTAGTTGATTCTCATGTCGCTAATGGGTCAAATGTGTCGCACCTGACTCCAGGGTTTAACATACCTCAGATTCCTGGTTAAAAAATTAAAAGTTAAAAAACTTTCACCTAATTGCCTAAAACATGAGCCATTACACTCACAACGATGGCCCACATTTTCGCAGTACTTTTTGGAGAATTGATTTTTACCAAGTGTTATGCTAACAGACTGGAGAAAATTAGTTATTTTAATAGAAGCTGAATATAATTAATTATATAATTTTGGGCAATTCAATTTCAATTCCACTAGAACTATGACATATAAAGAAGGCATTGTAAATATTAAAATAAAATAAAGCTTCCTTGTGCATTTGAATCATATTTGAGTCTCATCTATGTGTATTCTCTAGGAATAATGATTATCTTTTAAAAATTATTTTTATGAAATAGATTTATGATATTGTTTAATTTACTGAACCCTCCCGAACACCACTATATTAAGTAAATATTTTCTTAAAAGCGGAAATTACGTAATTTCTCTTTTAAATCAATGATTCACAAAATGGATCTGTTTGCTATTGACATTACAATTGCAGCTTACAAAACAAAACAAAACAAAAATAAAACAAGCTCTGAAACCCTAACTTCAGATATTCTACTTTAGTAGGTAAGGGAGTAGAAAGCTTTGATGTATTTCTACATGCTCCCCAGTTTATGCTGATTCATAGCTAGATTTGGGAGCCACGTTCCTTAAGGATATAATTTACATACAATAGGAATGAAAGAGCAGAGTAATTTGGAAAACCTTTCAATAAGGTTAGCATGATCACTGAAATATAAGCCAATTTTTTTTCTTTTATTTTTTTCATTCAAAAATATCTGTGGGTATAGGGGACCAATAAATATGAAGAGAGTTAAGTTTCTTCTTTAAAAAAAGCTCTTAAACCCTTGTTTTAGGTTGTTTGTCTCTAAAGTGCAGAGACAAATGACCGTGAACTCCAAAGCGTGGTTCTCAACATTGACTGTATCTTAACAATCACTGGGGAATTTAAAAAACTCCAAGAGCGCAGGTTGTATCTCAGATCTATTATATCAAAATCGCTGCATGAAACTCAGGAATCAGCGTTTTTTAAAACTCTCTAGATATTTCTAATGAGCAGCCAAGTTTGAGAACTACTGCCCTAAAGAGAAGCACATATGAAGTACAGTGACAGAAGAAGGAGAAACATTGGCGAGTGAACATTGAAGGGTGCATAGGATTTTGACAGGCAAGTAGAAGGAAAAGACATCAAGAAGATGGTATAGCATGAGCAAAGGCATGGGAATACAGAAGTGTGTGAAGTATTGGGAGAGTTTTGGCGTTAAGGAGAATTCCTGATTGGCCAGCATAGAGCTGAGCTTCTGCCCGTGGAGGGATATGTGGCTGAAAGGTGGGTTAGGGCTAGTGAGTCAACAGCCATATGGATGTATTTTATGAATATGTGCTGTTGCCCACCTGATCTTTAATTAAAACTGACAAATCTGATGAATGGAACTCCTGAGCTCAGTGTTTCCAAAACGCTATTTCATCACAGAACACCATTCCCCTGAGAGACTCGAACAAAAGCATCAAATAACTTTAGGAAATACTCCCTGTCATACTCCCTCTCCTCTTAGAGATTTACAAAACATATTTGAATTTTTGAAGTAAAACTTAAGTTTGTTTACTCCAGTATTTTCCCAAACATATTCTATTTCTATATGATTCTTCTGTTTCTATATAATATCTCCAGAAATCAGTGTTCCAAGGTATACATTTTTGTTCCCCTAAATTTTCCCAACATGTTCCTCCTTTACTTTTCTGAAATTCACTTTGCTTCAGCTAGTCTTTTTTCTTCTTTTATTTTTTTTCTTATTTATGTTGCCTGGAAGATCATCTGACCCCAAGAAATTTCTCTATCCTTACCATTTTTCGTCTCCACTTAAAGAAGCTAGGGCAGCAAAGTTGCCTAGTTGAGTGAATGACTAATATTCTCTTACCTAACTACAATAGCTTGAGTTTGAAAAAAGGAGGAAGAAAGATTTTGAAAAGATTGAGAATGATGAACAATGTCACTTTATTGAAACAGCCAAGGGTAAATTAAGAGATAACAGATGGGCGTTATCTGTGGATTATCACGCCCAGGTATCGTTGTACACACAAGTTTGGCAGCATTTTACCTAGCCCTTGGATCTTTTTCCTGTTTCATCCTGAGGAGATTTTTTTTAAAGCATTGCCTTACATTAACACTTTGTGAAAAGCAGACCATTCAAAATCTGTGAATAATACTATTTTGAATAATGGTGGCTTATGCTTGTATAGAATCTCATATCAAGAGTTTTGGAAAAAAATTTTACATCTGTTAAACTATTTGTTCATACAGTAACCTTATGAAGTAGAAAAGAAACTGTAGATCCCCGTTTCATAGGTGAAGAAATTGAAGCTCAAGGGATCACACCAAGTCAGAGGAAGACATATTGAAGAGAACTGATATTATGAACAAGCAGATGAAGTGTGGCTCACCTCTACAGATTGCATCTTCATAACAGATGATGCTAGGAGACCTTGGTGCATATGCCAGGCCAGCCATACGAACCTTCCTTGAGGTATAACCCATTCTCACTAGCCAAGGAAGTAATTTGAATCACCTTAAAAATTATTTTTCCAGCTACTCAGAATTATTTAATATCCATGATATCCATGAAAATTTTTTTCTTCTAGAAGTGGAGCAAGGAAAAAAACTGAGCAAAAGTGAATTACCACGTGTTCTCTGGGTCACACGACTTACTATGATGACTGTACAAACATAGGTTTGACATATGAAGCACTTATTAGGAATTTTAGGACATAAAGTACTGTCTCCAGAAGGAGTAAAGAAAGAGGAGGGAAAAGAAAGATAAAGTTCAGGAGTTGCTTTGAAAGTGTTTCTAAACAGAAGAGATTTGTTGCTACCATAATATAAACAGCATTTTCCTAGGCAGCAGGAAGACCCTTGTAGATACTGAAGTAAATGGTTTTTAGGTTGTGCAAGACTAGAACTAGATTTCATTATGACTTCATTGTGGTTTCATTAATAGAAATGATGAAACTATAATTTGACAGTACCCACCCTATTCATCTTTACTTTTAGGCTTTGTTTTCTGTAAATTTTCTAATACTCAAAATGCTTGAAATTTACTGTTTTGATGATGTTTTATTTTAACGTACCATAGACCACTCTTGAGTGTCATGAAACCTCCATCTTTTGTTATTTTTTTTTGGAATGTTTTTCTTTATTGTGATTTTTTTCTGAAATAGTATTCTAAGAATCTATTTTCTGGACAGAAAATAAATCTCACATTCAATATTAGGCAAACAATATAATATCTTAACAAGGCTATTTTCCTCTCTCTTAAGAATCAAATATTTGTAAAAGCTTTACTAAAGGATATTGTTTTTGTGGTACAGGGTGGTAAAAACACAATTTGTCTAAAATGCTTTCCATTTCTAGAGTAGATCCATTCTTTTTTTTTTTTGAGGAAGATTAGCCCTGATATCTGCCACCAATCCTCCTCTTTTTGCTGAGGAAGGCTGGCCCTGAGCTAACATCCATGCCCATCTTCCTCTACTTTATATGTGGGATACCTACCACAGCATGGCTTGTCAAGGCGTGCCATGTCCGTGCCCGGGATGCAAACCGGCAAACCCCGGGCCGCCAAAGTGGAATGTGCGAACTTAACAGCTGCACCATCGGGCCAGCCCCGATCCATTATTTCTCGATTTTTGCTTATTTAAAAAATGGACAACATTTTCTGACTACATTCTGAGGAGCTAAACAGCTGTACCAAATGACCATTGACCTAAACTTTACATAAAAATTATTCTTAATTCTGTATATCAGCTTTTAGATAAACTCGTGGAAGTTGAGCTGCTAAAGTTGAGTAATTTTGATCAGTGTGTACAATCTGGATAATTTGATATGCTTTATCCTTCTTCTGACCTACCAACACATTGTTTCCCCCTCTCTTATTAGCCCAATTGGTAATTTAGCCTCATTTATTCATTTAATGGAGGCTATGTCAACACTGCATTGGTGAAGGAGCCTAGCTTGCATCTAACTTTTTAATTTGCAACTCTTACAGATGTCTAAAAATATGATTGTTGCTCCCTCCCACTCCATGCTCTTTTCTTTCTTCCTCCTCTCCTGCCAGACACCAGAATGCCTAGAATTTCTTGTGTGAGAAAAATTTACTATATACTTAGAAAACGAATGGTTGTGCCAGTTAGTGTGTTATCCTGAGGAGTTCTACCCACAAATGTAAACATTAGGACATTTAAGGCCACCTTACAGCTATGAGTTTAAATTTGAGCAGACAATGGTCTCAGGACTTCCAGATGGAGTATTGGTTCTGGACTTTCCTTTAAAGATTGGGACTCTGAGGGAAGGCTCTGGAAGTCCATATTTAAGACTTATCTCAGACTAGAATGCTTAGGTGATATCTCAATAACTTATTATGCAACTTGGAGATGCTCGTTCTAAAATAATTTTCCCTTAGGTTTTCTACTCTGTCAAGTTACAGTTCAATTTCTCTTCATTTTTCTCTCTTCCTTCTATTCATTAGTCTTTAAAATGAGGACTGTGTGTGACTTCCACATTCTCTCATTAACTTCTCCAGTCCCCTGCAAAACCACCTGTTCTCATAAATCTCAACTATGTCCTGTGTTAGGTGGTTCCTAAATTTACATTTGCAGATCTCAGCTCTATCCCCAGTGACAATTTCCTTCTCTACCCATCTCTTAGACATGTCTACCTCAATGATACTGATCTATCCTGAAGAGGTTTATTCTAACACATACTTATTCTCTAGGAGTAAGTTCAGGAGCATGTGTGTGCATGTGTCTCCAAGTGTCGTCCCTTGCAACGCTAGTGTCCCATGAGATTTAATAGTTTTACACACACACACACACACACATTACTATACAGAATCCCAGAACTTTGTTGTGTTTATGTTAAATGTAAATATTTAAGAGGAAGATATGATATTTAGTGTTTCATAAATTTACAGTGGAAACCTCTTTGTGCTGAATATCTATAAACTTATCAAAGTCTCTAGTAAATTGTTATTTGAGAAATATTGCTTTGATGAACAGCCTTGCCTATCAGCTTTGAGCCTCTTTGTCAATCGCTATTAAGGAAAGCATAAAATGTTTCCCTGTGCTTCTACTCCTCTTGTCACTTAGACTTCAAATCTCAGTTATTTTTGATGTCACCCTACTTCTTGTCTTCTATAGTAAAATAAATATCAAGTCCTTTCAATTATGTCCTTGGAAAATTACTTATCTCTCTTCTCTTTCCTTTGTGCCTTTTTTCTTCAAAACCTTTTCCCCCTCATCTAAAATTTTATATTTCTCAAACTGATCTAATCTCAAGCTCACTTCCACAGTTCCTTGTTTCTAGAGTTATCAGATTAGTCTTTAGAGCTTTGTCATGGTTATGTCACTCCCTTCTTCCATAATTTGCAATGACCCTTCACTTTAAACTGAGTGAAATATTGACTCTTCTAGCATTCCAAACACTTTATACCTACTCTCCATTTACCTCACCTCCTTCCTCCCTTTGCAAATCCTATGCTACAGTCATTCTGGATGACTCATTGTCCCCTAGGACCTGTCTTATGCTTCCCTTCCTGAGCCTATGTCCACTCTCCTTCCTTTACTTCAATGCTTTCCCTCCACCTCCTGTCTAAACTTACTCTCTGTCCTCATTCATGCTACAAGTCCTAATTCAAATGCTACTATTTTCATGAAGTGTTTTCTGATTCTTCCAATGAAAATAAGTTTCTCTTCGCTTTGACTTTAATGGTAGTAACACTTTTCTTTTTGTAGCTCTGTATTTCTGAGCATATTTGCCAGAAATTGGTATGATTATTCATTATTTAGTCCATATCTTAACTTCTCTTCTTAGTATGAACTTATTAATGGCTGAGATTTTGTTATATTTATAGAATTATAGAACAATCATTTTGGAAAAACCTGACATCTAGTGCAGCTCTCTTATTTCATAGATGAATAAACAAAAAACTTTTAAGACATTAAATGCTTTGGCCAAGTTTTCACAGCTAGTTAGTGGTAGAGTCAGAACTAGAGCACAAGCCTCAACTCTCAATCCAGTGTTCTTTCTAGTCTGATTTCTTTGCATCTCTTGTGCTTCCAGCTCATGGTAATAATATCTCTTGAGTATCCACTATGTACCAGGGATCTTACCTACATTAATTCTAGTTGTAGGGATAATATTAGAATATGGTCATTAGTATCCCTATATTACAGGCAAAGAAAATGAAGTTCAGTGAGGTTAAATAACTTGTCTAGGTAGAATAGTCTGGAATCAAAGCCAGGTCTACTTGACTCCAGAGGCTATGCTCTAGGGTCAAAGATTGACTGAGTAGAGGGCTATCTAGTTTAGGGTCAGAGTTTGGAGTAGCTAGCTTGGAAACCTGCATTGAATTGCCACATAAGGATCAAATCTCAGACCTTAAAGTGACTATATTTAGTTTTCAGGTAATGCAAATTAAAGCCACAATGTAGTGCAATTATGTGCCTCTGGAATGGCTTAATGCAAAAACCAAAAATTGAACCCAGTGGGGGCTGGTCTGGTGGTGCAGTGGTTAAGTTCGCACATTCCACTTCGGTGGCCTGGGGTTCACCAGTTCAGATCCCAGGTGCAGGCCTACACACCTCTTATCAAGCCATGCTGTGGCAGGCCTCCCACATATAAAGTAGCGGAAGATGAGCACGGATGTTAGCTCAGGGCCAGTCTTCCTCAGCATAAAGAGGAGGATTAGCAGCAGATGTTAGCTCAGGGCTAACTTTCCTCAAGAAAAAAAAATTGAACCCAGGGCTAATGAGAATTTGGAGTAGGGTTTCTCAGCCTCAACACTATTGACATTTTGGACCAAATAATTTGTTGTTGTAAAGGATTGTCTTGTTCATTGTAGGATGTTGAGCAGCATCCCTGGTGTCTACCCACACCATGGCAATAATATCCCCCAAATTGTGATGGCCAAATATGTTTCAGGCACTGTCAAATATTCCTTGGGGTATAAAATCATACCCAATTGAGAATCCACTGATTTAGAGCAATCAAAACTCTCGTATATGGTTGGGGGGACTGAAAATAAGTTCAAAAACTTTGACTCTACTAAAGTTCAACATGTATATATATATATATATATATATATATATATATATACACCCAGAAACCTCACTCCTAGGTATATACCCAAGAGAAGTGCATACGTATAATATATTCATCAAAAACCTTTACAACCATGTTCTTGGAAGCACTGTTCATAAGAACGTAAAACAAAAAACCACCAAATGCTCATCAACAGTAGAAGGGATAAATAAATTGTGTGGAATACCATAAAGCAATGAGAAAGACTGAACCAAGAGTATGTGGAACAATATGGGAAAACATCACAAGGATAATATTGAATGAAAGAAGCCAGACGCAAATGAGTACATGCTGTATTATCCAATTTATTTAAGGCTCAGGGACAGGTAAAACTAATACAGGTATTAAAAGTCAGGAGAGTGGTTACCCTTGGAACCCCTTGAAGGGAGCATGAGGGAGACTCCTCAGTGTTGGCAACATTCTTTTTTTTGATCTGGTTTCTGGTTACATGAGTGTATTTAGTTTGCAAAAACTCATCAAACTAACCCGATTTGTGTAATTTTCAGTATGAATGTTATACTTCAGTAAAAAGTTAGAAAAAAAACTAGAGCAGCTTCTGTTTGAGGGAAGAAATTGAAACATTAACTGACTGCAGATGAAGCTTTAGGGAAGAAGTGATGGTGGCACTAGAGCAGCTTTGAGGGGGATACAGTTTGTAAATGGCTCCAGCATGGCCTGGGTCGGCATGAAGGGAACGAGCGATAGCTCTCTTCTGTGCCCTGTCCGTGGAAACCTGTCAGAGAGATAATAAATAAACGTAGAGGACAATTAGAAATTGATAGGCATACATTTAGTTTCCATATCCTCTATGTTTACCCACATAGCTTTCAATTTTATTATTCTACATTGTTTAAGAAAGTGTTTAGACTAGCTGCATGAAGGAGTTTGAGAAATGGAAATGCATTACACAGAATGGCACAGACCATGTGAACCCAGCTATATTATTCCATTATAAGGCCATGTATTAATTATACTGCATTTCTTATATGTTCCTTAGAAAGACACTCCTACATTTATATTTAGATTGCTAATCATTATTGTTATGGTTGGGAACAATTCATATCAAGATGCAGGCTTTCTTTAAAATAAATTACACTCTAATAAATGTTTATTCATAGTTTCAAACTGTGGGCGCATCTTAAAATGGTAAATTAGTCGAACTGTTCATTATAAAATTTTGAATTTTTTCACAAATTTATTTTTATAAAGAATAAATTTAGAAACCATTCATTAGGAGAGAGCTTATGGAATATCTACTCTGAAGATAGAAGAAATCAGAAAAACACATTTGTTATTTTGAACTCTTTATAATGAGAATGATTATTCTTACTATTGATTGTGATTTGGCTATTTAATGATCTAATTTAAAAGTCTCTATAATGATTCATATTTAACTTATATTAATATTTTTAAGGATAGACCATATAGCATATATAATTTTAATGATTCTGACTGCTGCAGTTAAATAAGATCAAGAAGACAGGATATTCATTATTGGGAAGAGATGTTGACTTCCCTTACCCCTATAGTGTACAGGTGATCCTCCAGTTAATTCTGTTGTCATGAATGGAAGGATAAGTGAAGATGCATCCATGCACCTGTCAGGAAGTGAGAACATGGTTATTTCATAGCAATTTGTAACTTCCGCTTGAAGTATCTATCATGATTTGTAGTTATACATTTACAGTTTATAATGTACATTTACACTGGAGTGGAAGAGACAGAGACCCAGACAGAAACTCTAGAGACTCCTCTCTGTAGGGGAGCCAGGCAGCTGAAGGCAAGCACTGGGAGGGCTCAGGTTCTGCCCTGGGGGATTCTGGGAAAGTGGAGGTTGACACCTGGCTCCTGGCCTTGGCCTACATCACTGGTTCCCCAGCATGCCTGCCCAAGTCCTTTGCATGTGAGCTCAGGATCTTTTCCCCGTGAGCCAGAACGTGTTGCCAGTCTTTACCTCCTGCTTCTGGATGGCACAGCAAGAGGCCAGCACCTCAGCCACCTTAGATACTATGGGATCATAGTTCATGCTGGCTATGGCAATCACCTCATCACCTTTGGTGTAAAAAGTCATGAACTTCAGCTCCTCCAGATGCCCCTGGATGAGGATGTCAGTGAAGTGTTCTGCATACCCTGTGGGCTGGACAAGAGGGCAGTGCCCACATGAGCCCAGCAGAGCAGAGGTGGGGCCCTGTGCCCCCCTAGCAGCCCTGGATCCGCCGCCCTGGAATGAACATTCTAAGTCCACAAAATTGGGATTGAATTTGCATATGTTTTATCTCCATTGCCAGCACAGGTCTAGATAAGTATTTGTCCCAATAAATGAATAACATCAGTGAATTTTTTTATAGGCTCGGGGTTTATCTTACTCGTTATCTAATTATCTTAACACAGTATTTGAGATTAAACACTGAAGCCATTACTCCATTCAGGTGCAAATTTCTAGCAGATTATTCACAATCTAGGAGTGAAACTGGAATCAGATTTAGGAGATGCTTGAAGAAAGGTGCTAGTTGGATTCAGGGGAAAAGATTAGATTTCAAGAAAGAGAGGTTACAAAGACAAAGGAAGAGGGCTAAAGAAAGAAAGAAGAGAAATGGCCAGTGTTAGAAGAAGAGAGGAGAATTAGAGAAGAATGGAGGAAATCAAGAGAGCTGCAAAGCAGCAACTGACCAGTAACGAAGATGGAGCAAAAGGACTTGCTCTGGAGGCAGAAGTTCTGTGTCTCTGCTCAGCCTCTAGCTAGTGAGAGAAATCACTTCATCATTCTGAGCTTCAATTTTCTATCCGCAAGGTAAGTGAATTGGCCTCTAGTGGATTTTGCAGCTGCTGAATTTTGTGAACACTTTCTGTGAGGATGAGCAAAGGCCATAGAGTTGATAATCATTGTTGATAACATTTAAGTGAGACCTTTAGAAAAATGAAAGAAAGCAGGAAGCTGCGTAGTAATAAAGAGAGGGCAGTGAGTATAGATCATTTATATAAACAGTTCATAAGAAATACTTGGTAGCAGGAAAGACATTGCACATTAATTTTAAATGTATTTTAGGAAAAAGAATAATAAACTCTATATTTAGTCCACCCCTTATCATAGGTAGTTACTCCCCAAGAAATCTGAAATATTTAGGGGTCTGCAGCAGAGGCCAGGTCCAGGGCCAAGTCTAAGAGATAATCATGATAATTATATTGAATGAGGAACTGATACATGAAAGTGCATTTTCATTTGTTATTTATGTAAGGCATGCTGTGAAGCTCAGAGAGGGTAGCTAACTTGTTTAAGATCACAGAGCTAGCTAGTAACTAGCAGAGGCGGGGTTCAAGCTAACATCTGCCAAACTACAAAATCCTTGAAAAGCCTGAGTACACTGTATTGTCTCAAATCGCTGGGAGTAATACTCTGGGGGAGTAAATGATAGGGGGAGGATTTGGGTAGCCACTGCTTTTTTTGTTGACAGGTGTTTTAAAAAATAATTATTTTTACATAAATTGATTGACTAAATCCCACTGGCTCAAACCAGTGGTAATGCCAAGTGTGGGACATTAGGGCAGTTGTGCCTGGCAGAGGCACTATGAACTGATGTTTTCTACAGAGAATTTAAAAGCAGTAATAATCAGCTAACAGTCAGTCTTATTTTTATTATCACCGTGGGCCAGCAATTTAAACAATATCGGTGATAAAATACTCCTCAAGAGTCCTATATTGATCCAGCTCCTAAATAATTGCTGTGGTACTGTTCAGTTTTAATTATCTACATATGTATATACATTATAATAATATATATACACACATACATATATAGTGTGTACATGTAGTATATGTAGTATATGTCTGTGTGTATACATACACATATATATTACTTACCCTTTAATAAACATTGTGTTCTACATGGGAGATACTGTGGGGGAATTTCCATTATTCAGTGGTGTCCCAGCACATGTAGACTCAGTTACATACATTTGTTTCAAGAATAAGCAGTCTGCCAAGTTCTGTTTTTTGGTCACTGTGCTATCATTTATTTCAAATGTACTGTTTAAAATACTTTGGCGAAAACAAAAACTGTACTCAAATCAGACACAGATGGTTCTGAACAATGATAAACTTTGGGAAAGTTTACCAGGTGTAACACAAATTTATGCTGACTTTTCCATCGAAGATATTCGTGGCAATTTTTGACTGCAGAGGCATTTGAAACCTATTAGAATCAATCTGGAAAAATCAAGAAATGAACAGCATTTTATTGTGAGATGAGATCTCATAAATCTCTGCCAAATTTATCTTTAATACTTTTCTTATATATTTTTTATATCTGTTGCTTCAAAATATTTTTAAAGTAAAATTAGCAAAAAGTCCCCCTTAAATTACTCTGAGTGAAGATAGATTGACAAATCTGACTATACTGTCTACTGAGGATAAATATGTAAAGATGGGCAGTTTTGACAACATTATTGAAAAATATGCAGAAGTTAAGGCTCAAAACAGAAACTGTAATATTATTGTTTACTTTAACAGAATACCATGTAGATAGACTTTTATCTTTTTATAAACAAATTCATTAGTTAAAAAACCAATCCATTGATTTTTCATTTTTCTGTAATATCTCTAATATTTATTTTATTAATTATACTTTTATACTGGCATACCGGCACATGTTCAACTAGAGAAAATGTTTACTTGCCTACATTTCTTTTTCTAACCATCATTATTATTTGTTTCATTTCATGATTATTTCTAAGAATAACTTTTCATACATGTAAGGGGAGTCTTAAAACATGATCTGCTCTGCGTGTCCAACAGGCTAGGTATGCCGTTGGCTAAAACTAAGGGTTGTTTTTAAAAATCTTCTTGAATGACTGTGGGAAATAGCTTTTTACTTCTTTATCTCCACCAAAGTTCTGAGCATAGCAGTTGATAACACATACTTATTGAATGAAAAGACAGATGATGAATGAAAAATAAACAAATGCTTAAAATAAGTCATGTTTGGTCTGCTAGCATTACTGGAAATCTACATTTTTAGTGTGAGCCTAAGAACCTAAAAATAATTTGACTGCTAATCAAAACTGATCCTTTACGTTTATGGCTGAAGATGAAAACTACAAAATAAATGCCGTAAACCTCAGAATGTTGAAAGTCTGCTCCCCTAAAAATACTCTGTAAAAGATTTTGGAATTTCAGGACTGGATTGATCTGTTTGTTTTTTTCATCTGTAAAATGGGAATAGTAATAGTAGTGCCATATAGTGTTGAAGTGAGAGTAAAATGAGATAGCACAGAGAGGGTATTTAGTGCTCAAAACAGTCTAAGCATTTGATAAACAATAGCTGTCATAATCACATAGAAACTTAAATTTTTTTGATAAAATTACTTTGACCTAAAATGAGTCCGTAAACCTTTCCATTTGAGGAGAAAATATTTGAAAGGCCAAGGTCTTTTTCTTTAGAAGGTTTTTGGGGCTTAGGACTTTGTAACTGGAGCTTTTTCCTATCTAGAACTTAGGCTCATGAAATGCAATGTTTCACCGACCCCAATGGCATCATGTAGTGTTAGGTAGCAATAGGCTACCTTTCAACGTCAGCTATGTCTTCTTGTTCTCCCTGGATAAATGATCCTGGAGAAGTAGAAAAGTAACGATTCATTTCATTTAAATCTTTAACTTTCTGTGTACTTCTCATTTTATCCTAGGAAAGTGCTGTACCACTGAATTTTATATATATTTATACTTATATTTATATTTACATGCTTTTAAAACTCTCTTCTCAGTCGTGCTATCACCCAACATAGTTGTGATGTGCATTGACTCTCACTAAGTGTACACCAGGTTTGTGTGATACAGTCTTTTGTCATTTGGATATTGTCGACCCATAGTAGTCTCTCTTTATTGTCTGCTCGTTTTGATAAAAACCTTTTTCCTTTGGGCCACTACAGAAATAATAAACCTAACTACCTAAGGTATCTCTATAGTTCATATACATTCCTGTTCTATTGTTTTAAATTTAAATCTCACATGAATCCTTGGGGAGGGAGTAGCATTTATTAATTATTCCTACACATATTACGAATGAGATGATCATGGGTCAGAGACTGTAAGTGCAGAGTCCTGAGTACATGGTGAGTAAGAAGTGAAGTCTCACCTCTGCATTCTGCCGAGAGCACTTTCTACTTTATGGTAAAAGTTTGTGATGAAAATGCTGTCCATAGCTAAAACACATTGGCTTGAGAAGTTGCTATATACGGTTGATAAAATTTAACGAGGAATTTGGATTTTATTTTGAAACCAAGCCTGGATTACCATATTTGCTTTTTCAAAATTTCTAATGAACAAATAGTCAAGTTAAGGGAGTGGTTTTATTGTTATTGCAATAGGAATTTCAAAAGTGGTTAGTAAGTAACTCTGAAAGAACAATTTTGTGGTACACATTTTTCACCATTGTTATATTTCTGTAATTTTGGGGATAGGGAATGGGCTGGCCTCTAGTGAAGCAGCAATTAGTAGACACTTATGCCCACATCTAGGTCTTGACAATCAGTGGTCTGTTATTTCCATTTATAAACATTGTGAGACTAGCCAATTGATTTTCTCGTGATTTTCTGTCAGTCTTTGCCCACCAACCGAAACTTCTTATAATGCCCCTTTATTGTGGTGAATTGAAATTCAAGCTTCCTCACTGCTTGCTCCTGATGGGACTTCATTTATTTTCTTAAATTGAGGTAAAAGTAGTGGTATGCTGGTAAACTGTCTCTATGAAAAGAAACGAAAAAAAGCCCTGATTTATAGCATTAGCCAATTTCCATGGTGTGAATGTTAACATCATGGACTTTGAGTTGGGAAGACGTGAGCGTGATGCACCCTCAAGACCGGACAGGGGATGGCTCTGGCACAGCACTGGGGAGGGTATCAGCGATCACCACACTGACCCCTCGAGTCACAGATGAGGAAACTGAGGCTGAAACAAAAGCAAATTCTCATCCTTTGTATCTTTTTTCTCCAACCATTGGTACTAACTTAGTAATTTACTATAAACTACTGGAAGAGTGAGCAATTTATTCAGAAGAGGAGCTAGTGGTGATGAGAAGGCAGAATGGTACTATAAGTATCTATGGGAGATGAGAGAAAGCTAATGTGTGTTGATAGCCAGAAGCCAAAGCAGATCAATGACAGGACAATACTATTCATACCTACAGATGTTACTCTGTAACCAAAACAGATTAGGTTGACAATTTAAAAATCATTGTGCATTGGACTGGCGAGATATCTGTACCTTCAAAGAATATGTTACAATTCAAGTTTTTATTTTCCTGTCTCAGTGAATGGTGAAGTCACAGTGACTTCCTAGTGGTTCACTTAGATGCTGGTCCAGAAGTTTCTGGTTCAGAAATTCATCTTCCTAGAAGGAGACATAATGTATGAGGGCGAGAGTCTTCCAGGATTAGCTAGTAAAGAATAACCTCATTGTCAGATCTTTTTTCTCTTCACTTTTCTCACTTTCTTTTCAAATTCAATCATGTAATTTATATACTCTGTTAATTGTAGTAATTATATTTTCTGGATTTGAATTGAACACCAGTCATGGATTTTTATCTCCTAAATTTAAATTTCCTAAATTAATTATATTAGCATTATACAATGCTAATGTCAAGTTTTGCCTGTGGAGAAACAGTCATGAAATGGAGAGTGCAAATGGTATTATAATCTTATGTCTAAAAATAAAGAGTAGTTGAGTAACTGAATGATTTTTAACTTATAGCATATAATCAGATTTATGATCTTTTAGATTTACAAAATACGTTAGATATTTATAACTATTCAGTCCTTTAATTGTTTCACTCTTAATTGAATACTTTTCATGGTGGTGGGGACTCAAATAGGATCTAAAAGAACTGAAAAGCTAGTAGTAAGTAGCATTGTTTTGTAGTGTAGTCTAACACCTGACTGTTTGCCAGCTTCAATTCCTTATATAGATGGTATTGACTTACTGTAGTAAAAGATTATGCTGCCAGGCTCTCATAATACCAAGAATGATAAACCTGAACCTTTAACTTTTCTAAGGATATGGGAGATGCTAGATTAAGATAAACTAGAGGAGCTTTAAGACCAGAATTGATGGACACCAAATGCTTCAATTTTCACGTTTCTAGCTACAAATTACTTACACACGGAGCATGAAAAACCATTTGATTTTGTAAATTGAGACAGATTTTTTTGTATTGACTGCTCTTTGTTTATTAGCTAAGCTGCCTGGCTATGAACTGTGCACAATGTCGTATTTTGCAATGCACACTTTAATTGTGTTTGCAGACATAGATTTACAGGCTTCAGAAAAGCTTTCGTTCTACTATATTAGTCTAATGAATGTATCGCATTTAATCCAGACACTGTATGAAGAAACTATTCTCAAGCAGCATGAACATGCTGTCTTCTAAAGTTAGTCTAAATCATATCAAAATCCTCAAGTAGTAATACAAGATATCAAGATGGGAAGCATCACAAATCAGGAGAGGACTCTTTGCCAAAAAGGGGTACTGAAGGAATGCTATGAATTTACTGAGGTGAGGGATCAGTGACTGAGTAGAAAAGTCAAGGAAGACTTTGTGTAAGAGGTAGAAAATGATTTGCCCCCTGAAGAAGGATGGGAGCTAGATAGTTGGAGAGAAGGGGGGTTGGGCATCTAAGTGGGGAGAACAGATTGGGAGTATGCTTAGAGAGTAGACTGAGCACATCGGATGTTTCAGGGATGGTGAGTTGGCTATTCTGACTGAAGTTAAAGATTAGTTTACTCATACTGTGGAGAGTTTTTCTCACATTGTCGTATGCATGCAATTCACCTGGAGATCCTGTTAAAATACAGATCCTGAATTGGTAGGCCCGGGGTGGGGCATAAGATACTACATTGCCAAAGAGCTCTTAAGTGATGCTGCTGCTGCTGCTGCTCCTGGACCATGCTTAAATAGTGGAGTGTTAGATTTTATCTTTATGTCTAACACTGCACTTTGCATATTAGCTTGGAAAAGTTAATTAGAACTTATGCATAGGTGAGACAATGGAATTCATCTATTCTCATTTGTAATTACTGGGCTGAAGTAACTTTGAAGCAGTTCATACTCTTTCAAAAGGTTTCCTGAAGGCAATACTGCCATGGTTTCAAGATATTCTGGTCCTAGCTTCTGTCAGCCTACCCTTTCATGTGGTTTCTGACATCTGTTAGACTTGATTTTATCATCTTATTCCATTTCTTCTTCATTACTTTTTTTGGATCATTTCTACTAGACTAGTCTTTGCTCCTGTGGGGTTGCCCGCCTTTCAATGCTGTAATTCTATCTTTCCTACACCTTCTAGAAATATCTGACTCTTACCTTTCGTTTAGTGTCTCATCTTGAATCTCTTCATCTTTGCTCTACCTCTGATCTCCCTCATCCACCATGCCCGTGTTTCTGGTCTGGAACTGTCAGATGAAAGCTCAAAAAATTAAAGGCACCAATTTTTTTGTCTAATATATAACTTAATTATTAACTATAATCTTATCAATTATTAATTAATGTTTAATTAAATTAAGACTTTCTCAAAAAGCTACTGTTTTCTAGTCAATGAAGTTGAAAAACAGCAATAAAAACTGAGGTGCTCTATTCTATATTTGAATGTTTTCTGGACATGAGGGACTTGAAAAATTGACTATAAAGTGAACTGTTAGGAAAAAAATTGCAATTTCCAGGTAAGAGAAAAAGTTGGACTTTTGTTCTCCTTTTAGATGTAGAAGGATCTTCTTGGGATGTCCTTCTGTGAGACAAAGGATGAGTCATCTCTCTTGAAACTTGGTTTATGGAATATAAAGGATTTCATGCATTTCTCATAGTGATTTCCCCTCTGCTCTTCTCCCGGGCCATTAGGCAAAAGATATTGAAGAGAGAAAAAGGGGGAGCTCTCAAGTTTGGGGCTTGGGTGAACTTCCAGCCTAGCTGCAGAACGGAACTTCTTTTTGGCTTATTTCATGTTTACCGAGGCCATTTTCAAAGCATACTTTTTCTCTTGTAGAATATGGATTTTTTAAAAATTTTATTCTTATTAACATGTGATACCTGAATTCAAACTGGTCTTTTGTCTTATTCCGTGGAGAAAAGGCTTGGAGGATATACAGGTTTTTTCATGTATGTTTGTGATTTATAAGTAAGGACTTACAGCAAAAAGTGAACATCAGTGGAATAATACAAAGTCTCCTCTGGTAGGGTCATTAACGTTTCGCTCTGGACTTGAAGGTCAGAAATGCTCTGACATTTTGGCAAAGGTAGTATTCTCTACTAAGCTTTGTGAAAAAAGATAACTTTTGTGACAGGTTTAGAGCAGGTCAACAAGGACAGTGCCCGCTATTATTCATCCCAGTACGTGGTCCTTCTCTTGCCTGCTGTTTTGGTCTCAATTTCCTAACCTTTTCCTCAACCTGTCCTTCCCTCCATTGTATAAAACTCAAAATATATAATTTCACTTTCTCCTCTTATCATGAGAAGGACTCCTTTGAATAAAAACACGGTTATGCTTAGTTCTTCCGTAGCTTAATTGGAAAACTTCCCTGAAGGTTGCCCTTGAGAGTCATTTGGAAGGTTAATTAGGGCTACAGCATCTAAGGAGACATTGAGAGTCTCCTATGAGTGAAGCTGTGAAGAGGTGGGAGACAGCAAACGTACAGCTCTTCCTGATGCTGAAAAGAAAGGCACATCATCCTGGAGCATTATTCCTGAAGGATTTGCTTAGCAATTATTATAATATAGATGAAGCAAATGTTTCTCATTTTATAAAAGTATATTCTACAATGTGAAAATCTGTTGCCACCATGTCAGAGAGGTTGCTAACTTGAGACAGTGCTTGGGAAAAGAAAAAGGAAAAATTTAATTTAGTTTGTACAGCATCTGCTATATGTCAAGGACATTTAATCTTCATTTAGTCATGGAAAAAACACAAATAGCCTGATAGAATTGTGTTCAATGATATGGACAAGGAATTAAAGATAAAAATCAATTATTACTAATTATTGTGGATCATATTATATTATGATGAAAGTATGGAACATTTGGCAGCTATTAAAATGAATGAAATAGATTTCTATATTAATCCAAAAATATTCCCTAAATATATTAACATTGAAAAAGTAAGCTGTAAATTCTACAGTGGAATGGTTTCACTGAAAAAAGGAATGGGACTATAAAAGTTAAATAGATGTATAAATGCTTTTATACACTGAGCATTGAGAAAGTTATAGAAGGACACTTACCATACTATTAATGCTGATTAAGCTTACAAGGCTGAGATTGGTAAGAGGAATGGGAACACACTGGCTTTTAAGTTTTTATGCTAATGTACGTATTTTTTTTAACTCTTTACAACAAGCATGGATTAATTTACTTATTAAAAAATGTGTAAAATTGAGAGCATATCAGTAGTTTCTGGGGATTAGGATTGGGGTGAGGGTTTGACTCAAAGTGGCACTATGAGGGAATTTTTTTGACTGATGGAACTGTTCTATATTCTGAGTGTGTTGGTGACTGATGATACATGAAACTATGCATGTGCCAAAATTCATAAAATTTTACACCCAAAAAATCACATTTTATTGTATGTGAGTTTGTAAGAAACTATAAAAATTAGTGAAGAAAAAACAACAATGATTTTTTTAAAAAATACTGAAAAATGAGTAGTAAAAATAGTCCTCCAAAATCTACTAATTATAGACTAGACTGAAATAAAAATTTTTTTCCAGATAAAGCTATGTCATAATGTTGAAAACTTTAGGGTTATTTTCCAGTTTGAGCTCACTTAGTCATTGATGGTCAAGAGGATAAGTCAGTTAGTCAAAAGGATAGGTCAATAGGTATTATTCACTCTGTTTTATAAATAGCTAACTAAAGCTTAGGAGAGTTTAGCAATTTACCCAGAACTACATAGTTAGTAGGACTTCAAACTTTGAAATAAAAGTTGAAATCCAAACTTTGAAATAAAAGAGGTCACGATTTCTAAAAGTAAAAAAGATGTAGGACAGAAACTATTTGTATGAATTAACTATAATAAGGCAGTAATGGAAAAACCAGCAAGATTTGAGATAGAAATATATTCCTTTACAGTAACAGTAATAAAATGGACCTTAGACATGAGTAGCTACTTGTAGCCTACATCTATCCAGACACTCCTGGAGGCTCTGTGGATATAGTGATCACAAATTATCGTAATCATCTAAGTGTAGAGTTCAATTGAGGATGCTGAAAATAAAGTAATATAATATTTTGATAAAGAATCATAATTCAACTCTGCAAAAGAACTTGACCTATACACTTGTAAAGGGTCTTTTAATGAAATAGTAGAGGGTAAAGAGTCAATGACAAATGATTTAACATGAAGTCATTGTGGTAAGAAAAAGTACAATAAATTTGAAATCTCTTTGGTAATGCTACATTCACATCTTATGACAATGTTGAACTTTGTGTTTTCATGTCAATAGGAGTTAAGTATCAAAAGAGATCAGAGTTGCATAGTTAAGGTTGATAGTTTGCATTGTGATTCATGGATATGTCCATTTCCAGTAATAATAGTGAATGTTGAATATCTGTTTCTGTTTATGTGATCATAATTCAAGATCACATATTTTTAATATAAACTGTTTTACAAGAGTATAATAGGAATTTCCTCACTGACTTCATCCAACTCAAGTTTCTTTTTACATTTCCCTTTGTTTTTCTTACATTTCCAGTGTCAAATACTTTCTTTCATTTTTGCCTCATCTATCTTATCCATGTCCTCCTTTCTGAGCTCAGTTGAAGTCCCATGTTTTTCATGTAAACCTCTTTGAAAATAATGCTTTTTATTTTCTGAAACTTGCTATACTTAAAATGTAATATCTTTCTTTCTATGTGAGATAACTTTATCTCTCCAAACAAATTGTAAGAACCTGAAGTACAGAGACGATATCACGCTCCTTTGACATTGCCCTAGCATCCATGCTTTCGATCAAGTAGTGACTGATCACCTTTTCTGTTCAAGGCCCCATGCCAGCTGGGGAGAGAGATACAAAGATGACCTAAAACTCATCCCGATCTTAAAGAATTTACCACCCTGTAGGAGAGAGAAGACTTACTGTACATGTGACTCCAGTACTAGACATTGTGTAGTACAAGCTGAGAAAAAAAGACACTGGAGTGTTGGTTCAATGGGTGGAGGCCTTTTTTTCTGATTGATTTTTGAAACATTCAGTGAAACAACTCTTCTAATCTGGTTTCCTATCCCCAAATTTTCCCTATGTCTGACACTAACACTAATAATTCTTAAAGTCATATACAGCTTCTTCCTAGGAAAGAGTTTATTGAACAATACCATTTTTTTTTTCTGATTCGTACATTTTCCCCCCACATTGCAATGTCCCTGAAATCATGTTGTCTCTTTTAGTAATAGCGTCTTACAGCGCCTTTGGGGGAGATGGCAATCGTGACATATTAGGTAAACAATATGAAATTGCTGATATTCAACAGTTTTTGATGAACAAAAGCAGCAATTTTCTATGACATAATTGCCAGACTCTTTGCAAATTTTTTCATTTCTCTTGATCTTGTCATCACCTCAGTTGTGTTCGGTGCATTATTGTTACTATACATGTTGAGTTCGCTGCACCTCAAAATGTCCTAAAAAATATCATATTAAAGATGGCATTGAAATGAAAAGTAATTGTGCATGCAGGAAGGCATGGAAACAGAGCTGTGGGGCCTATATGTGACATTGAAGCAAATATTTATTATGGGATAAATGACCTTATTATCTATTTTCTTGCAAAGCAGTAATGAAGTACTTGAAGAGATATCAAAAGAGAGATACTCACAAGTAGATAAAGCTGTGCTATGTTGTTCCTTAGATCTATGCACAAACACTGCTTTTCACTCCCCAGCCAATATCACTAGAGGTAGGAGCAGTTGCCAAATCACCTGGACTGATGAAATAAATGTCAAAGTGGAGAGAAGCTGGTGTGACCACCAGTGTCATGCAGGAATACTGTGAAAGCATTTTCTTATAGTTTAAAGGACAATTTTTGTTTCTTTTTAGTGATATAAAAATAACAGAGTGGGGGCCAGCCCAGTGGCATAGCAGTTGAGTTTGCATGCTCTGCTTTGGTGGCCCAGGGTTCACAGGTTTGGATCCCAGGTGTGGACCTAAACACCATTCGTCAATCCATGCTGTGGCAGCATCCCACATACAAAATAGAGGAAGATTGGCACAGGTGTTAGCTCAGTGACAATCTTCCTCAAGCAAAAAGAGAAAGATTGGCAAGAGATGTTAGCTCAAGGCCAATCTTCCTCACCAAAAAAAAATAATAATAATAAATAAAAAAAAACAGAGTGTTTCGATCCAGCCCTAGTGGCCTAGTGGCTAAGTTTGGTGCACTCTGCTTCAGCAGCCCAGGTTCAGTTCCTGGGCATGGACCTACACCACTCATCTGTCAGTGGTCATGGTGTGGTGTCAGCTCCTATACAAAAAAAAAAAAAGAGAAAGATTGGTAGCAGATGTTAGCTCAGGGCAAATCTTCCTCAGTAAGATAAATAAATAAATAAATAATAATAATAGAGTGTCTTACAATGATGATGTTTTAGATTCAGTGTGATAGAATACATTCATGCTTTCTTATAAAACTTCTAAAAAGTTATTCATATAAGTTATGTTATAAAGAAATACAGACTCTTCAAATGACTACAAACTTTTGGAGAACAGTCAATTAGCATATTTTCCTTTTCATTTAGTCATGGCAAAAACGTGATTTCATTTACTTCTCCTTTGTGTCATATTAGATGTAAGTTCTAATTATATTTAACGTTTCTTTATATTTATACAAATTCAAATGAACTGTCATATACTAATAATTTCCTATGTTTATGAGTTGCTCTCTGCCCTCAGTGAGTCTATAATTCATATAGAGAGATAAGGTGAGTTAAGGAATAGTTCAAGATGACATTTGAGAGGACAGAAATAAGTAAGGTGGCAAATAACTGGCACAGACAAGAAGTACTTGGGAATTCAGAAAAGAAGATCTTGAGGGTAGGAGAAGAATTTCAGGAAAGACTTTGTGTCTTCAAAGATAAGTGGAAAAATGTTTATTCAGGTCCTTTGTCCATTTTTAAATAAGATTGTTTGCTTTTTTGCCATTGAGTTATCTGAGTCTATATATTTTGGATGCTAACCCCTTTGGATATGAATCTGATAGACAGATGGTTTGCAAATATTTTCTCCCATTTCTTAGATTGCCTTTCATTTTGTTGATTGTTTCCTTTGCTGTCCAGAAGCATTTTAGTTTGATGCAGTCCCAATTGTTTATTTTTTCTTTGGTTGCCTTGTACTTTTGGTGTCATTCCAAGAAATTATTGCCAAGATCAATGTCAAAGAGCTTTTTCCCTACATTTTCTTCTAGGAGTTTACAACTTCAGGTCTTACATTTAAGTCTTTAGTCTATTTTGAGTTGATTTTTGTGTTTGATTTAAAATAAGAATCCAATTTCATTTTTTGCACATAGATACTCAGTTTTTCCAACATTATTTGTTGAAAGGACTATCCTTTTCCCATTGTGTGTTCTTGGCACCCTTGTCAAAGATCAGTTGACTGTATATGTGTGGGTTTATTTCTGAACTCTTTATTCTCTTGCAATGGTCTATGTGCCTGTTTTTATGCTGGCACCGTACTGTTTTCATTACTATAACTTTGTAATGTAGTTTGAAATCAGGAAGTGTGATGCCTCCAGCTTTGTTCTTTTTTCTCAAGATTTCTTTGGCTACTCAGGGTCTTTTGTGGTTCCATGCAAATGGCCAATAGGTACATGAAAATGTGCTCAAGTCGTCAGGGAAATGCAAATCAAAACCACAATGAGATATCACCTCACATTTGCTAAAATGGGTGTTAAAAAGACAACAAATAACAAATGTTGGCAAAGAAATGGAGAAAAGAGAACCTTTATATACTATTGATGGGAATGTAAATTGGTACAGCCATTATGGAAAGTAGCATGGCGGTTCCTCAAAATATTAGAAATGGAACTGCCATATGATCCAGCAATCCTGCTCCTGGATATATCCAGAGGAAATTAAATCAATATCTTGAAGAGATAAGTGTACTCTCATGTTCACTGAAGCATTATTCACAAGACCCAAGATGTAGGAAACATTCTAAACATCCTTAAGTGGATGAATGGCTAAAGAAAATGTTGTAGATATATATATATATATATATATATATAGAACTGAATATTATTCAGCCATAAAAAGAAAGAAATCCTGCCATCTGTGACAACATGGATGAAACTGGAGGGCATTATGCTAAGTGAAGTAAGCCAGACAGAGAATAACAAATACTGTATAGTATCACTTACATGTGGAATTTTTTAAAAAGCCTATTTCATGGAAACAGAGTAGAATGGTGGTTGGCAGGGGCTAGGGAAGAGGGGAAATAGGAAAATGTAGGCCAAAGGGTACAAACATTCAGTAATAAGAAGAATAAGTTCAGAGGATCTAATGTACAGTGTGGTGACTATAGCTAATAGTATAGTATATTATACTTAAAAGATGCTGAGAATAGATCTTAATGATTCTTGCTACACACACACAAAAAGAGCTGTGTGAGGTATGGATGTGTTAATTATCTTGATCTTGGTCATCACTGCACAATGTATATGTATATCAAATCATCATGGTACACTTTAAGATAAATACAACTATATTTGTAAATTATTCCTCAAGAAAGTGGGAAAAAGTAAAAAAAAGAAAGATGAGTAGAAACTGCATAGAAAGAGAGACAGAAAAAGGAGTCCAGGTAGCGACAAAGGGAATAATAGAAAAATGGTGTAGAAAACCTCAAGAAATTTTAGGAGTATGCAGGGGATCTGAGAGGGAGATTAATCATAGGTGAGGCAGGGAGAAGATTTGGGACCAGAATGAGGAGGATATTGATTCTGGATTTTATGCTAGTGGTGAAGAGTAGTTAATGATTATCTTAATGATGATTTTCAGTAATTAAGCTATGGAAACTTTGAATTTATCAAACATAATCCCTGACTTTTGAATATTTTTTTCGCAAAATATTGTTAATTTTCAGACTTTTATTAACTTAGGCAATTTTATTTTGGGAGATGTCCATTTAAATCTGCTAGAAATGACTATGAGAGTACCAGAACAGAAAAGTTAGATGTTAAATTAATAATAATGTTTTTGAAATATTTTGTCCCCAAAGAAAATATCCCTAAAATTTAGCTCTTTTTTTCTAATAATAAACTAAGTTTGGATGTCTCTTGGTTTTAGGTGCTGTATTAGTTTTCTTTTGCTAAGTAACAAGTTGTCACAGTGGCTTAAAACAGTACCCATTTCTGGGGCCGGCCCCATGACATAGTGGTTCAGTTCAGCGTGCTTGGCTTTGGTGGCTGTGGTTTGCTGGTTTGGATCCTGGGCGTGGACCTACACACCACTCATCAAGCCATGCTCTGTCAGCGATCCACATACAAAATAGAGGAAGATTGGCACAGATGTTAGCTCAGGGCTAATCTTCCTCAAGCAAAAAAAGAGGAAGAATGGCAGTAGATGTTAGTTCAGGGCCCATCTTAGTCACCAAGAAAAACAAACAAAAAATAAGACCCGTTTATTAGCTCAGAGATCTGTAGGTCAGAAATCTGAGCCTGCTAGTCTGGGTTTTCTGCTCAGAGTATCACAAGAGTGAAATGAAGGTGTTGGCCAGGCTGGGCTCTCATCTGAAGGCCTTGGGAAAAAATATGCTTTCAAGTCAATTGTTAATGTTGACAGAATTTGGTTCTTCACAGCAATGAGACTGAAGTTCCCGTTTCCTTGCTGGCTGTTAGCCAGGAGCCATGCTTCAGCTTCTAGGGGCTGCTCTCGGACCTTGCTCATGGCCGCTCCCTCTTCAAACCACGAATCAAATCTTTGTCTTGCTTTGACTCTCTCCAACTTTCTCTTTTGCCTTCCTCTTATGCCACTATCCAAGGAAACACTTAGCTTTTACAGGATTGGCGTGATTAGATTTGGATACCTGGATTATCCCCCTGTTCTAAGGTTCACTTTACCATGTAACATAACATAGTCACAGCAGGGATAGTCCGTCATATTCACAGGTTCTACCCATACTCAAAGGAGAGGAGCTTACACAAGGATAAGGGTCATCAGAGATTATTCTGAGAATTCTGCCTACCACAGATGTGTGTTTGATTATTGTTAAAACTTACTTTTAATGTTATACACAGAAGTAGCGCAAGTAATAGTTACAGAAATGAATAATGACTAGGTCCTAGTGAAAAAACGTGTGGTCCAGGGCAATAATTATTTTTAAGCAAAATAAAATAAAATGAAAAATATTAAAAAGGTTATTCTTTGGTAGCAAAATTGAACTGAGTTAAATGAACCGAGTGCACCCTCAAGTGCTCTTCAGTGTCCTGGCCCTGCTGGGATCATCATTGCTTTAGTCAATAACCATAATTCTGCTTAGCTTCTGAGTTGGATCTTCTAAGGTCCCGTCAATGACTTATTATGAGCAACTCCTACTTCTTGTACAACACATGCCCTTACAGTGACACATTCATGGAAGGCCCCATAAGAGGGCAGTTTGCTGCCATCCCACGAAACTTATAAAGGGACTCCTCACTGATCTCTCTGGCAGCCGTTCAAAATCACATTTTGACCTGATAAGATGTCCTAATAACAAATTCAGAAGTTTTTTGTCTAGGCTAGAAAGGGCATGATGTTGGAGAAGGAGGTGATGAAGAAAGTCCCTCTTTCTCCCAACATCCTGGAAACAAAACAACTTCATTTGTGTCAAAAACCTTCAGAACTCCAATAGTTCTATTTCTTCGGAGAAATGTAGAAAATAACAACTACACATGATTCATAAAGAAAAAGAAAATCTATCACAATCACATCAAGTAATCGTACAATTTGATGACCTACACTCCTTTCATGACCATGTCCAGATCCTTAATTGCTCTGAGTTCATTACTACTTCTCCATGCAATCACGGTTTTGACTCAAATACAACCATGACTCCTGCCCTGAGCTCCATTAGGAGCTTGACAGGCGTTCTCTTCTGGTCTCCCAGGAGCATGCCCTCTGTCTGACTCCTCACTTCTAGGATAGTGGCGCATCCTCAAGTGCTCTTCAGTGTACTTGAAGTAACTGGTCCCGGCCCTACTGGTATTGTCATTGCTTCAGTCAATAACCGTAATTCTGATTAGCTTCTGAATTGGATCTCATAAGGTCCCATCAATGACTAATAATTACTCCAAAGCTGAGGAAGTAATTCTCCCGATTAAAAAAACCTAGAAATTATTAAAAATAGACAATTATGAAGAACAAAGATAAGATTACTTGAAATGTAAACTTTCAAATTTTTCCAAAATGACCCTTTTAGAAGATCTTGTTTAAGGTAACTTTTAAATAACTGTTTTTTATTTGTTATAAAACTAGCACGCATGCCATTTTTCTCAAAACAAAGAAGGAGATGTATCACATTGACATGAATGGGCAGAGGGAGTGGTCTATTCTACTTGGACAGGAGAGAAAGAAAACGTGGAAGGTTTGAAGAGGAGCTGACTGTTCTATGATGAATTGGTGTTGGGGAGGACATCAGGGAGAGCATGAAGAAAGGCAGAGTGGCATGATAGGGCAAGGGACTATAGTAGAGAGCATAAAGGAGAAGGTGCAGGAAGAGGAGAGAAAAGAAAAAGAGAATTAGATTTTGGTGGATCTTTTCTGTAATGCTTGGAAGTGCATCATAATCATGGTCGTCCAGAATCTTCAGCTTTGCCTATGAGTTGCTGCAGAGTAAGGAGAGTCCCTTAAAGTCCCTGGACGATCATGGATGAATAGAGTGGAAAAGATCTTCCTCCTGACGGAATCCACACCTACTGCTTTAGACCAGGTAAAGTGATCCTGACAAACACCCAGTTTTGGAAAGAACAGATATTTCATAAATAATACATGGCTATCTTTGTATCAAAGTAAGAAAAGCCTGGTTGACACTTTATGCTTTAACCCTTATTTTATATTATGTTACTATATGTTTCTTTCCATAACCTTTACAGAATGATGCATTTTTATTTCCTCCATTTGCAGGATTATTTACTCCTGCAAAATCCTTGCCTGTGAGCATTGCTTTATTCCTGTTTGTGCTGTTAAAGTTCAGCCAGATGGAACTCTGCCAAGCCCTTATTTCTGCCAGACATTTGAACAGCTGGCTTTGTGTACTTTCTGAGTTTGAAGGAAAGGGTCTGTAGAGCTCGCGTCAGTAAGGGCCATGAGCTCTCATGATCTCTTTCAGTAGCTTCATATTCACACACTTTCACTTGGAAAAGACTAACATCTGTAATTTATGTCAGGATGGAAGAAAGAGTGAGAAGGAATTGCATCTCCTATCTGGCTTTTAATATTTCAGGACATTTGTGACTGCTTTATTAACCCCATTTTATAAAATTATAATTATGCCATTATTTTATCTCGTGACGTCGTTTGGCATGGATGGAATATTTTTTCTAGGATGGAATTTTAAATTTTTTAGGAAGCGATGAGATTCACCATGTTCAACTTAGATCACTAAATGGAAGATAATTAAAACAAATGGTGTTGATGTAGCATGTGAGATTTATCTCAAAGATTAAGTAGGTTTCAAAAAGTGTTCTTTACACTATTAAAAAAGTTTGTTGTTTTAAATTTTTAAAGTTGTTATAAATGGGATTTAAATAAAATGATTTCTTCCCTGTTCTCATGTTTAATGACTTAATATTCATAAAAACTCATTTTAAAAGTTTTGTCAAAATAAATGTCGGCTTGTTGCATGTGACTTTGTGGGGCACGTTGAAAGTCTCAGCAAATGCTGTGTTCAGATTAGAGACTACCCAGTTTTGATGCAGACAAAGCTATCCTAAAATAGTAATGAACTTTAAAAATATGAACATATTAGATAATAAAAAGATTCCATAGTAAAGAGCTGTAACAACAAAAAAAGTAAGATTTTCATAGTAATATAATTCTGAGTGGAAGTGAAGTGAGAAGGTTTGAAGATGGAGAGTCTTGAACTGATACAATGAATGACATCTGAGTCACATATGGTAGCATTTTTTTTGGACAGCTCCTTAGTTGCAATTTGAAACTCATTAAAGCGTTATATAATGTTAAACTTTTAAAACAGTAACATGCAAATGGCTCTAAACATAATGTATAGTGTTCCTTCAATAATTATTTTCACTGGAGCTAATATTTGGAAATTATTAATCTAGACAAAAATATTAGAATAGGAAGAAACTCCTAGAAATCATTTGGTCCAATTTCTCTTCTTTTTTTAATTAGTTGAGTTATAATTTATATACAGCAAAACACAGATCATAAATATTTAGTTCAATTAAATTTGACAGTTGTTGACACATGTAGCCATAACTCCAATTAAAATATTGAACACTTTCATCTCTCCAGAATGTTTCCTCATTGACACCCTCCACCACCCAGAGGCAACCTCTGTTCTGATTTCTGTTACCTTACCTTAGTTTTACCTGCTCCAGAACTTCATATAAATGGAATCATTCATTATGCACTCTTTTATATTTGGCTACTTTAGCTCGACATAATATTGTTAAGATTCATCCATGTTGTGTCTTAGTACTTGATTATTATTTTTTTTATTTCATTGTATAAAAATACTACAATTTGTTTATCAATTTTCCTGTTGTGAACATGTGGGTTATTTCTGTTTGGGGGCATTAGCTACCATGAAAATTCTTGTACAAATCTTTTTGTGGGCACATGTTTTCATTTCTCTTGGGTAAATACCAAGGAGTAGAATTGCTGGGTCATAAAGAGATTGTGTATTTAACTTTACAAAAAACTGCCAAACTGGTTTCCAAAGTGGTAATAAAATTTTTCACTCTCACCAGCAGAGTAGGAGAGTTCTACTTGCTTCACTTTCTTATCAATACTTGATAAGAAAATTTTATCCTATTCTAGTGGGTTCAAAGTTGTAACTCATTAGATTTACTACAATGATGACTATAACATTGAACATATTTTTATTAAAGTGCTTATTGATCATTTGTATATCTCCTTTTGTGAAGCGTTTAATTTAACATTTTGTCCATTTTTATTGGGTTGTTTTCTGTTTATTATGTATTTGTAGGAGTTCTTTATATGTTCTGTATGTAAGTCTCTTGTCAGATGTTATGTCTGGTGAATAGTTTTGTCTAGCTTCTGACTTGCTTTTTCATTTCCTTAGTGGGATTTTTAATGTTTTTTGTTGAAGAGTAGAAGTTTAATTTTGATGAGGTTAACTTTATCAATTTTTCTTTTATGGTTAGTGTTTTTTGTGTCCCAAGAAATTTTGCCTACACTGACATAACAACGATATTTTTTTGTATTTTTCTATAAGCTTTATAATTTTATAATTTATGTGTAGGTCTTTGGTTCATCCCAAAATGAATTTTTGTATGTGATGCGAGGTAGAGGATAATGTTTATTTTTCCAATATGGATAAGTAGATGTTCCTGATGATATTCATCATGAGCCTACCATATCAATTTTTGAGAGCTGTCTATATAAATTTGATGCAGGAATAAATGCACATACAAATTTTTAAACATCACATAGGAAAAAATAATAAGTATGTGCTACAATGAATTGTTCACTAATTTTGATATGGATTTGTCTACCTAACTAAATTTTAAATTTTTGAACACATTTATAGTCTGGCTAATATTTCTCCTCCACCATTCTCCAAATGCTTAGTAAATACTTATTGATTAGATGATTGGATACTTAAGGTGGAGGCTCCATTAGTATTTATTAGTTTTTGTCCTTTTCTAGTTACTACATGTGTGTGTAGTACCTTTAAGCAGTTGCACGTGATTTGGTTACTCACTCTTAGTCATTAAGTGAAAGTCTAATTTTTTTCTGTGCTATTAATGATATTTCCTTTTGCTTTCTTATCATATTTCTTCCCCAAATATTTCCTCTTACATGTATTTTTAGACTCTGTCTCTCCTCTATTTGCTTTTTCTCTGCCTTCAAAGAAGCTCAAGTGTGGAAGAAAACCTACACAGTTTTCTGTTTTCCTACTCACCAGGTACCACCCTTTATCTTTCATCATTTCTGTATTTCTGTGTTTCTCAGATGGCATGCTATCATATGTTGCAAGAGGTCCATGACTCTTTCCGTGAGATATTTGGGTTTTTACTTAAAGGAATATCTATGAAATAGCCTTTTTGTTCTGATTCATCTGGGTGACCACTTTAAAATCAAGGTCTACCACAGTTTTAGAACTGCCGTTGGAATTTGTGTTTATAATTTCATCATGACCAAATGATAACCTGATGATAAATTTAAGTTCTCAAACAAAGAGTGAGTGTGGCTTTACTGATAGATTGTGGAGGAAATCATTTACACCATTGATTTGTTTGCCCTCTTCTTCCCGCCTTCCTTTGTCAATCCCTTGTCGTTTGGCTTTGGCTTCCATCATTTTATTAAAATTGGAAATTGCTCTCTTGACAGTATCCACATCAAACTAGGTCATCCTTAGACCCGTCCCAAAAAAGGCAGGCTCGATGGTAATTACTCCTCATTCATTACTGCTACAATGCAATATTTGATAATAAACTCTGAAATTTAGGATGCACAATCCAAGTAAATCAGCCAGGCTCCTGTGATGCCTTTTTCCTTTTAGTGTTCTTCACTGACAACTACAGGTGAGAACCGGCATTCTGTGAGATCATGAAACTGCCAAGCATCAAGGATTCCTCCTTGTTGCTACATGATGTCCTGATCCACAGGACTTGTGCTTTTGTCTTAGTCCCCTTTCATTAGTGATGAGTAGATCCCTGGCCTCTACACTACTCTGACCCTCGATCCCTGTCCTTATGACATCCCTGCTTCTGGGCTGCCATGTCCAGTCTTTCCTCTGCTCAGGAAATGGAGTTTTGTCTTATGCTTCAGGTTGGTGTTTGAACATTTTCTCCTTACTGGAATGCTCCCAGGTGATAACCATTGGTCTACCTTACTCTTGAGCATTCAGCATGTTCCTAAATTTCTCTGTGCTCTGCCCTGCCACTCAGATTGATTCTCCAGTATAAACAGCTTCTGAATTTGGATCTGAGATTGTGACATTGCACCCTCTTAGACGCTGACTTTCTCATTCTCCAGAGCCAGATCATGGGGTGGAGTGTGTGTCTCCCATCCTCATCCTACCTGGCCCTGGATTCCTCGCTAATTCAGAAAGTTGTGCCTCCTTTGTAGTTAAGGAACTGCTATGATTCTGGTATGTAACGGTGTTACCTGTTTAATTCTTTGACGTCATTATTTTCACATCATCACTATTTCAAACATTTCACAGTGTCTGCTGAGATCCTGTGGAAAGAGTCTGCTCATACTTTTGTTTGCAGCTATTGGCATCTTGTCTCTGTGCAATCCTCTCCCTTTGCTCAGCTCCCTCAGTCCTGTTAATAATAAACTTTCATCAGAATAAGTTTTCATGTCAGGAGACTTGATGGCCATATTTAAAAATAATGTTTCAAATAAAATATTGCTTGAAGTTTCTTCTGGTTTTCTTCTCTTAACAAAAGAAAATTTGGCAGGATCTTAATATTAAGTAGGAACTGATGCCTGTAGATATTAAAAGAGTAATTTAATATGGAAGAAATCTATATTTAAGAAATGTTTATAATGCATATTTTACAACCACTCTTTCCATCATCTTTTTTGGGAACTGTTGTTCTAATGTTTTTCAATGATTTTTAGAATCAAGTGACATTAAGCTGTGATTTCACCCAGCTGCTACTTTGGATAGGCAGACTTTCTGTCTAGCCTGTACCTCTGGGAAAAGTTTTTTCTCTCGAATTTTTCAGACATGTTAATTCATCCCACTTGAGTCATTCTCCCTCTTTTCTTCTCCATCTCGTGGTAAACCTTGTAGAGCCTCTCTTTGCAGTTTTGTTCTCTTTCTTCTTTTCTTGGTCTTTGCTGGAAGGTCCCTAAAGGCTCCTGAAAGATCTTAACTTCAGTATCTTCAATGTTAATCCATTTACAAACTCTTAATCTCCTCTAATCCAATGACTTCTTCACTATTTCGGCAGCACACTCTTGTAGTCCTGTCTTTGAGATCTTGAATTTTGAGTTTCCTTTTTCACCACAATCTTCTTCTGATCCTTCCATAATGCCTCCTAGCTGACCATAATCCTTCCTCTCCGTTTGTCACCCACTCTTGGCCTTATTTCTCTTCCTACCCTGATTGGGGCTCATTTTAAATCTGTTTAATAGCAGTCTAACCAGTAACAACAGTCTTGCTTTATTCTTTGGGTTCTGCTTTGTCAACTCTCAGCTCAATCATCCCCTTCTCCTACATCTGTGCCTGGTCTAAGTGATACTTAAGAAAGATTGCCTGGCGTTGTTGCCAGTCATCCTTAAAGAAAATTTCTAGTCACAGTCAACCCTTCTTGATTCCTAATCAGTCTCATTCACATTCATTCACTAACTCCCGGAAATCTTTATAACTTTCCTCAAAAACTCAACTCAACCAGCTGTCCATTATTATACTTCAAGAAACTAGAGTCCATCAGGCATGGACCCTATTAATTTCATCCATCTCCATCTCAAAGTTTATCCAGTTAATTAGCCATTCTTTTCTCTTATCTGAAAGGAAAAGCTGAACCTTCTTTCCAAGGTTTTTTTCATACTTACCTTCATTTCAAGTAATGAATCCATCTCTACTCTTTCATTTGCCACCAAACTTAATTTAAATTCATTGTTTCTAATTCGTTCTTTATGCCACTGCAATTTAGCTTTAATTCTTACCATATCAATGGGACTACTCCAAGTCTTGAGGCATTACCTGATGGCTGAAGTTTGGTTTCTGAGTCTCCTTTTCTTCTCATCTTCCTTGACTATACTGAAGGATTTACCACTGCTGACCACTTCTCCATCAGATGTTTGCCTTCCTTCATTATTATAACACTCCAAAGACCTGAAATCCACTTTAGTTAATAGTAGAGATGTAACTACCTCAAGGCATCGCTCCCTTTTTCCAATAAATGCTTTATTAAACTGGAAAGGGATAACTTTATTTATATTATTACTGCAGCTACATTTTAAGCAATCAAACAATTCTATTTTAAATAGACTGAACTTAATTTTGTCCTCCAAATTTAAATAGATTTTAATGAAATGAAACAATTACTAAATGTGTGATAAGAAACTGTTGTATAAAAATAGTGTATCAAGGAGATTAGCTTAATAATGATGTACATTATTTTGGGTTGTGAAAGGAGAAAATGGAATCACTGAGTTAGGTGCCTGAGCTAGGTGACTTTTGGGGATGTAGATTAGGGTAGAGAGAGACAGAATGCAGAATTAGGGAGGAATACCATACATCCTACAAAATCAGCCTTGCTAAGATGGATCAAATCTGGGATAGAAAGATGAGGAAAGAACCAAAGTTAATAGACAGTGGTTCCTGCTTGATTTGACATTCAAAAGATTTGGGGACTATTTAAACAATTCCTTATCCAATTCTAATTCCCTATCACCAGGCCTATAGAAGAATCAAAGTATGCTACTATTTTAGATCAAAACCAACATGATCTTTTCCAAAGGGACAAATAATACAGCTTGAGATAACAACATAAAATCAGATACCATTTAATGAGCATTTTATGGGCAGGAAAGGAATTTATGGTCTTTTTTCAAATGTGGAAAATGAGGCTCAGAGAGTTTGAGTAACAGGCCTAAGGTCACTCAGCTGATAAATAGAATTGGGCACCTAGCCCAAGTTGTCAGTCCCCAAACTTCTTGCTCTCCCTCTTCCTCATACTGTAATAAGGCTCTAGATCCAACAGCAGAGAATCTGAGTTCCAGTCTTAATGCTTCTATTATTCAATCATACAACTACAGATGAGTCATTTAATCTCTTAGCCTCAGTACAGTTTTCTGTAAAAAGGAGGTGACAAAAAGGAAAAGAAAGAGAAAATCAGCTAAATCTGAAATGTGAGAATTTTATAGGACAAATGACATGATTTCTTCAACAAATAAGTGACATGAATAAAAAGGAGTGGGGATGGGGACCACTGTAGATTAAAAGAGACTTACTAGACATATAACCAAATACAATGCCTGGTCTGTTTGGTGGGAGGGGGTGCTGGAGCTGTTCTTGATTTAAACAACAAACTGAAAAAGTATGTATAAGATAATCATAAAATTTGAACATGAACTAGGTATTTGATGATATTAAGGAATTATTAGTAATATTGTAAAATGTGATAATGGTATTTGGAAATGTCATAAAAAAGGTGTTACCTGTTAATGGTACATGCTAAAGGGTAAACAGGTGAAGTGATATTAAATGTGAGATTTGCCTGAAAATACTCTTGCGAATATAAATGAGGTGGAGACAGGTAAAATATTGGCAAACTGTTGATAATTAAGGCTGAGTGGTGGGTGCATGGGAGTCCATTATACGAACTCCTCTACTTTTGTATATGTTTTAAGTTTTCCATGATAAAAAGAGAAGAAATAAAAATGACAGATATTTTCAAGTTTACTTTCAAATACAAAACAGAATCCTGAAGAAATCAGGTGTAACTTTTTTATTTTGTACTATGGCATTTGTTCATGGCAAAGTATCCTTTATTTTTTTCAATTAAATTTTACGGTATTAAAGATTAATTGGATTTTTTTTTTGAGGAAGATAAGCCCTGCGCTAACATCTGCTGCCAATCTTCCTCTTTCTGCTGAGGAAGACTGGCCATGAACTAATATCCATGCCCATCTTCCTCGAGTTTATATGTGGGATGCCTACCATAGCATGGCTTGCCAAGCTGTGCCATGTCTGTACCCCGGATCTGAACCAGCGACCCCCAGTCTGCCGAAGTGGAACGTGCGTACTTAACCACCGAACCACCAGGTGGGACCCTAATTGGACTTTTAAAACTCATCCTGACTAACTCATAAATGCTAGTGTCTCCACCACATGCAGTTTCACACCTGAATTGGCTCTGCTAAATTAATTTGTCAGAAATCTTCTATCAAGAAGTTAAGTACCCAGGACACAGGAACATTCTTTAATTCCACTTCACTGATTTTCTTGGAAAAACAGTTTTTCACCACAAGAATTTTAAATTTATTAGTGTTCTTTCCAATGTTTAATGAAGATTCTAAAATTTTAACACATATTTGAACTAGAATACAGAAACCATGGTGAGCAAATTTGCCGATTGCATAATGTAATATGTATATCATTCCCTTGTGAACAAGGGAACAAGTTATTTCACATGTGAGTCTAATCATAGGAGATAAAATAGTTAAAAGGATTAATAATATAAATCAGTAGATATGTCGTGTATCTTAAAGAGCCTTACTATTTACTCTCAGCTGGCATATACATTTTTTTCATCTTTTCCATGTGATTTCCAAATCAAAAAATCAATAAAACTGGTTTGTTTTTTTCCAACTTGTAAATTTTATAAACCACTAAATTTTTTGAAGAAAAGAAGCAGGCTATTTTTTTGCCATAGTGACCAGCAATAATTTGAAGAAAGATGGCCAACAAGTACTTGAAACTTGCTTTTATGTTTATGGTGTTTTTTCAGGTCTACAGTTATCTTGTCATAGTGATAAAGCCTGTGATGATTTAATATGAGCTTGTGACAATGATGCTTTACTCTGCTTATTTCTGGACCACTCTGATTGCTCAAGGACCTGCTCTCTTCATCCCACATTAGCCAAGACTGCCAAGTCTACTAGTCAAAACAATTGAACATTAATAGACTCAAGAACATTGGCAGAAGCAAATATAAGCAGGATACTATAGTAACCCATGGAGTTTGAGGAAATGGTGTTCTATTAAAGGGGAAGATAATGTCCCAAAATAAAGCTCTACATAAACAGATCAGCTTCTCATATTTAAAATGTCTTGGGGGCTGGCCCGGTGGTGCAGTGGTTAAGTTCGCACATTCCACTTCTCGGTGGCCCAGGGTTTGCCGGTTCGGATTCCGGGTGTGCACATGGCACTGCTTGGCAAAAGCCATGCTGTGGTAGGCGTCCCACGTGTAAAGTAGAGGAAGATGGGCATGGATGTTAGCTCAGGGCCTGTCTTCCTCAGCAAAAAGAGGAGGATTGGCAGTAGTTAGCTCAGGACTAATCTTCCTCAAAAAAAAAAAAAACAAAAATAAAATAACATGTCTCAATGTGAACTGATCTCCCAATGTCGTAGTGTTCATATTCCTCACTATCATCATAGTACTTTAAAAAATTCTGTTAATACTTGATTTAATTTTAAAATGTAAGACTAACAGATTATTAAGTTAATGCTGGGAAGGAGATTAGAGGTAATTAGTTTAGGGTTTTTAAGGTTATGTAATAAATTTTAAGAGAAGCAACAGGCAAATCATAGGCAATGGATCAATATGATTTTAGATTCAGCACTAGCAGAAATGTAACCTCACCCATAAAGGCACATAGGAAACACACCCCTCATTCTCTCTCTTTTTCTCATCTTTACTTATATTGGTCAATCACCACTCTGTAAATAAGAATTTACTACAGTAGATTTCAAACTTTTTATGTTTGAGGCAAACTCTGTAAAACTAGAAGTTTTGGAGTCACCCTTGAAGGGATTTTAAAAAGTCAAAATAGCACTGAACACAGAAGGAATAATTAATTTTCAAAACTGCTCCAGTAGAGGAATTTCTCATAGTGTCTATTCCTAAAAAAGTAATCACAGTTTCTCAGAATTCACATCATTGCCTTTCAACAGCGTGTCACTGAATATAACTGTTTGTTGCTAGATGAACATCTCTCAGTACTTAGGAGGCAAATTTCTGCCATTGCAGCCACTTTAGCATGTTTCAGCATTTGGCTCCACACCTAGGAAGAGTGCGGCAAATAGCAGAAGTGAGAACCACTGACTTATTGAGTGTCTACTGGGTACAACGCCCTGTAATAACTTCCATGCACTTCTTTCATCTCCTGGATTGAGTTCAATTACATAGAGGACAATACAAAATGAGGAATAGATGTCTATGCAAGGGTGCTAGCAAGTGGATATTGGTATCTATATTCAATCAAAAGGATTTTAGGACGAGTCAGCACATATTTAATGTTGAGAAACAAAGACAAGACTAAACAATATTAATTCTGTCCAAGCAAGCTCAGGACGCTGGTAAAAGATAAGGGAGGTAAGCAGAAGAATGTAGGGTGAAGGGGAAGAAGGAAAGAGAGCACATGAGAAGCCAGTGATTTACAACCAGGAATTAACTTAGGGACTAGCATTACTATTAGTTTTATAATTTGTCCATTTTGTGATTGAGAAGCCTTAGTTTAAAAGATTTAGTTTTATTTGCTTCTCTTTGCTTTATAATTCATATTTAATATATTTTTACTAAGTTAAGTTAAATGTATAGGGTTCAAAGTCATGCCAGCAAAGGAATGATCTAAAGAAACGGAGTCATTTTTAACTTCATGAAGACAAGAAAAACAGCTATAGTAGAAATCATCAGTTATTGTAAAGAATAGCTTGTAAAGAAAGAATCATATATATTCATTGTGACCCACACATAGGATAATTGTACCTGCTTATTTACTTGGCATTGTCTCAGTTTACACCTGCTGTCCCTCCATAATTACCATGTCCTATTTCACTCTCAAAAGTGTTCTGGTTTGCATGATAAAGAATATAAATACCCTACTCATAAACTGAAGTTATGGTGATATAGATTTTTACTTAAAATTAGGAAGAACTTTCCATAAACTAAAATCGTCCAATAATGGAAGAAATTGCCTTAAGAACCAATAGAAATATTAGAAGTTTTCAATCAGATGCTGAAAAATTATTAATTTGAATTATGTAAAAGTGACAATATTTGGCTGTTTTAGATTTATAAAAATGTAAATTTCATGTGCTTCAACCTAATATAATGTCTGCCAACACACTAGGAGTCTATTTTATGTTTATAGTGTTGCAAAAGTATATTATATATTTTAAGGGTAACCTAAAAATTGTTTTATTTTAAAATCTTAAAACTTCTTCATCAGGAAGAATGAAAATTAAAATATCTCCTTGTTTTGTACAACCTTAATAGAATATTAATTTTAACATAAATGAGAGAGACAGCGTTGAATGCTAAGAGAAAAGTTGGATGTATTTTGATGCCACGTCATGAAACGTCAGAGCTATATACTAGTACTTCCTGTAAGGAATAAGATTCCTAGAAAAGAATGCGGAGTATGTTTTTTAAAATGAAAGTGTTCTTATATAGTCTGGGAATGCTATAAAAGCCATGTTAGATTAAACCATGATTGATAAGAGTTAAGATGAGGAAAAGGCTTACAAAAGTAGACTAATACTTATTGATTTGTAAGATTGCATTATAATCGTTTTCTAAACAGATAACAGTCTCAGGGGCGCCTGTCATGTGGGAAATTACATTGAGGCAATGGTAGCCTCTAAGCATATTAACTGGTAGACAGTCCTAGGAGTCAAAGAACAGAAAGACTCACAGACCCAAACTAAGGTGCTTAAATCATAAGGTTTATTGAATTAAACGAAAACACACAGCGAGAAGCAAGGGGAAAGAGTTGGGGATAGGTTAATGTACTTGGGATGGGGACAAGAAGACTCCAAAGGACCGCCTTACTTGAGACCTGTATTGCACACCCTTCATATGTCCTGTTCATATGGTCATATGCCTCTACCATCAGCCTTTCTTATTGAAGATGTCGTACAAGTTACCTTGAAAAAGAGATCTCAGGGAAGGAAGGCACCTGGAGCCAACACATTGTTGTTCTATTAGAGGTATTTAGGGGCAGAACCTGGCTAAATGCTGTCACTTTCATATGACCTGCTGAATAGCCTTGCCTTTTCTCTGCGCACGTGAGGCAGATCATACATGGGACCAAAATAGGACCATGATGCATCTCACAAATGGGTGGCTGACTTAGTGGTGATGTACCTTTCAACCTGGAAGTGCCGTGATTTGTCTTGTGACTTGGTATTTCTTTTTCCATCTATAAGTAATACTCCTGTTTATTCCATTCATTTTTTATTATATATTCCATTTATTTTATCTATAAGGTAGATATCCATATCTCACAAGTTGCTAATTTACTTTCTATCTGTATATAACACTTCTTATGAATTTTACCTATGTCTCAGAAACCAATTGCCAGAAACCAATTGCTTGTTCACTATATGTACTTAATACTCATTGTGAGTTTCATCCATCCCATTTTGTTTTCTTGTTTTCTACATAGCAGAATTGAATATTCTTAAATAATATGGCAAACATACATTGCAGACCCACAGGAGGAAAGTAGGAGAGGAAAATAAGTGTGAAAGGCTGAGTGTTTCCATTTCAGCTTCAACCTGAATAGCTATAATTTCTATTTTTACTATTTGGCATATTTTGTGTGAGATCTTTTATGACAAAGATCTTCCAGGTGTGCTAATAAAAGAATCTGAAAGTCAATGCTGCATAAGCTTATTTACTTTATTATTTAATATTTAGGTTTGGTTAGTAATTCCATAATTATAAATGAAATTTTAAAATGCAGGATTGCAACATCACTGGGAGTTGAAAAAAATTGCTATAGGAAATGCAGATAATATATAAGCTTCTTATTTCAAACCCTGTAACATAGGCATTTACCCCTGATAAAAATGCCAGTGGTGGAAATTTGCTGAAAATCACACTTCATGTTTAAAGTGAATGATAGCAAAATAGAAATAACTTCATAGATGAAAAGCTGTGGTTTAAATAAAGTTGCCCAAAATCATAGCCATTATTTTATTCATTCATCAAACTATACATTCTTCCATCTTTCTAACAAGAATTACTTGGATGCCTGACACTCTCCTAAGAGCTAGTGATGTAAAGATGAATGTCTCCACTCTGGTGCTCAAATAATTCAGCTTGGTAGGGAAGGCAGAGAAGTAAGGCATCTGTTAAAATCCAACATGATAACTCTTTTAATGGGGTCTGCTTTGGAGAAAGAGAAGACGAGTTGGATGGGGAGGAACTGTAAAGGAAAGCTTCATTGAGGAGTTGATGATTGAGCAAGAATTAATGGAGGTGAGGAAATATTTGGGACAATGGTAGGAGCAACACACTAGTTGTAGATGGAAGCAATAGCATTTTTGAGGGCACAAAAGGAAAAACAGATGTGGATTCCACATGGAGAATTATCAGGAAATGAGACCTATCAAATCTGATTATGAATGGTTTTCGTGTTATGAAATGAAGACTAGAATTTCTTCTGAAGTTGACAAAGAGGGCCTGAAGAATTTTAGGTAACAGAACTGCACGATCATGAGATCATGTTTGCAATTGGAAAAATAACTTTGGAAGAGAGGAATGGAGAGGAGCAAGACTAGATTGATTAATAGTACACGACAACAGTCCAAATAGGAAGGGGGATGGTGTAAGAAGTGGAGGAGGAGATCCTCAGTTATTTAGAGAGCTGCTGAGGATTAGATCACGTCTCCATTTCTAAATAGACCAGTAGTATTTCTAGCTCTTCATATCACCACTATCACATACCAAATACTGGCTAACACCATACACATCTGTAGAATACCTTTTGGCTTACACTTCAGTTCTGGAAGTTGTGTGCTGACTTTTTAGTCATTTCACTTGTTATATCAGAAATGTTTTCCCCAAGCTTAGCTCTCTGTTATGAAATGTAAGACTGATGAAATTCACACATATTTGTGAAACACAGTTAGTTTTTTTTTATTAATATCAGTGTAATTAACATCTGTGTTGCCTCATTCAGATAAAAAGCAAATTATTAGCAAATATAAAGTGATGTATAGAATAGTTATTTTCCAAAGTAATTTATCTATGTTCATTTTTAAACATAAAGTGTGCTGACTCTCTTTCTCCTCACATGAGATGTGTGTATCATATAATGCCTACACATGCTCATCAGAGCTCTAAACCTCTCAGATCTTGTATCTGTAGTTCATGGTAAACATCTTTTAGTGAGATCATTACCTTGTTAGTCTCTAGAGGCATTAGTTTCTAATCCCTCCTGATAAAACCACTCCATGGTTAATGTTGTTTTAAATGTCTTTAGCACTTCAGCTCTTTGCCTACACAGCGTTGCATGCTGCACTTAAATGGGCTGCGAGAATCTGAATTTCCTTTCTGGCTTCATCTCATCCTACTCTGTTCCCACACTGGACCATCACTCTTCCTCAGACACATAAAGCTTGCTCTTTGCTAGAGTCTTCGTATGTGTTGTTCCTCTGCAGGAACACACTTCTCCCCAATAATCCACCAGCCTCACTCTTTTCCCTCCCTCGACTCTGCATTCAAATGTCACCTTCTTAGTGAGCTTCTCCCCGAACATCCTACTTAAACTTCTTGCCCTGGATCAATCCTCTTCTGTTCTATTTTGTTCAATAATGCTTAGAATTTTGTAGCATATTACATTGTTCATTTATTTATTGTGTTTATTTTCTGTCTCTCTTCTCCAATTAGAACATAATGTCTTTGAAGTAGGGATTTTTATCTTGTTTTCTTCCATGTGTTCTGTATAGGGTTGTATATGCATGTATCTGTATGGTTATTAAATATTAACAACCATGTTCTCTGCAGGCAAATTTGAAAATAAAAGGAAAATAAAAACATAAATTTACTGTTTAAAGAAAAGCAACACCTTTGGCATCTTGTTCTGGTTTGCCTGGCATATTCTCAGTTTTAGCACTGGAAATCCTGTGTCTCAGGAACCCTCTCAACCCTGTACAAAGCGAGACAGTTGGTCACCTTTATTCTTGTGATCACCTATTGTTGTTGAGTGTTTTTACCACCTATTTCTGTCTTAGTATGACACGGTTATGCCACTGCTGACACCACTATGTTTCCAATAATTCTTCCTAAGACTGCATACGTTTACCCCACACAAAGGCCTGGGGGCTTCCTTCTTTAACTAGTAAGTCTCTAAACTGTCATCTCTTTGGTCTTCTGGCTTGATTTGTAGAATGAATACATGTTCATCTCATCACACTTCTCTTGTTATTATGAAGGAAGTACCAGATTAGCAAACAGATTCTGCCACTAGTATGCTCAAACCATTTCACCAGCCTGGTTTCAGTTTTTTTCTTTCATAAAGTGAGGAGAGAACAGATATTAAACAGCATCCTTTCGATCGCTAACATTCCAGGGCTCTGTTCTGTGTTATTTATTCTCACGTGCAATTGAAACTGTTCCTTTTGCTTGAGAGATGGGTTAGCTACTGCTACCTTCTCAGCTGGAGAATTTGGTGCTTGGGGAAAAGCAGGAGCTGTGAAAGGTCGTAAGAACTTTAGGTCTCTTGTCTTCTCCGTGTTAGAGCCTGACTTCCCTTTTCCAGCTCAGGTTTGCATATGAAGAAAAGGGTGGTGTGGCTCCTAAACGTTTTGCTTCTGAAACGGCTGTGTTTTCTGCTGAATTAATTTGTTTTTTAAAGGACCCAACTGTCTTTTGAACAATTTAAAAGTTAATTTGATTTAATAATTTACCAGTAATTTCCTCATAATCTATACATGTGTATGACTAAAATAATATAGGTATATATGCACACATATATAAGACTGAACTGCATATCTGTGTCTATAGATTAAAGGAAACCTGACAGTTCTTGTATTTTCCTTATCCTCCCAATATTTAGATTTATGCTACCATTTCATAAGTTTCAATAAAATCTAGGTGACAAACAAGTAGTTTCATTTACATACAGCTCTCATTTGGATCAAAAAATGCTTCAGGGAAAAAAATGTTAGCAAAGCAAATGTCATCATTTGCAATTAAGTACTTTACATTTGAATGATGCTTAGGTGTTTAGAAATCACTTCCTTTGTCTACTGATCCTCATAGTGTCTCTGGAAAGAGAGCAGGTGTTCAAATCAGTTTGGACTGAGAGTTGGCTCTGCCAGCGTCTAATTGTGGGTACTTGGGGAATCAGGTCAGCCCTCTGGTCCTCAGTTTAGGCGGGTGTACAATGGTGATTGCAGTGTCGGCCTCTTCAGCTCAACCCTTTCTAAGTTCTTGTAGGACTAAATGGATTAAGACTCCTAAGGTACCTAGGAGAGTGACAAATACATTATTATTATTACTCCTGTTTGTGGATAAAGAACCTGAGGATAGAGAAGATTCAGTGATTTGTCCAATTGACAAAACTCACAAGTTGTGGACCCAGGACTTTTTATTAGTCTAAGGAACTTTCTCTGAGAACCACAGTAATATTTTGAATCTTGTCAAGAATCCACTCAGCAAAAGATCAACTAAGTTCAGGGCTGCATTATGACTTTCTTGAACCATCGGCCCTTTTGCCTTCATGGGCCCTTTTCACCATAGAAAAAAATGTAAATAAATCCAAACGAGATTTATGATGATATATGCATTACTATCGTATTCACTTTTTTTCATATTTTAAAGGAAATTAAAATTAGAACATTTTCCATGGGTCTCTAAATATATCATGGCCCTAGGCACTGTGCCCACTGTGCCTAATGGTTAAATCAACCTTAAGTTAGAAAAAAACTGCTTCGTACTGAGACAAACAATAAAAATAATGGGTCCTTCTATCCCTGTTAGGTCTTGCAATTCAGAGAGTGTTCTGGTAAGGTCTTTCAGCTGCCCCCACAGTGCCTCACAAAGTGTACTATAGTTAGCTTCTAAACCAAATTAGACAAAGCTAGGATACCTGCCAAATCCTATTGCCTCACTCTCTGTGAGTGATGGATGGGATTATACAAATTTAAAACTTCATGATAAAGAAGCTAATATTTTAAAACGTAAAATACAGCAATTCTTGCATGTCAGATAATGAAATCTAAGATTTAATCACAAACAAATGTGCACTAGGAAATGTTATAGTAATTCATCATGTCTTCTCCAGAAGTGATATCTGTGTTGAATTCCCAGTGGCAAAGTCAGTGTCTAGAGTAGATGTGATCAGGAAGGAAAAGAGTCCAGTGTCACTCCTTTTCAAACTGTAGGTTTCATATGCTAATTCCTGTGAGGAAGAGAATGGATACATTGAAACTTCTGTAGCACTTTCTTGGTGGTATCTGGGTTCCATTTTGAAGACTCTATAGAAGTTAGGAATTCGGGGCTTGAACGGTATAAAAGCATTGGGCCATCTTCAAGAAACAAAGCTAAATAAACATATTGTTTGGCAGTCTCAGGATAAGCCTACCCTTCTTTGCTGGGTAATTTTTGGTGTGGCTTGACCATCTGAATTTCCTCAGACAGGAAGGTTTATGAATGCAGGGAATAAAAGCTCATGGGAAAATGCCTTCTGTAACCTTTTCCCTGTTGCTTTTCTTGACTGCTGGGAGCTTTATTCTCAGCAGCATAAAGTGTGTTTGTGAGATACAATCCCGTACAGATTTTGACTACTCAATTATTATACTGACATGGATCTCAAACAAAAAAATACTTTGTTAAAATGACATCAATAACCTTTCTGATGCATAAAAATGATGTTTCAAACTGAGGGAAATGTATCAGTACAGATATAACCTTAGGCATCTAATCCTTGGACCCAGAAACTGATTTCAAACTGAAAAAGTCATTTATATTAATCATTGACGAGTCAGCTGAAAGCTTGTAAATTTGTCATCGCCAAGAGCAGTTTTACGTTATAAAGTCGCTCAATAAAACCCTTCAAGTGTAGGATGGAGGGGTTTATTGCCATTATTTATTACAAATTTTAACATGCTCATTTTTGTTTTGCCTTTTTTAAAAAAAAATTCAGTTAAAGGAGTTAGTGTGCTCTGAAAGAGTATACTTAAATTTTGCTTCAAATGGATTCTGGTTATCATCATTTCAAACTAAGGAAACAGAACTGTTTATGTATAATTTAACTTAGATTTATTAAACTTTTTAAGAATTTGTTTGGGAAGATGCTGTGCCTACCTTTTTCCAAGACCTACTCATGGGTGTTCAAACAATGTTAATTAATTTGCTCAAGAAACATCCTCAACTACCTGTTGAGAACTATAATAGGCACTGAAAAGGCAAAAAGAAAAAAGAAAAAAGAGGAAAAAGAGAAAAGAATGAAAGAACAAAAGGCAGTATGACGAATTGGTTCAGAACAAAGGTTATGGAGTCAGATGGCCTGAATTTAAACTGTCTCTTCCAATAGCAAGAAACAAAAACTTGAGGAAATTGCTTAACTTCTCTCTGCCTTAGTTTCCGTCTTTAACACTGGGAGGATAATCATCCAACCTGCTAGGGTTGTTATGAAGATCAAATGGGTTTATGCATGTTAAGTGCTTAAAATTATGCCTGGCAGTTAGTAGGCCCTCAATAAATATTAGCTATTAATTCAACATCTGTGCTGCCAAGAAACTCAGTGTGTGTTAGGAAAACAGCAAAATATGGATGCAGATGCACACTACAATACAGCGCAATAAATATTATGATATAATTGGAACAATGTGCTTGAGGAGACAGAGACATGATACCACATGAAAAAAATATCATGGTGATTAGGAAATGGAGAAAATGAGGGATGAAAAACATCACTGCAGGATATCAAAAGGAGGAGAGATTAATTCTGATTAGGTAAGACCAAACTCAAAGAGGAGGTCCTGGAAGCATATTAAGAATTTAGAAAGCACACAGATGGAAAAGTATGATGAGCAAGGGACTGGGGGTATGAAAATGTAACATAGATTTAAGAAATGGTGACTGATTAGATGTCTTTGAGGGAGGGGGGAGCTGAGTTGAGGGAGATGAGTTTGGAAAGGAAGGATAGGATCAGGATGTCCTTAGCTTCCCATGAATATAAAAGCACAAGGAAGCCACTAAAGGATTTACATGAAAAGGTGACACCATTGGATCTGTCCTTGAAAAGATAACTCTGAATGTGGAAGTATTGAGTCGTAAACACCCAAAACACAGAGCTGGGAAATTCAAGCATTTGTGAGGAAAAGGGAAGGTGGCTGAGAAATGGTTGAGAGGCAACCAACAAATGTCAATCCACTAGAGGTGAGAACTGCAACCCTACTTATCACAGTGAAAGGGATGCCCACCGCCTATCCCACCTCTGTCTCCCTTCAGCTCAGGCATCAGTGGGGCCTAATCCCTTGAAAATCTAATATATTTTATGATCTACTGATAACAGTCAATTTATTTCTTTAAGGCATGTGCTTAACTCAATGGAGATGTCTTTGAAATGTATAATAGAGCAATTTAAATTAAAATCAAGTCTGGAACTGATACTGATACCGAATTTGTTACTCTCGAATTCCTGTGCCTGATTTGCAGCAAGTCAAACACTGAGACACAGTGCTTCGAGTTGGAAAAAGGCTCCATTTGAGTTGGCCATGATGAGGAGGTGGAAGCATGGGTTCAGCCCCAATCTGTCTTACCCAGAGCAAAAGCAGGGGGATTTTATAAAGCTAAGGGGCTTGGCAGGCGGAGCTGGAGAAACAAAGGAGTCTCTCCTGATAAGTCCTCTGGGGAATCTGCAAACGGCCACTGGGGGCGGGCCATCTAGTGACCACAATCTCCCCTAATGCATGCTCTTTCTTCTGCAAAACATAGTCACAAATCCTTAAAGTCACCCCTCAAATTAAGCAAGAAAATAGCAAATTGACAAGATTCATCTATGTCTGTGTTGGAAACCAGGTTAAAAGGCAATCATGTTCTTATTGAATATCTACAGTAACACTCATGTACCTGGCTTCAGAACCTAACATTACTTAGATAAAACACTAATAAAGCTAGTTTCTTCCAGACTCCATCCAAAACAATTTGGAAAGCACAAAATGGATACCGTTATAACGTATTCTTACACTAGAGATTATAGTATTGTTGAGATTTTGAATAAAGCATTACTATGAGGCACTATCGAAAAGCGTAATCTTTGTGATATAAATATTTATCATCTCTTCAAATGCCAAGAGTTTTGAAAAGCTCACAGATAGCATGGAAACATGTTAAAGACTCCTACAGCTTTTCTTTGCAGAAGGTGTCTTGAGTGGTTACTGTGTGTTTAATATGAATTTGAAAGCAATATTATTGTCTACTTTTGTCTTTTAATTTGAGTTATTTCAACATAAGAAAACACTAAGAGATATTTTATGCAAACATTCAAATTTCTCATAAGTCTTTTCACCAGGGCATTATTAATGTTAATTATTTCTGCTGTGATCTGATATATATGAAATAGTGATAGTCTTATTTAAATCATGGTGATCCTAATAGCCAAAGAAATAAACAAACTCTCTGAAAATCTCAAAAGTTTGTTCGCAGTACAATTCAGTATAACCTAGTCTTTTACTAGTGTGGATTGACTTCCCGTTCTAAGGAAAGGCCAGCGAATTTGTGATAATTCACTAATACTGTTCTTTAAGCTTTTTCTCTATACAGTATACATTAAGATGATTTAAAGCAATGAACTGATTTCGGAGATGACTGAAAGTAGTGAAGTCGTCTAAGTGTTTAGACTGCTAGTTCTCTCTCCTCTCTGGTCTTCCTTTTCTCATTTCTCTCTCTCTTTTTTAAAAAATTTCTTCCTGCTCTCTCTCTCCTCTCTCAGTAGCTCATTAAGCCATTGTTTCATAAAAACCATTTATTATAAAAATGATTAGATTGTAAGAAGTCAATGAGAAATTTCTACTTTAGTATTAATAAATTAATAATTACTCATTAGTATTAATAAAAATCTTCAAAATATTATTTTTCATTTTCAAACAGATGCAGAAACATATTTAACACAACATAATATAGATCCCCAAGGCCAAGTAATCTCTTGTTTTGGGTTTTTTTTTTTTTGCCCTGTAACCTATTATACTACCAAAGTATTCCTTAGTTACTAATAAAGTCTTCTGTCCTGGAATTTCAGCAATTTTCTAAAATATCTTTGCATTTTTGTATGGTTCAATCGTTTCTTAATATCAACACACAACAGGGTAGTTTAAAACTCTTATTACAATCAAACTGATCTTTAGATGTTTTCAAATTGTGCAACTCTTCTGTGTTAGATGTTGCCCAACTCGGACTTTGATATCTTGGAATATGAATGACTCATAAAATTGTTGGTAAAATTAGTTTCTGTCCAAATCTTTTTAACACAATGCAGCTTGAAAATATTGCAAACAAATCATTTTAATGGAGAGAGTCATTTGAAATGAAAAGCCTAAAATTTCATTAAATGTGTTCTCAATGAGAATTGTTCACTTTGAATATTACATTGAAGGAACTACACTGGAATTATGAGTTGCCATAGAAACAGCATTGCTGCCAAAACCCTACCTTAACTAAAACTTTTACCAAAAAATCACCATGAAATTGTTTTTAAGAAATAAATGCCTTAGGCAATTTGAATTTGATAGCAATGATTTTAGTATTAATAAATACATGTAAAATCAGATAAGGATGATATGTGCTTGTAATAAAAGCCACATAAAACATAGACATAAAATCTAGTCTCTCAGAAATGATTGAAATATTCTTTTGAATGTTTCTTAGTGTTACAATTTTATTTGCAAAGCTAGATTTATTTTGTAAGAACAAGAAAAATCAGAACAAAATGTACTTTTTAAAGTGACAATCATTTTGGCCTTAAGTTTACAATATACTTATATACTTACACATCATCTTCCCTGTGCTAAGAGTACCAAGACAAATTCAGAAATTGATTCATTTTTAACTGTTGATGGGGATGTGTTGCTAAGTCTTAAAGATAGAAATATACATATTTATTTTAATGTAATTCAGCCATTGACATAAAGGCAATAGAGTATTTACATATATACTTCATTTGCATTTAATTATGTTTCTTGTGTATTTGAGAAAGATTGGCTAATATTAAATATCCATGTGAGTTAAAATATAAGGCCTCCACTTATCCCCCTTGTTCTTGAGATTTGGTTTATGTATTTATTTTACCAAGTGCATTAGCAAATTAGTAAACTATATTTTTTATTTATACTTCAGTTCAGAAAGGTAAGAGTTAGAACGTATATGTTCAGATGTAGAGCAATCAGTAAGTGAGCCTGCATTTGCATTCAATAAGTATATTTGATTTTCGTAATATGCTTTTCACACCAAAGAATTCTAGATTTAGTAAATGCAATTAGGCTGCCACCGTTGATAAATGCTGACAGTTTAAATAATTAATTAACTGATTGATTTTTAGAAAACAGGTGAAATAGAAGCATATTATGAACTCAGTGTGCCTGTCTACTATGGCTATTAGCAAGTGTTTGTTTTTTGGTTTTCGACAGTAAAATACGTATGACGTTTCCATATGTAGTTGTGATAGTAGTTGTTAAGGTACATTTTTGCCTATCCAGATGTTCATATTTGCCTACCACTACTTCATAATTATCTCACTGGGACTTTAGGCCCAGCCCAAATGAAAAATATACTGTTCAAGTACTGAATTTTGATTTGTGTATGCCTCATATATTTGAGATACACTAGGTTAAATTGCTGAATTTTTTAAATGATTTTAAAGTTCTCACTTTAGAAGCAGATTGGCTAACGGTTTCCCTGACTCAAGATGAAATGTATTCACTGCTTAACTGAATGCAGGAGCTGTGCTTTGTTTACAAAATCTTACCTAAAATAAATGTTTTCTGCAATATATCAAGTCAACTCCTGTTGGTAACTCCTTTAGTCCAGCTGGCAATTGGACAGAACACCTATACAATTAAAAGGAAAATTTACTATTTTTAAAGAGCTAAGCATTACTTTTTTTTTGAGGAGGAGGATTAGTCCTGAGCTAACTGCTGCCAATCCTCCTCTTTTTGCTGAGGAAGACTGGCCCTGAGCTAACATCCATGCCCATCCTCCTCTACTTTATATCTGGGATGCCTACCACAGCATGGCTTTTGCCAAGCAGTGCCAGGTCCTCACCTGGGATATGGGCCAGCAAACCCCAGGCCACCAAAGTGGAACATGCGCACTTAACTGTTGCGCCACCAGGCTGGACCCTAAGCATTACTTTTTTAGTAAGTTAAATGTCCTTGTCTTGATGTCTATAAAAAAAGTTTTTTTCCTTTCTTCCTTAGTTTCTTTCTTTCTTTTTTTTATTGTGGTAACATTGGTTTATAACATTATATAAATTTCAGGTGTACATCATTATATTTCGATTTCTGTGTAGATTACATCATGTTTACAACCCAAAGACTAATTACAATCCATCACCACGCACGTGTGCCTAATCACCCCTTTCACCCTCCTCCCTACACCCTTCCCTTCTGGTAACCACCAATCCAATCTCTGTCTCTGTGTGATTGTTTGTTGTTGTTGTTTTTACCTTCTATTTATGTTTTTACCTTCTATTTACATTCTATTTATATATGTTCTCAAATCTCCCTCTGATTTATTTTGCTTAGCATAATACCCTCAAGGTTCATCCATGTTGTCTCAAATGGCCAGATTTCGTCATTTTTTTATGGCCAAGTAGTATTCCATTGTGTATATGTATCACTTCTTCTTTATCCATTTGTCCCTTGATGGGTACCTAAGTTGCTTTCAAGTCTTGGCTATTGTGAATAATGCTGCAGTGAACATGGGGGTGCATGTATCTTTAGACATTTGTGTTTTCAAGTTCTTTGGATAAATATCCAGCAGTGGAATAGCTGGATTGTATGGTAGCTCTATTCTTAACTTTTTGAGGAATCTTCATATTGTTTTCCAGAGTGGCTGTACCAGTTTTCACTCCCACCAGCAGTGTATGAGAGTTCCCTTTTCTCCACATCCTCTCCAACACTTGTTATTTCCTGTCTTGTTAATTACAGCCATTCTGGCCGGAGTGAGGTGATATCTCATTGTAGTTTTGATTTGCATTTCCCTGATAGTGATGTTGAACATCTTTTCATGTGCCTGTTGTCCATCTGTGTATCTTCTTTGGAGAAATGTCCGTTCAGATCATTTGCCCATTTTTAAATTGGGTTGTTAGTTTTTTTGTTGTTGAGATGTATGAGTTCTTTATATATTTTAGATATTAACTCCTTATCACATACGTGGTTTGCAAATATCTTCTCCCAATTGTTAAGTTGTCTTTTCACTTTGTGGATGGTTTCCTTCGCTGTGTAGAAGGTTTTTAGTTTGATGTAGTCCCATTTGTTTATTTTTTCTATTGTTTCCCTTGCCTGGTCAGACATGGTGCTTGAAGATATGCTGCTGAGACTGATATCAAAGAGTGCACCTCCTAAGTTTTCTTCTAGAATTTTTATATTTTCAGGTCTTACATTCTAATCTTTAATCCATTTTGGGTTAATTTTTGTGTATGGTGAAAGATAATGGTCTGCTTTCATTCTTTTGCATGTAGCTGTCCAGTTTTCCCAACATCATTTAGGAAAGACTTTTCTTTCTCCATTGTATGTTTTTGGCTCCTTTATCGAAAATTGGCTGTCCACAAATGTGTGGGTTTATTTCTAGGCTCTCGATTCTGTTCCATTGATCTGTGTGTCTGTTTTTGTACCAGTACTATGCTGTTCTGGTAATTATAACTTTGTAGTATATTTTGAATTCAGGGAGTGTGATACCTCCAGCTTTGTTCTTTTTTTCCCAGGAGTCCTTTAGCTGTTTGGGATCTTTTGTTGTTCCATATACATTTTAGGATTCTTTGTTCTATTTCTGTGAAAAATGTCGTTGGAACTTTAGTAGGGATTGCATTGAATCTGCAGATTGCTTTAAGAAGTATGGACATTTTAACTATGTTAATTCTTCCAATCCAAGAGCACAGAATATCTTTCTATTTCTTTGCGTCTTCCTCAATTTCTTTCAACAATGTTTTATAATTTTCAGTCTACAGATCTTTCACCTCTTTGGTTAAGTTTATTCCTAGGTATTTTATTCTTTTTGTTACAATTGTAAATGGGATTGTATTCTTAATTTCTCTTTCTGGTACTTCATTGTTAGTGTAGAGAAATGCAACTGATTTTTGTATGTTGGTTTTGTATCCTTCAACTTTACCATATTCATTTATTATTTCTAAAAGTCTTTTGGTGGATTCTTTAGGATTTTCTGTATATAAAATCATGTCATCTGCAAATAGTGACAGCTTCACTTCTTCCTTTCCAATTTGTATCTATTTTATTTCCTTTTCTTGCCTGATTGTTCTGGCTAGGACTTCCAATACTACGTTAAATAAGAGTGGTGAAAATGGGCATCCTCGTCTGGTTCCTGTTCTTAGAGAGAGAGCTTTCAGTGTTTCTTCATTGAGAATGATTTTAGCTGTGAGTTTGCCACATATGTCCTCTCTTATGTTGAGGTACTTTCCTTCTATACCCATTTTATTTAGAGCTTTTATCATAAAAGCATGCTGTATCTTGTCAAATGCTTTCTCCACATCTATTGAGATGATCATGTGATTTTTATTCTTCATTTTGTTAATGTGGTGTATCATGTTGATTGATTTGTGGATGTTGAAACATCCCTGCATCCCTTGAATAAATCCCACTTGATCATGGTGTATGATCTTTTTAATGTATTGTTGTATTCCATTTGCTAGTATTTTGTTGAGGATTTTTGCATCAATGTTCATCAGTGATATTGGCCTGTAATTTTCTTTTTTTGTGTTGTCCTTGTCTGGTTTTGAGCCCCAGGTAATCTTGGCTTCGTAGAATGAGTTAGGAAGCTTCCCTTCTTCTTCAATGTTTTGGAAGAGTTTGAGAAGGGTAGGTCTTAAGTCTTCTTTGAATGTTTGGTAGAATTAACCAGGGAAACTGTCTGGTTCCTGGACTTTTATTTTGGGGGAGGTTTTTGATTACTGTTTTGATCTCCTTACTGGTGATCGGTCTATTCAAATCCTCTATTTCTTCTTGATTCAATTTTGGAAGGTTGTATGATTCTAAGAATTTATCCATTTCTTCTAGATTATCAAATTTGTTGGCATATAGCTTTTAGTAGTATTCTCTTATAATCTTTTGTATTTCTGAGGTATCTGTTATACTTCCTCCTTTTTCATTTCTGATTTTATTTATTTGAGCATTCTCATTTTTCTTGGTGAGTCTAGCTAAAAGTTTGTTAATTTTGTTTATCTTTTCAAAGAACCAGCTCTTCCTTTCATTGATTTTTTTCTATTTTCCTTTAAATTTCTATTTCATTTATTTCTGCTCTGATTTTTATTTCCTTCCTTCTACTGATTTGGGGCTTTGTTTGTTCTTCTTTTTCTAGTTTGTACAGGCGCACTGTTAGACTGTTTATTTGAGATTTTTCTTGTTTGTTGACGTAGACCTGTATTGCTATAAACTTCTCTCTTAGAACTGCTTTTGCTGTATCCCATAAATTTTGGCATGTCATATTTTCACTTTCATTTGTCTCCAGGTATGTTTTGATTGCCCTTTTGATTTCTTCATTGACCCAAGTGTTGCTCAGTAGCATTTTGTTTAATCTCCACATGTTTGTGGCTTTTCTGATTTTCTTCCTGTAGTTGATTTCTGGTTTCATACTGTTATGATCAGAAAAGATGTTTGGGTTTATTTCAGTCTTAAATTTATTGAGAACTTGTTTTGTGGCCTAATATGTGATCTATCCTGGACAATTTTCCATGTATGTTTGAAAAGAATGTGTATTCTGTGGTTTTGGATGGAATGTTCTGTATAAATCTACTAAGTCCATCTCTAATGTGTCATTTAAGGCCTATGTTTCCTGATTGATCTTCTGTTTGGATGATCTATCCATTGGTGTAAGTGGAGTGTTAAAGTCCCCTACTATTATTTTGTTGCTGTCTATTTCTCCTTCTATGTCTGTTAATAATTGCTTGATATATTTAGGTGCTCCTACATTGGATGCATAGATATTTACAAGTGTTATATCCTCTTGTTGGATTTTTCCCTTTATCATTATGTAGTACTCTTCTTTGTCCTTTGTTACAGTTTTTGTTTTAAAGTCTATTTTGTCTGATATAGGTGTTGCTACCCCAGCTTTCTTTCCATTGCCATTTGCATGGAGTCTTTTTCCATCCCTTTACTTTCAGTCTGTGAGTGTTCCAGGTCTGAAGTGTGTCTCTTGTATGCAGCATATATATGGGTCTTCTTTTCTTATATCCAATCAGCCACCCTATGCCTTTTGATTAGAGTATTTAGTCCATTGACATTTAAAGTAGATATTGATGAGTATGTGCCTATTGCCATTTTGTTACATTTTTTCCTGGGTGTTTTAGTACTTCTTCTCTGCTCTTTTCTTCTTCTCTTGTTCTCTTCCTTCGTGGTTTGATGGCTTTCTGTTTTGATTGGGCTACTTTCTCTTAATTTTTTGTGTATTTATTATAGGTTTCTGGTTTGTGATTGCCATGAAGTTCATATATAATAACCTACATATATAGCAATCTATATAGACAGTCTCTTTGGTTTGAACTCTTGCTAAAAGCTCTACTCTTTGACCTACCTTCCAAAAACATTTTATGTTTTTGATGTCGTGTCTAACCTCTTTGTGTGTGTGTGTGTGTATCTGTTACCCTCTTATCTTGGGAATAGATAATTTTAGTACTTTTGTCTTTTGATCTTCATAGGTGGTTGATCTGCTACCTTTACTGTATGTTTGGCTGTACTGGTGATTTTATTACTTTTTCTTTTTTTGATAATTTTCTTATTCCTATTTGTGATCTTCTCTTTCCCACTTAAATAAGTCCCTTTAGCATTACTTGTAGGGCTGGTTTCTTGGTGATAAACTCCTTTAGTTTTTGCTTCTCTGGGAAACTCTCTCTCTCCTTCCATTCTGAATGATAACCTTGCTGAGTCGAGTATTCTTGTCTGTAGCTTTTATCCTTTCAGCACTTTCAATATATCATGCCATTCTCTACTAGCTTGCAGGGTTTTGGCTGAGAAGTCCACTGATAGCTTTATGTGGTTTCTTTTGTATGTAACTTGTTGCCTTTCTCTTGTGGCTTTTAGGATTCTCTCTTTATCTTTAATTCTTGACATTTTAATTATAAAGTGTCTTGGTGTGGGCCTCTTTGGGTTTATCTTGTTTGGTGCTCTCTGTGCTTCCTGCACCTGCATGCGTGTTTCCTTCCTTAGGTTAGGAAAGTTTTCAGCTATTATTTCTTCAAATAGATTCTCTGCCCCTTTGTCTTTCTCTTCTCCTTCTGGGACACTTATAATACAGATGTTAGTGCACTCATGTTGTCCTAGAGGTCCCTTAGACTGTCCTCATTCTTTTTAATTCTTTTTTCTTTTATCTGTTCAGCTTGGGTGATTTCCTCTAGTCTTTCATCCAGCTCACTGATTTGTTCTTCTGTATCATCTACTCTGCTATTGAGCCCCTCTAGTGAATTTTTCATTTCCAGTATTTCATTCTTCATTTTTTATTGGTTCTTTTTTGTATTTTCCAATTCTTTGTTGAAGTTCTCAGTGAATTCATCCATTCTTCTCCCAGGATCAGTAAGCATCCTTATGACTTTTTGTTTGTACGCTTCAATAAGTAGATTGTTTATTTGATTCATTTAATTCTTTTTCTGGAGTTTTGTCCTATTCCCTTTCTTGGAGCATATTCCTTTGTCTCCTCACTTTTCCACTTTCTCTGTGCTTATATCTTTGTGTTAGGTAGGTCTGCTATGTCTCCCAATCTTGGAGAGCTGGCCTTATGTAAAAGATGCTTTATGAGGCCCATCAGTGTACTTCCCTCTCATTACCAGTTACAAATGTTCCAAGAGTGTCCCCAGTGTGGGCTACATGTGTCCTTCTTTTGTGGCACGGTTGCTCTTACTGTAGTGCCCAGGGAGGCTAGGCTGTTCCCCTGGCTGGCTGGTTGTAATGCTCAACTGCGTGTGGTTGCTATGGTCCCTTCAGTCACTTAATTGGGCATGGGGAGCCCCAGCACAGTTGGCTGCAAGATCTAATAGCACATTCCTGTTGCAGTGTTTCTGTTAAGTGAGTAGGCCCCCAGCATAGCTGGTTGTTAGGCTCAGGGGCTTACAATTGCTGTAGGCCTCTGGCCTGCAAAGCTGTTGTCAGCTCTCTCCGGATTTCAGCTGAGTAGGGCTGGCCCTATGCATGGGAACACTCTATTGTTTCAGACTTTGGAAGGTGGAGCTGATCCCCTATGTGGCTGTTTGAGAAACATAAGTCTGCTGCAGCTGATAAGCTCCACCACCCACGGGGTACACACCCTGTCAACATAGTCCTGCCCTGTGTGCATGCCCTGACCCACTGAAGTGGACCCAGTTGCCCCACTGCAGAGGCCCCACACACTCCACCAACACCCCACACACTCCACTGGCTCCTCGCACATACTCTGCCCCACAGAGATGGACCCACTTGCCTGATTGCAGAGGTTCTAGACACCCTGCCTATGTAGCCCCACAAGTTGCCCAAGGGCTTGCTCTTGGGTTGGGCCAGTCCCTAGGATGGGTTGCCTGCCCTGGCTGAGCTGTATTAAATTGATTCTCTAGTGGGTGGGGCAGACCCCTGAACTAACAGGCCAGGGGAAGAACTCCAATGGCATCTGCCAGCATCTGTGTCAGCACACCTGTACTAGGTCACAATGATTGCCACCAATGACTCAGTCCCTGGAGAAGTCTCACTTCTCACCAAGATGCACCCAGAGGCTATCAGGTGAGTCTCTTTTCACCAAAGGACTGTGTACCTTTCTTTCTGGTGATTTAGGTTGCTTTCCAAGATGGGTGAATGGACTCTTTAACAGCAGGCTTTTTTTCCCCAATGTCTGATAGCTTTTCTGGGGGTATTGCTCATTGTAGTTAATAGCCAGGAAAGTCAGGTGTTATGATACTTGTCTCAGTTTTGCTGAATCCAAAAGCTGCTTATAGTGGTAATGCCTCCCTGCTTAGATCCCCCACTCCTCCATGGAAGGCTGCATACTTTAGGATTGCTCCCAGCCAGCTGTGAGGTGTTGTGGCTCATGAAGGTGGCTTTTTTTTCCTCTCCAGAAAGGAATTTCTGCTTCTTCCACCTTGGTCAGCACTGTCCCTTGTTGCGGGGGTTCTTTTTATCCAGTTTTCAGCGCTCTCTCAGTGGTAATTGTTCCAAGAGTAGTTGTAAGTTTATTGTGTCTGTGGGAGGCAGTGAGTGCAGAGTCCACCTACACCACCATCTTGACCAAACTCCTATTTCTTTCTTTTCATTTTCCTTGGAAGTGAAATGTAAAGTTGAACTATTTGGATATCCCATTTTAATTTTGTTTCACTATTTTATATTTGAGTCACTTTGTTTTGAAATGGATTTAACTCTATTTAAAATCTAAAAAATTAGCCTATTACTGCTTCATAGATCCTGGCAGAAGACAGGAGACTCCTGGGTAAAAAGCAAAAATCTTTATTACTCAGGGCACTGCAAGTGACATGAGTTTCAGCATGTGCCTCTCCTACCCTCGCCCCCAAGTCCCACAGGGGCAACAAAACATGACCTCAGTTGAACACTGCCCATGGAGTGACTTCACATCACAACTGAGGAATACTGAGTGTGGGGAACCCACCTTCTTATAGGAAACAGTAGGCAAGCCTGCTCTTAGTCCTGAAGAGAGACATCACCTCATCTCTCAAGGTTGCTTACTGCAAACACAATGTGAGAAATGTCCTGTTACCCAAGTAGTCATGGTCCCGTAGTCTTGGCATACCAAGTAGGACATGTAGGAGTGTTAGAGACCCATTGAGGACTCTATCACATAACACCTTTATGTGCGGATATTGTAAATATTTCCACATGCATAATCCTATTTTACGTAGGTATGTGTGCATATTTCTTGTATTTTTTGGCATATGACAAACTGAATGTGTATAGGACAAACTATGTATTTACCATTTCATCTTCTTAATCCAAATTATTTCCTAGAACATTAGCATCAAGTAAATTATTAATATTAACTAATTATGGTTCAGATTTGTTGCCTTCAAAAAATAAATTTATAAGTTCAATAAAGTTTATGTGATCACAACAGAACAGGGATGACAGGGTCTTGGCTGTCATTTTGCATTCAGAAGCTAGAGTAGACTGCTGTAGACTGATCATAAAATGTCAGTGGCGGAGAGAAGAGAATGGGCGGAGCAAAATGGCAGGGTGAGCTGACCCGGGATTCTCTCCCCTCCAAAATACAACAAAAGATTGGAAGAACTGAATTTCAGAGAATAAACATAATGCCAGCTCGTTAGAGACCTACGATACCAAGAAGGCGGAGATCATAACCTTGCTTACACCTTCGGAGGCGCCGGAACGGTAGGAGAGAACATCGCTCCCTCCCCTAGAGTCTGCGATCGCTGCGGTGCGGGTGGGGAAGGAGCGGGGGAGGGGCCGTGCGACCAGGGGATCATCCAGGACTCCTGCTGCTGATTCAGTGGAGACCCGCTGACGGGGGAAGCTTCCGTCCGCAGGGACCCTATAAATCAAGGGCCTTGGGAGACCAGAGAACAGAACTGATCTGAACCCAGACCGGCACGTGTGAGTACCAGCCCCTCCCCCCTAACAAAGCCAGTGGGCGCAGCCATCTTGCCCCGAAGGCGGAGAGCTAACACACCGCTCTCGACCCCCATCTCGTGGCGACAGGCTGTAACTGCAACTGAATTCTACCACCATGAGAAAAAACCGCTCCTCTACCATCCAGCAATTTATAAAAGCCCCAGACCAGAAGGAAAACAATAAAAACACAGAATTAAGTCCTGAGGACTTGGAATTAGGTAAACTAAGTGATAATGAATTCAGAGCAGCTATAATCAAAAAACTCAAAGAGGTAGAGAGAAAGATAGAGAAACAAGCCGAGTTCTGGAGTTACTTCATAAAAGAGATTGAAATCATAATGAAGAATCAAACAGAATTACTTGAGATGAAAAACACAATGGACCAGATAAAACAGAATACGGATTCCCTGAATGCCCGTGTAGACAACCTAGAGGAGCAAATCAGCATAATCGAGCCACTTCCCCGACAGGCTGAATGGCGCCAGACAGAGGAAGGAAGAGAACTAAGAATTTAAAAAATATGGGGAAAATCTCTGAGAGATAATGGATTCAATGAGGAATAAGAACATAAGGATCATAGGAATTCCCGAGAATATGGAAAAGGAAAATGGAGCGGAAAGTGTGCTTAACGAAATTATTGAAGAGAACTTCCCAAATCTAGGGATCAACGGAGAAATGTGTGTAGAGGAGGGTTTTAGATCTCCTAGATTTATCAATGTAAAAAGACCCACCGCAAGGCACATAATAGTAAAGTTGGCACATAGGAATGATAAGGAAAGAATACTCAGGGAAGTAAAAAAAAAAAAAAGAGAATAACCTATAAAGGAAACCCTATCAGACTGTCAGCGGATTTCTCTACAGAAACCCTACAAGCTAGGAGAGAATGGAGTGATATATTCAAAGCTTTAAAGGATAAAAACCTTCAGCCAAGAATACTCTATCCAGCAAGAATTTCCTTCAGATATGAGGGAGAAATTAAATCTTTTCCAGACAAACAAAAGTTAAGGGAATTTGTAACTAAAAGCCCTCCATTACAAGAAATCCTCAAGAAGGCTCTCATACTTGAAAAAAGAAAAAAGGGAGAAAGGGGACACAATCCACAGACTAGGGAGACCGATGGATAGAACCAGAACAGGATAGCAAATATTCAACTATAGCATTAGGGTAAAAATAAGGAAACTACCAAAACAAGGATGATCTTAGCACTCTAACTACAAATTAATAAGACGAGTTGGAATAAAAAATGAAAATAATTATTTAGGAGGGGAAGAGCAAAGGGTCTAAATCAGTATTGGTCGAGTAAGTAAGAGACCACCAGAGAATAGACTATATTATACACGAGATTCTAAATACAAACTTCAAGGTAGACACTAAAATAAAGTACAGAACAGAGTCACAAATCATAGATAAGGAAAAATCTAAGAAACCCAGCATAAGAAATTGCAGCATTAAATGGATAGTCTAAAGCACACAGGAAAAGAAACACAGGAAAACAAGATAAAGAGTGACAGATTGACAGCATTAAGTCCACATGCATCAATAATCACTGTCAATGTGAATGGATTGAACTCTCCAATAAAAAGACACAGAGTGGCAAAATGGATTAAAGAACAAGATCCAACAATTTGTTGCCTCCAGGAAACACACCTCAGCCCCAAGGACAAACACAGACTCAGGGTGAAGGGGTGGAGGACAATACTTCGAGCAAATAGCAAGGAAAAAAAGGCAGGTGTTGCAATTCTCATATCAGACCAAGTGGATTTCAAAATAAGACAGGTAAAGAGAGACACAGAGGGACAACATATAATGATCAAAGGGACACTTCATCAAGAAGAAATAACGCTTATAAATATCTATGCACCCAACACAGGAGCACCAAGATTCATAAAGCAACTATTAACAAACCTAAAGGAAGATGTTACAAACAACACAATAATAGTAGGGGACCTCAACACCCCACTCACATCAATGGACAGATCATCCAGACAGAAAATCAACAAGGAAATAGTGGAGCTGAATGAAAAACTAAAACAATTGGACTTAATAGACATATATAGATCACTCCACCCTGAAGGAGCTGAATACACATTCTTCTCAAGTGCACATGGAACATTCTCTAGGATAGACCATAGGTTGGGAAACAAGACAAGCCTCTACAAATTTAAAAAAATTGAAATAATAACAAGCATCTTCTCAGATCATAGTGCTATAAGGCTAGAAATTAATTACAAGAAAAAAGCTGAGAAAGGCACAAAGATGTGGAGACTAAACAACACACTACTGAACAAGCAATGGATCATTGAAGAAATTAAAGAAGAAATAAAAAAATACCTGGAAACAAATGAAAATGATAGCATGCCATACCGACTCATATGGGATACAGCAAAAGCTGTATTAAGAGGAAAATTCATTGCAATACAGGCACATCTTAACAAACAAGAAAAATCCCAAATAAGCAACCTTAAAGCACACCTAACTGAACTAGAGAAAAAAGAACAAATGAAGCCAAAAGTCAGCAGAAGGAGAGAAATAATAAAAATCAGAGCAGAAATAAATACTATTGAAACGAAAAAGGCAGTAGAAAGGATCAATGAGACAAAGAGCTGTTTTTTTGAGAAGATAAACAAAATTGACAAACCACTAGCCAGACTTACAAAGAAAAAAAGGGAAAAAGCTCAAATAAACAAAATCAGAAATGAGCGAGGAGAAATAACAACAGACTCTGCAGAAATACAACAGATTATAAGAGAATACTACAAAAAACTGTATGCCAACAGAATGGATAACCTAGAGGAAATGGATAAATTCCTGGACTCCTACAATCTCCCAAAGCTCACTCAAGAAGAGGCAGACAATTTGAATAGACCAATCACAAGGAAAGAGATTGAAACAACAATCAAAAACATCCCAAAGAATAAAACCCAAGGACCAGATGGCTTTCCTGGGGAATTCTACCAAACTTTCAGAGAGGATTTAATACCTATCCTTTTCAAGCTATTCCAAAAAATTAGGGAAGATGGAACACTTCCTAACACATTCTATGAGGCCAACATCACGCTGATACCAAAACCTGACAAGGACACCACGAAAAAAGAGAACTACAGGCCAATATCACTGATGAACATAGATTCAAAAATTCTAAACAAAATTTTGGCAACCAGAATTCAGCAATTCATCAAAAGAATCATACATCAGGATCAGGTGGGATTCATACCAGGGACACAGGGATGGTTCAACATCCGCAAATCAATCAACATGATACACCACGTCAACAAACTGAGGAATAAAAACCACATGATCATCTCAATAGATGCAGAGAAGGCATTTGACAAGATCCAACAGCCATTTATGATAAAAACTCTGAACAAAATGGGCATAGAAGGAAACTACCTCAACATAATAAAGGCCATATACGACAAACCCATAGCCAACATCATACTCAATGGGCAAAAACTGAACCCCATCCCCCTGAAAACAGGAACAAGACAAGGATGCCCTCTATCACCACTCTTATTTAACATAGTACTGGAGGTCCTGGCCAGAGCAATCAGGCAAGAAAAAGGAATAAAAGGAATCCAAATAGGGAGGGAAGAAGTGAAACTCTCGCTGTTTGCAGACGACATGATCTTATATATAGAAAACCCCAAAGAATCCATTGGAAAACTGTTAGAAGTAATCAACAACTACAGCAACGTTGCAGGGTATAAAATCAATTTGCATAAATCAGTAGCATTTCTATACTCCAGTAATGAACCAACAGAAAAAGAACTCAAGAATACAATACCATTCACAATCGCAACAAAAAGAATAAAATACCTTGGGGTAAATTTAACTAAGGAAGTGAAGGACCTATATAATGAAAATTACAAGGCCTTTCTGAGAGAATTGGATGACGACATAAGGAGACGGAAAGACATTCCATGTACATGGATTGGAAGAATAAACATAGTTAAAATGTCCATTCTACCTAAAGCAATCTACAGATTCAACGCCATCCCAATCAGAATCCCAATGGCATTCTTTACAGAATTAGAACAAAGAATCCTAAAATTCATATGGGGCAACAAAAGACCCCGAATTGCTAAAGCAATCCTGAGAAAAAAGAACAAAACGGGAGGCATCACAATCCCTGACTTCAAAACATACTACAAAGCTACAGTAATCAAAACAGCATGGTACTGGTACAAAAACAGGTGCACAGATCAATGGAACAAAATTGAAAGCCCAGAAATAAAACCACACATCTATGGACAGCTTATCTTTGACAAAGGAGCTGAGGGCATACAATGGAGAAAAGAAAGTCTTTTCAACAAATGGTGCTGGGAAAACTGGAAAGCCACATGTAAAAGAATGAAAATTGACCATTCTTTTTCACCATTCACCAAAATAAACTCAAAATGGATTAAAGACCTAAAGGTAAGACCTGAAACCATAAGGCTTCTGGAAGAAAACGTAGGCAGTACACTCTTTGACATCAGTATTAAAAGGATCTTTTCGGACACCATGCCTTCTCAGAGAAGGGAAACAATAGAAAGAATAAACAAATGGGACTTCATCAGATTAAAGAGCTTTTTCAAGGCAAGTGAAAACAGGATTGAAACAAATATAACAACCCACTAACTGGGAAAAAATATTTGCAAGTCATATATCTGACAAAGGCTTAATATCCTTAATATATAAAGAACTCTCGCAACTCAACCACAAAACGTCAAACAACCCAATCAAAAACTGGGCTGGAGACATGAACAGACATTTCTCCAAAGAAGATATACTGATGGCCAATAGGCACATGAAAAGATGCTCATCATCGCTGATCATCAGGGAAATGCAAATCAAAACTACACTAAGATATCACCTTACACCCGTTAGAATGACAAAAATATCTAAAACTAATAGCAACAAATGTTGGAGAGGTTGCGGAGAAAAAGGAACCCTCATACACTGCTGGTGGGAATGCAAACTGGTGCAGCCACTATGGAAAACAGTATGGAGATTCCTCAAAAAACTAAAAATAGAACTACCATACGATCCAGCCATCCCACTACTGGGTATCTATCCAAAGAGCCTGAAGTCAGCAATCCCAAAAGTCCTGTGCACCCCAATGTTTATTGCAGCACTGTTTACAATAGCCAAGACATGGAAGCAACCTAAGTGCCCATCAACAGACGAATGGATAAAGAAGATGTGGTACATATATACAATGGAATACTACTCAGCTGCAAAACAGAACAAATCATTCCATTTGCAATAACATGGATGGACCTTGAGAGAATTATGTTAAGTGAAATAAGCCAGCAAGAGAAAGATAATCTGTGTATGACACCACTCATATGAGGAATTTAAAACTATGGACCAAGAACAGTTTAGTGGATACCAGGGGAAAGGTGGGGTGGGGGGTGGGCACAAAGGGTGAAGTGGTGCACCTACAACATGACTGACAAACATTAATGTACAATTGAAATTTCACAAGATTGTAACCTATCAATAACTCAATAAAAAAAAAATGTCAGTGGCACTTGAAACACCTCAAATGAAATGATTCATTTGTGACATTCATGGAAAAGCATTCCAAATTTGTGAAGAAAAATGACTTACTCTCTGATATCACCCTGTCGGATATTTTCGTCTCATATTCACTGTTTCCTTTAGTTTTTATACTCTAAACTGGTATTGAGTTTCTCCCCACTTGATAATTAGATAATTAAAATAAATCTTCCAAATGTTGCCAATCACCTGATGACTTTCAAAGTTCTTCTCTAAGAAATTGGATTTCACCAGTTTGAGATAGAGAAAAACAAACATCTAGAAACTACCCCTAACTGTGGCCATTGTTAATGTATTAGAAGATTTAAGCCCTTATTTGCATTTACAGCTATTGAAAAAATGGAAATTTTGATGACTACTTTGAGAAACAGCAGGTTAGAAATGTAGAAGCAGTGAACTAAAAGGGCAAAATCTTCTATAATAATCAAGTGGTGCTAGAAAACGTCAGAGTTTATTGAAATAATTTCTAGAGTCCCTCGAAGAAAGACCTGTTTATTTCAAATGCATTTTTTTCCTTCAAATTCTCCCAAGAAGAGCATGTTCTGTTGCTCAGTGTGCTTTTTGATTAATATTGTTGAAACAAGGAAAAGCAACATGGTCTCCTTCACTACAAGCCAACTTTGAATTTATCATAATTCATAAAAATAAAAAGAAGCTATGCAAGTTACAGAGTTGTAACACACAGAGCCATTCCTTGGGAAAAGAAAAATGAAGAATGAGAATATTATAGGGCAAGGAGTAAAGACAGGTGGGTGAGTAAGCTGGTGAGGGTGATATTGGTGGTAGTAGGGGGTTCAGTACTGCCCTTACAGCTGAGTACTGGAGGCCACTACTCTGGTCCCTGCTCTGGCCCTCCTCTTGCCATACCCACTCACAGACTGAGGAGTCCACAGAGACAACTGGAAATGTCCTCTTAGAATCTGTACATGCCTCTCTCTTTGACCACAATTGAGAAAACAGAATTCCAGAATTCCATTCCCAAGTGGATTAGAAGCTACTTCTAGGCCCTGCATGAGCTTCTCCCCATGTTGGTCTTCCTAAAGGTGGACTGGTTTGTTGGTGTAATAGCTACCATTTACTTTGTCTGCCATGATATCTTTTTTGTCACATATATGATACTTTGATTGATACTCATGAGATCTCAGAACTTCTCCCACAGGCATAGGCAGGTTTCACCTAAATGTCTTAAAACTCTGTAGCTGTCGTTAATATCTGTAGGTCTAACTTCACCTCCCTCCAGTCATCAAGCACTATAAATAGTCATATTGCAAATGGCCTTGAGAGCTCATCAATCTTACTTTCAGGTATTTCCCTTGGCTGAATTTCTAACTTTTAGAACTTTAAGTCACAAACATGTATTGTGTATTTTCTCTCTAAGGACATGCTTGACTTCCAAGAGCTCTGGAACTTTCCTGCTCCTTATTACCTTAGCTGACCTTTTTGAACTTGAGTATTTTCTTGACTTTGCTATTTTTCAGCTCACTTCTTTGCAGGGAGGTTCCTGTCCTGGTCTCTTTTTGGTCAAGTCATCATACTTTCTTTTTCATTTCACTATCATTCAGTTCTCTCTGGATATTGTCTTTTATATCTTCTTCTTTTTCACCTCAAAGATACTTTTGTTTCTGATTTTAGTATTTCAAATATAATTGTACATGTTGCTGAGAGGTATAAGAAGATATAAGGGCTCTATCACAAGCATTTTCTTTTTTAGGAGTCCCCTTTTGGTCAATGGCCATTTTTGTATGTACCTTGGGATGGCTTCAGGGGTGTAGGAACTGTGTGTGTGACTACATAGGGCCCTGGGCTCAGAAAGGCCTGATATTTGACTTAAAAGCATGCTGTTGCCGTCTTAACAGCCTTACAAAATGTATCCTTCAACTCCTATTCTGTAAGTGAAGCTCCATTGGACAATGGCACATATGCCAGGAGTTTGGAGCCTAAATTCATTCATGGTGACACCTAGCACCACCTTTTAGTCACCATTTTTCCATTCCCTGGGGCCCAGGTCCTGCCTGGTCTTTCCCTTCCCTCTCCCTGCTCTGCCCCATGACACTGCTGCCTTCTGAAGAGAGTGAGACAACCCATTGTGTCTACTGAGTCAGGATACGAAGAAAGAGAGATCTGAGTTCAGCTGACTGCTCCAAGCTGGCAGAGATTTGACAAGGACACGGGGGTGAGGAAGATAAGGGATTGCAGAGCAGGGTATGGTAGCAACTGTCCCTGCCATTGGCTGGCAGCAACACAGCCCATATTTAAAGATCCTTTGGGGGTCATCTGTTTACTGCAGGTTGTGGCACTGGACTTGTGGAAAAAGGAGATGCCTGCCTCAATTTCCCCATAGCCTACCCCTAGCTGGGGCCTGGCATGTTGCTCCAGTGGCTGGTGGAAGGAGAACCTGGCATTCATCAGACCTGAGCACTCACCTAACCTATACGTAGGGTGGTCTCCTGGTTGCTTATGAGGGTCACACACAACCATGAGAATCCCATGCTCCAGAGAGAGAGTTTCCTTGGCTGACTCTGTGCCCCGGGGGCCCTTTCTTCTTCCTTCCAATCTTCTTGAGTCTGGCTTGTGTTGTTTCTGGCCAGCTGAAGGTACCCTCTAAAATAAGAACTATGGGGGCCTGCCCGGTGGTGCAGTGGTTAAGTTTGCATGTTCCACTTCTAGGTGGCCTGGGGTTCACTGGTTCGGATCCCGCTTGGCAAAATGCCATGCTGTGGTAGGCATCCCACATATAAAGTAGGGGAAGATGGGCACGAATGTTAGCTCAGGGCCAGTCTTCCTCAGCAAAAAGAGGAGGATTGGCAGTAGTTAGCTCAGGGCTGATCTTCCTCAAAAAAAAAAAAAAAAAAGAATTATGCAATTTTGGTGATTTCAAATATAAATTGAATACTTTCATATTTGCATCTAAAACTGACATCACACAAAATAGATATAAATGGTAAAATTCATGCTAATAATTTCAACTTTTTAATTTTTTTTACTTGGAATCTAATTATATAGCAAGTCAATAGAAAGATCATGAGAAAATGAAAAAAATTTTATACCTATAATTGCACTTTTTTCCGCTTTTTAAAAAAGGGACCCTGTATTTTTATTTTGTACTGTGCCCTGCAATTATGTAGCCAGCCCTGTATGTAGCCATTCTTTTTGAGAAACCACTTCTGCTTATCCTCAAATAAAGATACAACAGCCAGTACACTACAGCTGAACATAAGCATCTTTTATAACCCAGCAGTTCAACTCCTAGGAAAATACCTAATAGAAATAAGTGAGTGTGTATATATGTATATTATATATATACATATTTATCTAAAGACATGCACAAGAGTGTTCATAGCAGCACCACCTCTCATAGCCCTAAGGTAAAAACTATCCAAATGTCCAATAAATTGTGGAAATAGATTATATCTACAAGGAGCAATATTAATGAATCTCACAAAGATCATGCAGAATGAAAGAACCTAAACACAGAAGAGTACGTACAGTATAGTTCCATTTATATAAATTCAAAAACAGGCAAGACTAATCTATGGTGTTAGAAGTCAGGGTCAGTTAGAAGTCAGAATCTCTGACAGGTTACTCTTGTCAGAGGGTTGGGTAAGTGCTGAAAGATGGCATAAGTAGAACTTCTGATGTCCTGATAATATTCTGTTTCTCAGTCTTGGTCCTAGAGTCAATGATGTGTCCATTTGTGAAAATTTATCAAGTTGTAACTTAACATTTGAGCACTTTTCTGTATGTATGTTATACTTCAATAAAAAGTTGAAAAAATAGGCTAGCATGAAAAATCCTCCGTTCTTCTATTCGCTGCTACTATCAAGTAAGACCTGATTCTGTTAATGTGAAGTTCAGTGGAAGAAATGACATAGACAAAGAAATTTATTTTCTTTTTGATGCTCACCATCCTTGGTGAGGTTAAAGTGATGTGTTTTTGTAATGAATCTTCAAAGGGTTGTGTATGAGGAATGTGCCCCTGTTGATTTGGTGTGGTCATGTTTTTTTCTTCTCTTTTTTCTTAGCTGTCAGTATTGACCTATGGCAATCAATTGGGGCAGTTTTCAAATATCCTCAAACAGTTTCCTCATAAGTGTAGTGAAAACTGTATCAACTTTGGTAAATTGGAAAAGACTCGCCAAATGCAATTTCCTATAAAATGCAATAATTGTGGAATATTTAAAATGATATTCTCTACATTCCTATCATTTATCAAACAATTTCAAATCTGTGAAGGATGGAAAATAATAGAAAAATAAATATCCAATGATACAATATTGAGCTGATTTATTATTATCTGTCCCAGCCATATTAGCAGATTTCCACGTGGTTTCTCTGCCAATAGTCTCTTTAGACTGGTTCAGCTTCCTTCCGATCACAAGTTAATTTCCTCATAGCCAAATCTGATAATATTAATTCTGCATTTATAAGCTTCAATCAACTCCCTATTACCTATTGAACATGATCCAGTTTACTTAATCTGGTCTACAATGCACTTCATAATTTGGTCCTCACCTGCTCCCAGACTGTTCCTCTCACCTTATCTTCTGCCATTTCTCTCCATCTGTCCTTAGCTTTGTAACTCTGGACCCACTGTGGTTTCAGGATTATGTCATGACATCTCACATGCCTGCTGCTTGCTGTGCTTTGTCTAAAAGGACTTTGCTTCTCTTTGTTCTCTATATCCAACCAGAATTAATAATCCCCACTTGGTCATTTTATGGAATTTTGTTCATACTTCTGTAATATTTCTTAGCTCAAAATTATTGTATTTCTAATTGCTTGTCACTAAACTGTGAGAAAGCAAAATGAATTCATCCCCATATTTCAATGGCTTAGGTTAGTGCCTGGCTCATAGTTGGTATTCAACTATATTGCTTTAATAAATGATTATTTAAAAATCTGAAACCAGCTGGAACTCAGTGAACTAAAACTGTCAAAAAGAACTTCTACGATATCTTGCTTTTAGGCAAAAGATTTTTTTATCCTCATACAAGGTTTCAGTTATGCAAGATGAATAAATCATAGAGATCTACTGTAAAGCATAGTGCCTATATTATATACTTAAAAGTTTTCTAAGAGGGTAGATTTTATGTTAAGTGTACTTATCACAAAAATAATAATAACAAATATTAATAATAAATAAAGAGGGCAGGAGGAGATTTTTGGAGGTGAAGGACATGTTTATGGCTTAGATGATGCTGATGGTTTCACAGAAGTATACTTATCTCCAAACTCATCAAATTGTATACAGTAAATATGTACAACTTTTGGTATGTCAATCATACATCCATAAAATGGTTTAAAAAATATTTCGTGTTAACCTTGAACATTATTTTGAACATTCCCTTAGCATTTTGGATAGCTGAGGCAGTACGGGGATGAGGCAATTAACTTTGAAATTCCAATCTGCTTTCATTCTACAGCCACAGCGTGACAAAATATTCTCTGACTGCTGCCCTCCAGAGACTTTAAATGTCTTTCCTCTTAAATGTTTGTGTGTGTATGTTTGTGTTTGTGTTTTAATTTTCGGATTAAGTACCATATCTAGAAGTCTATGGCTTTGGAAAGGAATGCAGTTTGACAAATCTTAATCTTCCCAATCAGAAGACTGATGGTTTGCAGAAATTTCAAGTGCCTTTCAATGTCATAAACACTACTAAAAATTGCACCAACCTGGTCTCTGACCAAGAACAACAAAAAACATGGCAAAAAAATCTAAACATAAATGCTTGTCACTGAAAAGCTTTCCATTCAATTTGTTGTTGTAGTTAAGATCCCAAGGACTCAACAGCCATATTATTTTACTGACCTGTACTGGCTCAGTTGGAAGTCAGTATGTGATTTTGGCAAAGAGAAGTGGAAAGTGTGTCTTTTTCAGACAGATTCTATGTTTATCCTGTTTACTTATGATATTTTAAAAAATTAAATTGTTCACCCACAGAGGCTTCCCTTTTCCTCAGTGAGCTCCATTTTGTAATCTGGACTGTAGTATATTGAAATACCCCTCCTGGAATCCACAGCAAAGAGCTTTCTGACAAAATAAACTCAGCAGTCAAAGGTCTGGTCTGTACACTCACTTGGGTTATTTTCAATTCCCCTGAGATTAAAATCACCATGGCAATGACATTTTATTTTACCTACCTCCTTATTGGAGATGCCTATTAATATACCATTTATCAGAACAGATTAGTTTATTTTGGTATTATAATAACACTTTTTCTTTTTACAGGAATTCAGATGATCCCACCTCCCTTATACAGCCTTTTCTATCTCAAATTCTTTCCTCTCTTCACAGACAGAATCATTGAGCTCAATCTGTTTTGGTAGGGAAAAGTATAGAGCAATTTGACCTCAAAATTTAGAATAAGATTCAATAACTCTTCTAAGTGTGTAGTAGCCCAAAGCTCTGGCAAGAGTAAGATTTTGAGATCCAGGGCTACAGCTAACAGTAGAGCTAGACATAGAACTCAGGTGAACTATGAACTGCTTTTTGGAACAAAGGAAAGGAAAGTAATGGAATGGAATGGAATAGACAGGAGAATGGAGAGTCCAGAGTCAGTTGGATAAATGTGATCTATATACTTGAGTAAAATGTGCTAAGGAGAGGAAAAACAGCTGGAACATGTGAGAAGAACGAGGAGAAATTCCCTCAGCCATGTGAGAACACAGGAGGAAACCTCATCTAGGGAGTCTGTGGTCCTACTGTTAGGTGGTCTGAGCTGATTCCTATAGGTAATGTACACCCTCAAAAGCCAGAGACTGCAGAATACTGAACTGTTCTAGACGTGTTCATTGGCCTCATTCACCTTTCCTGTCTACTCTTTTCCTCTTGACTCTCATCATTTTCCCTTATTAGAAAGGTCTAACAATCTGCCTGAGTTCCTGAAGATTCCTATCAACATACACAGAATGGAGAAATGATCTCTTCCTGCGTTTTGTATATTTTCCTTTGCCCGTACTGGCTTCTTCAAGGCTATTAATATAAAGCCAGGCTTTAATTTTACAGGCACATTATTATTCTTAAAGATTTGGTTTTGTAGCTAAGTAGTAGATCCCAAATAAATGACAAGCATAGTTTGGCTTTCCATCAGCATAGCATGAGGTAGTTTGAGTTCAATAATGTCTCAAATGTCCAGGAGTAGTAAGCAACTTAAACATATCATTTCATTTGTAGCTGGAATGAAAAGTGCCATAAAAGTATTTTTTAATGTAAAAATGCCATACTTTTTTCCCCATAAAGTACTTGTTACTTCCTTTAAATATGACCACGTACCACCATAACTTTATGCCTTTTTCTTATGCTTTTCCTGTCATCTAGCATAAACACCTTTTAATGTTCAACTTTCATGTCCTTCCTTTATGAAGTGATTTCTGATCCTCTCTGTTAAAATCAATACTCTGTTCTTTGTGTCTGCATTGTGCTTTGTTTATATCTCTCCTGTGACTTTGCATTGTAATTATTCATGTGCATCTCTGCCTTTCCCACCAGGTGGCAATCTCTTTGAGAATGGAGAACATGCCTTATTCACTCTCATTGCACAGCATCTAACACGGCACCTGCCTTAAATTAGGCACTTGATATGTATTGGAGAAAGAGTTTCACTACATTATGGATAAAAACAGTGTTCCAAGGGTTGATTTGATGCTACAGTTAACAAAGTTTTCAATCCATGGTTGTAACAGAGGCAAAGGAAGTAATAAGTTATTAATGGAGATCATTTGGGAAACATAATTTTAATGAAATGAAATGGATATCCAAGTACATTAATATTGAAACTGAATATATGAATTATACAGAAGCATATCACAAATTAGCTATTAGACTGCAGACTCCAAAGGTTTTAGTATTAATTTCTGAGTTTGCAATTTTAAATTAGATTAATAGTCCAAGTGAGGCAAATTGCTTTCTTCGTAGCAGCGTTTGGGTAAACTCCCTTCCCCTTGGGTTATCAACATGAGATAGGGCCAGTTATTTATCAAAGGGATATCTGGAGTTTTAAACAAAGTTAAGATTTAAAAATTCCTCAACAGGATTTACATCAAGCATTTTCTGACCAAACGGCTTTTATATTTAGGCCAGAGGGAAAAGCAAAACTCAGCTTGTTGCTACCTTCTTTTTTCTCTGACACAGATGAGGACTTAACCACTAACAATCAGATTTTCCCTTACAAACCTTTGTCTCAGGTTTTGTTTCAAAATCATTTCCTGGAGAAGAACAAGGGTCTTAATGGTTTACTTCTTAACTAGCCGCCGAATGAAGGAAAAGTGCTCTATGGAGGACAAGGCAATTTTCTCCGAGGGCTTGGGTGAAATACTTGGGATTATTCTTGATGTGGGGTTTAAAGTCAGAAAGATAGGAGCTCAAATGTAGGCTCTGCCATTTATTCTCTGAGTGATTGTGGGATGACCATATAAACTCTCTGAGTTGATTTTCTCGTCTTTTAAGCAGAGATTAACTATCGCTTGTGTAAAGATATATCAATATGCATGTATGCATACATTTGTATATGCATAGATCATCTCTACAGGGTTTTGAAGAAACAGTTACGAATCTTCCCCTCCAGGTAGAGAAACTGGGTGCCTTGCAGGTATCAGGAATGGCAGAAAAACTTGCTTTGTATAGTATACGCTTTTACACCTTTAGAGCATTGTACCATTACATGTATCACCCTTTCAAAAGTAAATTGCTGAATAAAAAAAACATAAAACAGAGTAAAATGTGAAATAAGCTTTCTAACACAGTTTTTAACATGGTATTCATTAAATACTTTTGTCTCCACTTTCTCTATTTCATCCTCCAATTTACCTTCTCTGATCTGATATCCACAGGAAAATATACCCACTCCTTTATGGAAACTTGGTTCTACTGTATTTCATCTCAATCCATCCTGTGTTTTACTACAAGGAGTTTTAGATTTTACTTTTTCAATTGTTTGTGACCAAAGAGTAAGTTAAAATTCAAGATTAATTTGAAAAATTTCAAGTTTTTTGCTTTTTACTTTTTGACTTCTTGTGGGTAGGGCTAATATATTTTAGAATTATATTTTAGATTAAGTCTTTTAGATTATTGACAACTAAAATGAATAAATGCTTTTAGAAAATTCAAACTTTGATGACTTAGCTTGTTTTTCTTTGGTAGAAGACATATCAACCTAAAAAACTGATGATAGCACATTTGTTCCTCTAAGAGATATTTATATTGTCTGTTGTGTGTGTGTCAGACAGTATTCTAGACTCTTGAACAAGGCATAATAATTCTCTTCCTTGCAAAGGTTACTTGACAGGAGATGACAAACATGACAAATAAGTAGATTATTTAGCATGTTAGAAGGTGGAGTACTCCATGGAAATAAGACAAAGGAGATGGAGATAAGGAGCAATAAGAGTGCTGGGATGGGTGGTGGCTTTAACTATCATGATCAAGTGGTCTCACTGAGAAAGAGTCTTGAGCCAAGACTTGAAGTGGATGAGAGAATACCACCCAGACATTTGGGGGAAGTGCATTCCAGGCAGAGGGAACAACTATTTCAGACTAAACAGACGCATGCCTGTGTGTTCACGGAATAGCTAGGGAATGGCTGGAGGAAGTATGAGGCAGAGGAGGTGTGGTAGGAGGGGAGGCCTGGGGGTAAATAGGTTAAGACCATGTAGAGTCATGTAAGCTATATTAAAGAGGCCAACTTTTACTCTGAGTAAGACAGGGAGACAGAGAGAGATATTGGCTGAGGAATGACAAGCTTTGAATTTTTTTTTTAAAAGGATCATTCTGGCTGCTCTGTTCAGAATAAACTATAGGAAGGCAAGAGAGGAAGCAAGAGATGTTATTTATCATTGTAATACAGGCAAGAAATTGTGTTCTGGTTGGTAGCACTTGGTTTGATATGGGGTGTGAGTGAAAGACAAAGCCAGGGATGCCTTTGGGTTGAGCGCGTGGGAGAATGGCATCCCTATTAACTGAGATGGGGACACTGAGAGAGGATCAGAACCAAAGAGGGAAACATGGGCAGTTCATTTTTGAACTGATTAAGTGTGAGATGTCTATTAAATATCTACATGGAGGTGGCGGTGAGGCAGAGAGGTCCTGGCTGAAGATATAAATATGGTAGTCATCAGGCTAAATACAGACTCTTTGAAAGCAGTCACCTACTCTCAGCCAAAAAACAAGCTCCAGGATCTATCCAGTTACAAAGGATATCCTGGTTGATCCTAAGAGCAGAGTGTGCAGACCCAGTAGAAATCCAAGGGATAAAGGCAGTGATCATGGAACTGGGACATAGAGTATATAGAGTTATCTCTGTGGTCACTTCAGAACCACATGCTTATTTCTGTGTCCTGTGTTTGGAACAAACTTTTTTTTTTTGCAGAGGCTTCTGTCAGGGAAGCAAAGTAGCTGGCACTTTGAACTTGACCCCTGGATAAAATGTTCTCCTAAGATCTTTGAAATCTTGTGTGTGTGTGTGTGTGTGTGTGTGTGTGTATGTGTGTGTGGAGAGAGAGAGAGAGGAAGTGAGAGAGAGAGAGAGAAGAAATGAGAAAAACAAAAAGAATCCCAGCACACACAAATACTATTACTTTAGAGATGCAGTTTTAGAGATGTCTTGCAAAGGTGAAGATGTGACTACAACTTTGGTGCCAAATAGTTCTTTGTTCAGAGAAAATCACAAAAGTGATGACATTGTTGTAAAGCAGAGGCCATGGCTGCAAGTGGAGGTGTTTATGAGGCAGCAATGAGTGGAATACTTTGAGTGATTGTATATATAATGGTGAGGATTTGGGGACGCTTATATCACTGTAGACCATGTTTCCTTTGTAAAGTAGCTAGCTGTAAATTATGAATTTGTTTCAGTTAGTTTTTGGTCTTTAGCAGAGATTGGTTTAGCACAACTGAACTCAGTTGTGTAGTGGGATTTATAAGGGAAAGTTTGCTGTCCACATTTTGACCATTGAGGTCACTATATGAGAGAGCAGGCACCCAGGTGTCAAGGGCCCAGAACAACAACAAGTGAGCTGCAATCTAGCCTGAAGGAAGTCACAAAGCAATGCTCGTCAGAACTGGCAAGATAATGTATCTACAGCTTGGCCTTCCAGATACACTTAAGGATGGGGGAAATGCCAATAGTGGCTTGAGATACTGTACATAGCTCCTCAGGTGGAGGTCAAAGCTAGTAAAATCTTGGCATACACATGAACATGATTTCATTCATACACTCAGGGTGGTGAAGTCTGAAGATAATTAAATCATGTCTAGTTAAGTTATAATAGCTAGAAGATTGAAGCCAGTTTGTAGTCACTACTAAAAATAGTAAAAGTAAGCATGCAATACATTTGTGTATGCTGATCTTCCTGGTTTTTTTTTTTTTAAGCTTTGTCCCTTTTTTCTTTGTAAATATTTTATGGCATTTTTAAAAACTTCCTTATATTCATATTTTTTACAGTATGATGCAAGCTATAAATAATACTTTCCATCAAATTTCGATGATAGCATCAAAAACTTTAAGTAACTACTATGTCTTACATGTTATATTTCAGGAGAAATACTAAATGTTGTCTTTGGATATTCTTGCCAAAGATGACATTTAATATTTTAATTCTTAAAAAATGAGAAATAATAGTGGCAATATACTAATTCTTCCACTCGAATACCCAATTTAATTGTGATGATTTTGATAATTATATTACAAAAACACTTTAATAGTCTGAAGATGTCAATCTGTGTAAAATGCCAGTCTTGTCAATTAGGCTGCAAAAATTTTTAACAGTGAGAGTTTTTAAAGGTTAGGGCAATTTTAATGACAAATTTTCTACTTTTTTATCTTAGAAGAAACATGTTGCACTACAGTTTCTGAAAGGATAAAATTCAAAAGAAGATCAGCTAGTTAGGTCTGCCGCCCATGGCTTTATACTGAACACCTTCAAAACTCTTTCATAGTTGAAGAAATGTATATCTACTATAAAGTGGTTGATTGGTATACTGTTGTGTATGCAAGCAATAAAAAAAAATTACCGAATGAATACCATGTACTTGCACAACAGGGATTAAATAGATGGTTACTGAGTATAATTCGTAAATCAGCCTAAATTTTCTATTTTGTTTCTGAAGTTATCATCATATAAAGATGTTTACTCTAGTAAAAATTTTACTTTCAAACCATAGATCATATGAGAAAAGCAATAGTTACTTTGCTGTTTTTTTCCCTAATGTCTTGAAATGAATGTTTAGCTCATTAATTGTTAGTCTTTCTTCATTCCTAATATCTACATTTAACCCTATGCATTTTCCTCTGTTTTGTTTTATCTGCATCTGATGTTTTGATATGTTGTATTTTCGTTTATCATTCAGTTCGAAAATATCTTGTATATATCTTCTTTGATCCATAGATTAATCACAAAGGCATTTCTTTAATTTCCAAGCATATGGGGATTTCCTAGTTAGATTTTCATTACTGATTTCTATAATAAACACTATGAACAGGGAATATGCGCCACGTGTTCAAGTCTTTGAAATTTTTTGAGATTTGCTTTATGATCCAGTATTTTGCTTTATGACTCTAAGGTGGTCCTGCCACACCGTTAAAATGGCTGGTAAGGAGGGGAAAGTATGCCATCAATAACATCTTATTCCTTGCATGAAGTTTCTAAATATTCATGTTAAGTTTGAACATATGTATTAACCTAATGTATGTTAATACATAATGAAATCCTTGTTTAGAATTTGAATTAAATTACCTAAAATTGGGGTATGAGTTCATTAGATAATACATGTATTTATATTTCAAAAATTTAATAAATTATATGCTAGGTGCTATGAGATGAGTCTGCACTTGTTGAAAGGGTGTTACTGACCACATTTTGGAACCTTGTTAACCTTTTATGGTAACTTCCATCTATTTAATAATGTTATTTTTGGGTGTCCATAGAGAGAACATTATCTTTTAAATATTTCATTTTTGAAAATCATTTTCCCTTGTGTTTCTTACAAAAAAGCCTGAAGAACATAAATGTGTTTATGTCCTTTTTCTTAAGAGGAGGTTCATTTTCTGCCATGTGTTATTGCTGCTTCAAGGAAATACAATCTTTACACTATTCCAAAAAGATTTCTAAAGTAGAAGTAAAAAAGAATTCTCTGCAACTAACCCCTTTGACATGCGAAAATATTCATCATCATTAAATTTTCCTCAATACCCAGATTTTAGTTAATTTTCTCCTGTTTTAATATCAGGGCTAAGGAAAAGTAGCTATTTTCCCTGACTTTCTAGTTAATTTAATGACGTGTAACATAACCATACAATTTTCAGGGTAAACTCTTCCTTAACTACTTTTCCTTCTTGAAAATCTGAAGATGCAAGATCTAGTTAAGGGGTAGCTTTTTTCTTTTTTTCCATTCTGTTTCTAATTTCAAAGTTTCCATTTTGTGCTATTTTACAAGAGATATTTTGTGAAGTGAGTTTTATGAGACAAGGTGCTTTTGGCTTAGATTGATGGCCAAAAGAGAAAAGGGGAGCAGGGGACCAAAATAGGCTTCAGAAATTTTCTTCTTAAAGATTGATTCCACTTGGAGGCTCTCTGAAAGTCTGACAGCAAGCTAGACTTCAGTGATGAAAGCAGACATTAGGCACGCAGAAGTTATGGTGGTACATTTTATTAGACATACTTTCTGAAGAATAACACTTAAATTTGATGTAATTTGCCTGAAAGTAAATGGAAACACAAGTTGCATATTTTACAAATGGCCTTAAAAGCATCCATTTGCTTATTTTGAAACTCCTTTTGACAATTTTATAAACCCCATAGACTGCGTATACCTCATTTTGCTGTTTACCTTGGTCTTACCATAATTCAACAACCCCTATAAATTGTTCTTCAATAAAAGTCCCATTTTATAGCGTAATCTCAGTGATCTATGCAGAAACTATGAAACCCTGCTTTCTCAGGGTCACCTGGAGGCAGGTTTATATCTCTACAATAAAGTAGGATAATGAATATGAGGTTATTGCTCCTTCTATCCCAAGTAAATTGGGTTGAGGACTTTAGAAAATAAAAACTCTTTTCCTTCTTGCGCAAAACATAAGCATAATTGCATTATGAAATCCACATGAAATAGACCCACTCAATCAAAATCTCATGGAGTGTTATTATTTTTTTAAAAGTTCTGCAGGTGATTATGATTCAACTGTTTTGGGAAGTTTGGGAACAGCTTTCAACTGTTTTGTTAGATGGAAGTAGAATATTTACTTTTCCCTGAAAGAGGGATAAGCCCTGGCCTTATAATGCCCAGTTGTTCAAGATTTAGAAATTCATGAGATTTCCTTAGACTGAACAGAACTTGCAGAACTTGGGGCATTTTTATGTGAGCATTTTGGCCCAGAGAATTGAATTGAGTCACTTTTCAAAGCAATTATATTCTGATGATTATTCAAGATTACATATTACTAATGAAAACATCTTATTCAATTTAAACAAACCATTTTTATTAAATCTAGATCGCATTTGAATTTTATAGCCCTTTAAAAAGTGCTTTTCAAGGACTAAATTTTTATTGCCATATTTTCATTTATAAAATAGAAATTCACAGATATGTCATGGATAAAACCATCTAGTTTATACTAAACGTTTCTTTAGGCGACTTGAGACATAAAAAGATAATATGAAATGGGGCATGGTAAGATGAATGCTTCTTTGAGAAATACAAATTACACTGAAGGATTTCCCAATCTACTAAGCAAGTGGACAAGGCTGTTTCTTGTGTCCCTTTTAGTTCTACCAAAGAAGGCCTCATTCACACATCCTGTAAAATTTTCTTTTGCGCAATGATTCAAAGAAAAGGAAATATGCCTTTGAGGTTAGAACAAGGTTATCCTTTCATAGACGTGTAGAAAAACAATAACGTCTTCAACACAAATCCATGAGGAAGACTTTAATTAAAATTGATGTTTTTCAGCAAGGTACTAATAAGCATCAAGTAAAAACAAGGTGAACTATTACATGCAGTCTAGTTACCACTGGAATATTGGCAAGTACCATTGGTGCAGCCATGCAAGACAACACAGATGACTCACCTGTCTGTGATCACAGACTCTTGCCTCCTGGTTACAACCAAAGCCATGCACTGAGCAGAGGAGTGGTATTGGTGACAGCGACTGTCGTGATGAGTAAAGTGGTTTTGATTGTATAGTTGCATATGCCAGTAAACATTTTAAGTGTAAAACCACCAAGAAAGGGAGTCTGATGTTAGTTCAGGTAAGTGAACGAACATTGACTGAGAGCATTTTACCTGCTTATTTCCTTAATTTCTTGTGAGGTAAGTGGTATTATCCCCATTTTACAGATGAGGAAATTGAGGCCCTGAGAAGCCTAAGTAACCTCAGGTCAAATGCTGGGTGGTGGAGACAAAGTTCAAGTGCCGGTGTTTCTGGCTCCAGCACCCTCACTTCTACCCTTGCCCTATTCGAGGCAGGAAGAGAATGAACTTAATGGATCCAGAATGTCATATGTCTTTGAATGACTGTCTCATGTCTGCAGACGTACTTATAAAATGATGGAATTAGAATACTTCAATCAGTCCAGACTGTGCTGACGGTGGGTAGGTACTGCTGAAGGACATGACAAAATAGGGGATCCAGTGGGAGGAATACAACTAAAAGTCAACTATGATATAGACATAAAGGCTCTAGAATTTCAAATGACAGGTAGCTCTTTGAGGATCAAAATTGAGAAGGAAGGTTTTGGTTAGTGTCTGATGTATTACCATAGCCATATCCATTGACTGTGGGATATCACACTTTTCTTTGAGGAGAAAACCTATATTTATCTTGAGCACACTGAAATGGGTCATCTCCTTTTTGTCTAAAAGGCAGCAATATGCACCATATGCACTCAGTCCAGTTTGACAAAACTCTGTCCTGTGATAATTATTAGAATAAATAACCTTTTTAGATTAGGAATCAAAGCCTACCAACCACAGATGAGAAAATGGAATCAAAAGCTTCTGATGAGCTTCTCTTTGCTCTTAAGTGCCTGGACATCTGAAACTGCAAGACAAGGCCATTCCTCAATATATATTTGGGGAGAAGAAAAAAAAAAGAGCAAGATTGGCAACAGATGTTAGCTGACGGCCAATCTTCCTCACCAAAAAATCATGGAAAAAAATTCCTCTACATAAATTTTAAAGATCTTATTGGCTTGTTTCAGCAATTCATGAATCTGGCAGCATCCAATCTAGCAGACAGAAAGGAGCTCCAGGGAGCTGTACAAAATGAAATACTTTTACAGTCAGAAGGGAGCAGGAAGAAGGAAGTTATACTAGCAAAAAGCAGATTGGTTGTGACAAGGTCACTTTTTTTAGGGGATGGTAGGGATCTATCAGACGACTAGCTAGTGCTGATCAGGTGATTCCTGATTGACTGATTTAAGATTCCATTCTGGGAGAAACCAAAACTGTAGTTAACTTAAGTCTCAGTTTGGTGACGTGGGGCTTAGCATAAGTGACTTCATTTTGGGCCTGTTGTCTTGTTTTTAACAGTGGAAATACTGGTGAAAGCTAATTTCCAGACTCCAGGGGCTAATTTTTACAGTTGAGGAGATAAAGTAACATGTTATTTACCAAAAGCTTCAGGTAATTAGTAATTTTATGACTTTGAAAATGATAGAATTATTCATTATTCTGTCAAAGATTCCACACATACTCTCCCATTTGGATGGTAAATTTAATGTAAGTCAGTGTTGTGAGGTGATGAACTAAAATATACTTCAAATACTATTTAAGTGAAATTAACTCTGAAACTCTTAACGTGTAGGAGATTTTCTTTCCATTTGCTGTACTACTGTTCGCTTTCCTTTGCATTTCTTTCATGTAAAAGTTCACAATCTTTCTTTCTGTCTTTCCCTGCATTTGAAGTCTTGCACTTTACACTACAACATATAACATAAAGGGGACAGATTCAAGCCCCAGGTAAGGAAAATAACACCCAACACATACTTAACCATTTGCTATGTATCAGGTAGTCTTCTAAGTACTTTACACTTTTATTTCATTTTAATTCTCACAACCAACTTGTGACATAGGGACTATTTTTCTTTCTTCTTTTGTAGATGAGGGAACGAATGCATAGAGAAGTTTAAGTAATTTACCCAGTGCCAAGATTAGAATCCTGAATTAGGAAGCTTCTGATCAGCTGCCCCATAACTGTGTGATCTCAGCTAAGTTACTAAGCCTCTCTGTGCCTCCATCTGCTCATCTGTAAAGGATGGCAGTGGGGATACACAATAAATAGACAAGCTTCAAAGAGTTCACAGTCTTCTTGGTAGAGGTGTTCAGTGAGCAGGTAAAAATGTAACACTGGAATTCAAGAGGCAAAGTCAAGTACAGTGTCTGGAGACCAGCCATGGATAGCACCCAGGGAAGCCCTGAGAGTAAATGAGACCTCTAGGAAGAATGCACTGAGTGAGAAGATTACCAAGGGCAGGACCCTGCTGGACAGGGGGAAGGCCAGTCTGACTTGGGTACGAACGGATGAAAAGGAGAGTATGGGAGAGAAGTTAGGCTAGAGCAGCACCAAGAGAGTGATGCTGGAGAAGCCAAGAAACTGGCCAACAAGGCCAAACATAGCTTTTATATTTTGAGGACTAAAACCATGTCACTGTGTTTGGCAATGAGGTCATCACTGACCTTTTGAGAGATGCCTTCCTAGAGCTGCAGCAGTGGACGTGGGGTTGCTGTGGATTCCGAGGTGGGAGGGCAGGCGGTGGAAACAGGGTGGAGAGTGACTGTCCAAGCAATTCAGATGAAGAGAGGGCTGGAGCCAGAGAGAAAGCAGTGCTTGTGGATAGGGACCTCTAAGTGTGTTTCCCCATCACGTTTAAGGACCACACAAAGAACAGGGAGAGATTGACAAAGGGAAGAACAATAAAATAAGATTCAGGAGGAAGAAACAGGTCTATAGCTCTTCTGAAAACATTTGCATTCTAATGATTTCTTCATTGCTGTTACCCAAGAAATATCTGATGAGAATTTGAGATCCATTCAACAGCTAATATTTATTAAGTGGTCACTGTGTATCTGAGGCCATTTTCAGTGCTGGGAATACAATGACAACAGCAAGAATAGAACAGGCAAAATTCCTGCTCTATAGCACTTTCATTGTAGAGTCTGTCTAAAATAAACAATACACATGTAAAAGAATAAACAGAAAATATGTGGTATGAAGAAAACCAAATTGGAGTAAGGAGGTAGGAGTGGCTCTTGGAGGGGTGGTGGTGCTGTTGTAGATGGGGGTAGGATGTCCTATTTGATAAGGAGACATTTGATTGGAAATCTGAAGCAATGAGAGGCTGAATTTTATGAATAAATGGTGGGAAAATGTTTCAGACAGATTAACGATGACTGCAACAGCCTACAAGTGCAAAGATTTTGGCAGATTCAAGGAAGAGCTAAGGGGCCACTGTGGCTGGAGTGGAATGAGCTGAGATGGGGTATGAGAGCTTGGCAACTTAAAATGTACAACCATATAAATTGTAGTCTGCTGTGCCTATGGGTGAAGATAGCTCTAGGAATAGATTACATTTGAATTATTATTTTATTTTTATTATTTATAGTTTTTTCTGCCTTAGTAGTAATTTTTATATTTTGGGATACCAGACCATTTTGAGAACCTGATGAAAGCCATGGATTCTCTTCTTAGGAAAAAAGCACATATTTACCAAAATAAAAGAAGTTACTCACAATTTCAGAGTGTTCTGGGAACTCTATAATCCCTTCCACAGACCCCAGGTTAAAAGTTATTGCTATGGAGGGTGAGATGCTTTCCAACACCATTCTTCAATGTTACGTTGCTTCTAAATAATGCAGAAACCCTGGCTTGTCTGTCCTTGAAGAGTTGATCATCTGGCTCACTGTCTCTCCAATAGTATTTGATGGTGGTTCCACATAGAACCCTGGCTTCTCAGTTCTTTGCTCTCATTCCAGTGATCTCATCCTCCCGACTCCCTCAACCATCTGCTCCCCTGGTCCTTATCACTGTATCCCTTCCACAGTCTCAGTTTCTAGCACCTCAGTCTCCAACCACTGCCTCTTGTCTTTCCAGTTCACTCCCTCTAGTGTCTCAACTCTAAAACTTCTTGATCCAAATGGAACCTACTAGTCATTAACCCTACCACCTTTTTACTATGCCCTTGACCCTCGACTGTGTCCTTATTTCTGTCCCCACACGGCTCATTCTCAATGATCCATCATTGCATTAATGACCTTCCTTACACTCTCAATGTCCTTGATCCAATACTTTCTATATTATTCTTCTGGCAACACCCCAACACTGTTAAATTCAACTTTTAAACTATTTACACCAGCACTTGGGCTACATGGCTGAATAAAAACAGAGCTAAGCTTAATATTCTGTGTTTAAATTCATGACCACAAACCTCAAATAATCCCGTAATGTTGCCTGGCAATCATACTGTTTCCTACTGCTCCAGGCTCAAACACACTCCTAGAAACTGTTTCACACCTTCTTGGTCTCTCCTCCCACATGACCTGCCTCCTCACTCTCAGATGGAGTGTGTGACTTTGTCTCCTATTTTACCATGAAAATAAATCAGAAGAGAACTTGCAAATTGGTAGCACATCTACCCATCTAACTGCACCCCTGTTTACATATTCTGCCTTCACTCCTATAAGTGTTGATGAGCCCACATGTTAAAGCCATCACTTCTACTCACACACGAAATCGCATTCCCTCTCCCCCTCTCAAAGCCTTTAGCCATTACTCCCTCTCTCCACCACATCAACTTGTCCCATTAGATCAGTGCTTTTAGCATAAAAACATGCTTATGTTTTTTCCATTTAGGAAAAAATCTTTCTCATCCACATTTCTCTCCAGCTTTCTTCCCATTCTTCTTTATCATTTATAACAAAATCCTAATGTGTTATCTGTATATGCTTTCTCTACTTCCTCTTCTTCCATATTTCTTAAACCCACTTAAATCAGGCTTTGTTCCTATATCTTCACTAAAACAACTTGTCAGTCTTCATTAATCTCTCGGCTAAACCCAATGGTCATAATCTCAGTCTGTTTAGGAGTATTATCAGGAGCGTTTGAGATAACTAAGTGCTCCCTCCTTGAGATAATTTCATTGGCCACTCCATATCAGTGAACTTTGTTGATTCTTCCTTGTCTCCTTACCTTTAAAATTTGGAGTATTTTTTAAAAACCTCTGCTTCATTCATACTGACCTTCCTACTCCTTCTTGAACACCCAAGCAGGTCCTTATCTCAGGGCTTCAACAATTCAGTTTTTCTCTGCCTGGAATGCTTTTCCTGTAGAAATCCACATTACTGACTTTTCCTTTCAATTAGTTCTCTGCGTCAATATCACTTTATCTCTTTTTGTTTTTCCAGAAAAGCCACTGGTCGCCTTATAAAATATCCTTTACCCTGCTCCTACCAACCCAGTCACTTCCTCTTCCCCTTTCGCTGCTTTGTTTTCCCCCAGCATTAATTACCATCTCACATTACACATTTACTCATTTGTTTATTATCTGTCTCCTCTCAAAGAAATGTCAACTCTGTTAGGACAGGAATGTTGTTTTATATGCCTTAGTGTCCCCAGAGCCTAGACTAATTCCTGGCATGTGCTAGACATTCAATAATTATTAGATGAATGAAGGAGAGATGACAAACTGGCTTAGCATCACAGGTTTGTGTGTGACACGATATTTACTCAAAACAGTCGGAACTTTTTGAGTATAGGAACAATGTGTTAAATAAGAACCTTAACATATGCTTTTAAATGCTGAATAAATGAAAAGAACTGCATCGTTAATACTCAGAGAAAAGTAGTACTGTATGCCTTTCTCCAGTCTCTGACCTCAATCCACACATACACATGTTTTTAAAGTGCTGCTAACTCACCCTTCTCAAGTAACTGCAGGCATATTATTATTATTTTTTACTTGTGGTAAAATACATATAACATAAAATTTACCATTTTAACCATTTTTAAGTGCACAGTTCTGTGGTATTAATTACATTCATATTATTGTGCAACCATCACTGCTATCCACCTTCAGAACTTTGTCATCATCCCACACGGAAGCCCAAAGCCCAATATTAAACGACTCCTCGTTCCCTGGTAACTAGTATTCTACTTTCTGTTCCTGTGAATTTGACTCTTCTAGGTACCTCCTGTAATTGGAATCATATAGTATTCGTCTTTTTGCATCTGGCTTATATTACTTAGCATAATGTTTTCAAAGTCCGTCCATGTCGTAGCATGTACCAGAATTTCTTCCCTTTGAAGACTAAATAATAGTCCATTGTATGCATATGCCACATTTTGTTTATCCATTCATTCATCAGTGGACATTTGGATTGTTTCCACCTTTCGGCTGTTGTGAATATGATTCTATGAACATCGGTGTACAAATATCTGTTTGAGTTCTTGCTTTCAATTCTTTTGGGTATATTCCTAGAAGTAGAATTGTTGGATCATATGATAATTCTGTTTAATTTTTTTTGAAGAATTGCCCTACTGTTTTCCATAGTGGCTGCACCGTTTATATTCCTACCAGCAATTCCAGGGTTCCAATTTTTCTGCGTCCTTGGCAACACTTATTTTCTGTTTCTTTTTTTTAAATTAATACTAGCCACCCTAATGAGTATGACTCGACATCTCATTGTGGTTTTTATTTGCATTTTCCTAATAATTAGTGATGTTGACTATCTTTTCATGTGCTTATTGGTCATTTGTATATCTTTTTTGGAGAAATGTCTATTCAACTCCTTTGCCCATTTTTAAAGTGGGTTGTTTGGGTTTTGTTGTTGTTGGTGTTGGGTTGTAACAGTTCTTTATATATTCTGGATATTGATCCCTTAGCAGATATATGATTTGCAAATATTTTCTTCTATTCTGTGTGTTGCCTTTTCATTCTGTTGATAGTGTCCTTCGATGCATCAAAGTTTTTAATTTTGAGAAAGTCAAATTGTTCCATTTATTCTTTTGTTATCTGTGTTTTTGGTGTCATATGTAAGAAATCAGTGCCAGTTCCAATGGCATGAAGCTTTTCCCCTATGTTTTCTTCTAAGAATTTTATGGCTTTAACTCTTATGTTAGGTCTGTGATCCATGTTGAGTTAGTTTTTGTATATGGCATAAGGTAAAGGCACCTATACACTTTTCAGTCACATTTAGTGTCATAGGTTGGCACAATATCTGTATATCACTGAATTAATTACTACCAAGGAATCTAAATCTGCCAATTATGATCATACTCGAGACATGTTTTCTTATTTCTAATTGCTCAGCATGGTCTTCATTTATTACAATTTTTGCTTCTGTTAATTTACCAAATATTCATTCATACCCTAAGATGTTAGCCAGGATGTGTTGCTGGTGTAGAAAAAAACCCAGTAAATTCAAAGTCCAATGCTTAGATTGAATCTCAGCAATAACTGGTTCCAAGACCTTGAGCAAGTCATTAAACCTTTCAGAGCTGCAGGAATGATAGTACCTACTTTAGAATTTGTTGTGATAACCTCTGTTAAAGCAAGTGGCACATAACAAACACATTAATGTTTACTGAGTCTATTGCCCAACACTCAACCACTGATTTTTTCTGGATGACTAATGTCATCTGACTTGGTCTTGCATCGAGGGTAGTCAACTATGCAGTAGGTAGAGGGTGGAGAGGGCAAACCACCCATGCTGGAATAAAAAAGGACAAGTTCCAAGAGATATCACAGAGGTGTGTAGATGTGGAGTGAGCATGCTTGCTGCAACAGATATCCACAGAGAAGTGTCTTCATTTCCTTCTAGATTTGGGGCAAAATATAAAACTTCAAGGAAAAGTAATGACAGTAACAAATTTGACTTCTAAAATAGAATATGCTTGGCCTTAGGGAGAAAGTTTAAAATGCTTGGAACTTGATAGAAGTTCTATGTTTCTAAGATTATATAAGAGTCCTTTGATTTCCATCTGTTTTTAATTTTCTCACATGTGGGTAATTATGACAAGTGAGTTGTTATATTTTGAAACCCCTTAAATTTAGTCATTAAAATTATTTTATGTATGTCATTTTTATATTTAGCATAATTATAATTTTAAAATATGCCTAAAATTGTATACATTGAGTATCTCATATGCATGATCCTAAAATGGAAGCTTTAGTGGATTAATGTGAGCGAGTCAAGATTTGGTGAGGAAATTAAGGTTGGATAGATTCTGCTCCCTGTTTCCTAACCACTGAGACACAGAACTTTTAGTGTTATTCCCTCCTTAATAAAACTAAAACAATATTTCTTATCCTATCTCCCTCACAGTGATATCATGAGGTTCAAACGAAATGAAGCATATAAACTTGCAACAAGTACTTTTTCCAAGCACTAGCCTAGAAAGTTGACAGTAAAAATTAATAACACCACCAACATTGATGGCTCTGTCTTCCACTCTCCTCCAGTGTTTCAAAAGAGGGATGTCTTTTCTCCTGGCTGTGGCAATATCTGGTTGACTCCCTGGCCCACCAAGAAAATCTATACTGTATCTGAAAAAATTGTTTGCTGCTCAAGAAATCTGCAAAGCATCACTGTAATGCCAGACCTATAACTGTGCATAGGATGGTGGGGCTACACACTGGCCTAGTCTGCCAGGATGTAGGGCTTCTGGTGGAAGATCCTGGAAGCTGGCACAGCCTCTCACTACTGCAAGAAGTAGGGCTTCACATGGCTGCTCTCACAGCTCCTGAGTTGCTGAACGTTGAGATACCATCCTCCTTGTGGTCCATGGGGGCTTCCTGGCCCTGTTGTCTAATAACAGTTGGACCTACCTTCCCAGGCAAGGACCCTACAAGCAGTGATCACATTGGAGATGAATGTTTCCAGTGGTTCTCTGATAGGCACTTCAGTCTTCCAGAGAATTCTCCCTTTCTTCAATAGAGTCAAAAGAAATTTTTAGCTCTACCTAGGGCAGCAGTAGAAATGTTTCAAAAAAAATTCTTTTTGGCCTGGCTCCAGCCTGTGTTCAACTTCCTAACTGTCCCTATCTTCTTTCTTAAAAAAAATGTTCATTGTTTTAGCTATTACTTCTCTAGTAGAGAACTTCTCTTTTTAAGTTTGTGACTGACTGAATCTCTACCAAAGAAAGAAAGAGCTAATTTCTTATTTGGGGAGGGAAAATGGGAGCTGTTGGGTCCCTCCCCCCCCCCCCCAAAATCATAAGCTATATTAGCCAACATTGACATTAAATGAATATTTTTAATTGGTCACCAAGGAGAGAGAAACTGGGTGTGTTCTCCTGTTCTTTACTCATATATATCTTCTTGGAATGTCCTTATTTTCCACTGCTTTAACTTGTTTACGAATCCAAAGGTTTTACAAAGCCATTTATTTTAGATTTGTTTGTTAAAACTCATCAGGATAAAATAATATTTGCTTTATTTTGTAATAAATCTGAAAAGACACAACTTTTTATAATAATTGCTGTGTTATGCATAGCTCTCAGAATATTAAGCACTCAGACACTCAACTAGAATTCATTTTGTAGAAACTGAACTCAGTTTAAAATTTTACTAACTCATGTAGTTATAGTACTATTTTCATGGAATGTAGTCTCTGATTTAATTTCTGGGTCTAAAACCTAGTTATTTATTGATTTCTGAGAAGCTCTTTAATTTATCTACTTTATTATTTCTTTTCTAAAATGAAAAGAATAATAAACAAAGAATATAGTTTCACCTATCTAATGTACTTGAATGTTCTACAAATGTTTTCACTAAACTTTATAAAGTATTGTGAGTGTCTCAAATGAAAATTCCGTCAAGATGAAAATGAAAAATATTGGTGAATCACATAACTCTTTACTTGTGTGGCAGAGATTTTCCATCATGAGAAATGAATTCAGCTTCTAATATCCGGGAAACTATGAAGCCTGGGATTGATTCTGTGGTTTACTACGTGCCCAACACCATAGTAAGAAATTTCCCACAACTAGAAGAACCTGCAACTAAGATATACAACTATGTACAGGGGAGGTTTGGGGAGATAAAGTAGAAAAAAAAAAAAAAAAGATTGGCAACAGTTGTTAGCCTAGGTGCCAATCTTAAAAAAAAAAAAAAAAGAAATTTCCTTACAAAATTGAATTTGATCCTAGTGATGTAGATTCTACTCTTATCTCCTTTTATAGAAGATGTTTAGGAAGAAAACTTAACTTGCCCAAGGTCACACAGCTGCTACATGGCAGGCAGGAATTCAAGGTGCAATATGACTTGGGAGCATTCACTTCCAACTATTAGTGACAGACCAGCAAACTTTTCTTCTAAAAATAATTACTTTGAAATTATAAAGCCAGAGTAAAACAACATTTCCTAGAATGCTTGAGTGGTGAAGCTGGAAGAGAACCTAAAAGATTATCTAGCCTAGTGGCTTATAAATTGGTTCTTAGCCTTGAAACTCTTCAACTAAAAATTTAACTGGCAGCTCAGATATGTAAACCATGCAAGTTTAGAGAGCTCTGTCAAAGAGGGTACGGGAGGAGCGGGGCCTTGCCCAATTCTCAGTTCGAGGTGCTTTCCAAGGGAGTCCCAAAGAAGCTTCCCAGAATCAAGTCTTAGGGGAGTAAGCTGAAAAACCACTGTCAAATTCAATGTCTTCATTCCCTAAATGAAAAAAAGTAGGTTTTCAGTAAGGTAGTTAAAAGCAAAGAAACACTATCAAAGTAATAAAGACTCCTCCCCTCTTTATACCTTTTCTCTCTCATCATAGATCCATACAGCAGGACCCTGGCACTTTTTTCTTCTTTTAATCACTGAAAAGCATCATTAGTACAGTGCCTGGCACCTAATAGGAACTCAACAGTTTTGTGTGAATGACTTAAAGAATTAATGCACAAGCTGCCTTTCTTAAAAATCTTTTTTTGTGTGTGTATGCTAAGATTTGGGAAGAAGAGTAATTTTTATAGATGAGTGTTGGTTTCAGGCTCTTTCCAACATATTGCCTTGGGGAGAGTTTGTGAACTTATAAAAATGGGACACCATGTCCCTTCACAGAGAAATAAGACGTGAAGAAGCATGCCAATTGGAACTACAGGAGAATTTGGAAATTCTGGCTGTGATTTCATGAACTGGAATCCAGTCAGAGGGCATCAGTAAATGCTCTTACTGGAAAATACCATTACTGCCATTTTTAATGAGCATCTTTGCTTTTATATTTCATTCAACATGCAAACCATTTACCTGCTTTAAATTAATAGTCACACGGAAGTCATTAGCGGTCATTTTCCCTAAATAATGTTTTTTCTTCTCATTGAAAACAGATTTATTTTCCTCAAAGCACTTTATCACAACCTATTGCAAGAGATTGAATGTGAAAATATTAAGATAAATTGTTATTTAATTAATGATTACAGATTGTATACCTGGTAGTGACAGAGAACAAAATATTTTGCAGATATGAAATAATGTACATGTGGGATATTTTTGGTTTAGGGTAGAACCTTGGAGATTAGATCCCATGGAGACAAAGGAGTCACAAAGTCAGCAATAGTACATCTGCTGATAGAAACTGTCAAGACACCCTGTCGAATGATGTTTGCAACTTTATCCTTGAGAGAAGTCTTTTGTAATAAGCAGCCCATTTGCACGTTGTTCCACTGAAGTTAGCTGAGAATACAGGAAACGTGATTTGATACCAAAAATAACTGTTAATTTTTTAAAAGTTAGTTTTATTGTGTCCCCAAAATAGTGAATTCAAAGCAAATTCTAGTTATGGTTAATAATATTTGTTTATTAAGTATAAATATAAATTTTAAGAGAACCATGTTTCTTCAATTCCAGAAAACATTCTTCTTTTATTCTTATTTGGATTTACAATACAATTTTAAAACATAATGGTTATTTAGAATATTTCTTAAGCCAATGTAAAGCTGTATTTTTCTGTCAAGTTTCCTTTTGCCGGTTTCCTCCTCGTCCAGGTGGCCTGCCTGAAGACAGAAACCTTGCATACCAGCACCGCACAGAGGATCTGGCATATTATAGTAGGCATCCACGGCATAAGCACGTACAAGCTGTGGTCTGCACACTTGCCTCTGCTCAGACAACCAAACCAACCAAGCACATTCTTGGCTCTCAGGAAATAATAACAAAGAAAATAGACATGACCTCCCATATTGAGCTTACATTGTCATAAATATAGTATCAGAATCAATACCAAGCCTCATTCATGACATTGAATGTTTGTTAATTAAATAATTACAATATGCGTCCAGTCTTCACTCTGAGCCAACACAACTTGTATATCTTTCAGCTGGCCTTTATTTTATAGATCGTGGTGAATGAAATAAAATGAAAGTAGGCAATACAGAGCCTACCAGTTGTTAAGTCCACCAAGAGAACAGACCAATGACAGTATATAATCTTCTACAGAAGAAAGAAATTTGAAAGTGGAAGGCTGCTTCCTGATTTGATACAGCCTCAGAATCCAGTAGAGACTGAATAAATATTCAGAATTTTATAGCCTAATACTGAAGAAAATAATCCTATTGCATGCCAATTAAACAATGGACATCATATTTATTCACTGTGTCATGCCAATTTTTGAAGGAACTACATCTTTTTGTGTTCTTTGGTGTGTTGTTGTGCTCATCTGCCGAGCTGAAGTCGTTCTAGCAGATTCTAAAGAACAGCTGTACAGATATGAATGACTCAGCTAAGAGAAGAAGGGAGAGGGCTTAAACGTACTTCTTACTTCTCATATTGTCCCTTTGAGTCATCAGAAAATCTGCCTGGGGAAAATTATGCCTTAGTTTGGTTGCTGCTGGAGTAAATGTAGTCTATATAATGATATTATCCTTTTAATGCATTTTATGCTAATTGTTTAAGCAAAGTAGCTTTGATATAGAAGTACACGAGTAAATAAAGTTATAACTATTGCTAAATACGAGTAGATTTAAAATGCAAATTAAGGGCAGGACCATAGTGAGCATTTAAAAAAATTTGTTGATAACTTAAGCTCAGAAAAGAAAAGATTAAACCAGGATTTAGGATTAACTTATTTTTAAAACCTTTTAAAAAATATCTCCTTTGATAACTAAAACTTTTATCATCAGTGAATAGATAACAGTGTTTGTTTAATAATAATATCAATAAAGACCTAGTAGAATATGTTTCAGTTATGCAAAGATTAGATGTTGTACGTTTTTCTGTTAACTATAAAATTCTGTTGAGATTTTTGAATGAGCAGATACCCTTACAAAAACCAAAAAGAATCATTTTGTCCTGGAGTAAGAGATATATTGCATGATTTTTTGGGGGAGGAGGCAAAATTAAAAATTATCAAAGCAGGAAAATGAATACATGATGAGAAATAACCTTGCACTTTCAGGACATAAAGGCATGAAGGGTAAAATGAGAGAGGGAGTGATGGAAGGAAAAGAAAATATTAATTCTCAAAGGCAGTTCTTAATGTATTTATATATACCTGAGAAGAGTGACTAAGAGACTAGGATAATGAGTAATTCATGTTGAGAGTGCTAAGACACTCTGAAATAAATGTGGGCTGAGCAGAGTCTTCTTAAAGGTTATACAAATGAAGGGAATACCAGAAAGCCCGTATCCTATGAAATGGAATTGGGGGTGGCTCCAGAGAAAATTAGGACCACTAGAGTTGTACAAAATTTTAGAAGCCACAGAGAATCATCACGTTGCTACAAAGACACTGCTTTTCCCCTGGGGTCTCTATAGTATGGAAGTGAGCATTTGGCAGCAGCCTCTGTCCATGCAGCAAATTCTTTTCATTCACATCATTGTCATATGGGCATCAAAATGAGAGCTCCAGGGAGGGTGTGAAACCAGAACGCTACTACTGTAGCATTTGGTTTTCTAGGAAATAGCCTTCCTAGCTCTTATCAATGCTTTCTGTGAAAATGTCTTTCTTGATTATATAGATTTTTGTATATAATATTGTCAATCTTTCAAAATGGAGGATACTAAAAATGGTAAATGGCGGGGATCATTTCTCCACGTGAAGCAATATTAGGACAGGTCAGGCCAGGGAATAGCTTGGTGTGATGTAGTTGTTTCCAGGAGGGGATGACTGTGGTAGAGGAATGTGTGTGGGTTGGAAAAAACACAGTTGGCATAGTAATTTTATATCTGCAGATAAATATGACTTGATTTCTATTACAAACTATAGGGCTTGAAATTCTTGGCTAGGGAGAATGTATAGATTATAGTGATTTATACTGAGGGGACATATTAGATCAGCTGGGAGTGTGGGGGTGAAATTTTCATGTTTGTGAAAGGCAGAGGGAGGTTTCAAAAATTTGAGAAACTGGTATAAGTAAAAGAAAATCATTGTAGCCAGAAAATCCTGTATTTGATTCCCAGCCCTGCTTTTCGTGTAGCCTGGAGCATCTGATTTATACTTCCTGAGTCTTATTTGATCAGTTTATAAACTGGGGATAATCATATCCATACAAAGAGTTAAACAATCATATCTATACATTAAAATAAAAAAAACCCAAATGTTATAGTATGTAATGTACCTGGTACATTGTCCTAGCAGACGGTAATCCAAGCTTTCTCCCCCTGCCTACTTTTCTTTCCTCACTTTTGCTCTCGTTGTCCTTCTAAGCTTCCCCATCTCTCTCTCTGTTTTTCTCCCCCACCCACCATATAAGCATGCTTAAGATTAATTAAAAACTAAAAAGAGATCCGCCTCTATTGTTTTTAGGTCCCTACCTTGTTATCACACTGGCTCCACTTTCCCTTCACAATAAAACTTCTTGGTCAACATTTCACTGTCTCCACCTTCTGGTTGTACAGTCAAACCTCCACCCTTTGGAACTGGCTTTGATCTCCATCAGTCTCCTATAACTGGTCTCATTAACATCCCTAATTCCCTCAGTTACTAAATTGAATCAGTAGTTTTCAGGATTTTCTTTCTGGATCTAATCTTCAGGAGCACTGGCTTTATCATATTCTGATGCATCCATCCTTGATGTTTTCTCCCTCAGCTTCCTCCCTGCCAGCTCTTTTCACTTCCTCCTTACGGTGTTCATCTCCTCTTGCCTGATCTTTAAATATTGTCATTTTCATGGTTCTGTCTTTAATGCCCTTTCCTTCTCTTTACCAAGTCTTCTGGAAATGTTTATTCACATCAATAGCTCCAACTATTCTTCGTTATTGCATATGTTACTCTGAACAACCTGCTTTAGAATCACTTATGAACACTTAATAGAAGTACGGATCAAGGGCTCGACTCCAGACCCTCCTCTGCCTGCATTCTGATCAATTTCAAGTATGTGTCACCACCTCAAATGTCTCTCCTGACTGCCCTCCTTCCTTGTGGTCATTTTCACTTGAGGTCTCATAAGCACCATATGCTTGGGGTGCTCAGCACTGAACCTGTCATTTCTCTTGGCCCAACCTGTCACGCCACTATCATGGTGATGCTCACTAATTTCCCCCCGTTTCCTAAGTGCTAGCATCTCCTCGTCTCATCATCACATCCCCCCAGCCATCAAGCCCCTCCTCTCCACCCTCACTACCTGCTCGTGTTCCTCACTTGGGTAACAAAATAGCCTCAGTTTCCCTGCTGTAGCTCCATCACTCTTAGATTTATCCTTCATCATACTGCAATACTGCGAGAATGGTATTCCCTACTTTAAATTGGTTGCTGGCTTCCCCACAAGCCTCTGAATAAATTCCAAACTTTTTAATGGTGCATATGGCCCCTGCCTGCCTGCCAGGATCATCAGCTGCCACATCTTGCACAGGGGCCCTAAGATCCCTTGTCTCAAATGATTGGCAGGCTACGGGCTTCCTGGTCTTGCCTGCCTCCAAGCCTTTGGACATGTTGTTCTTTATGCCTGGGATTCCTTCTTCACCTAACTCCTACTATAACTTCAGTACTTCTTTCAAGGATAAGCCCCAAAGATCCCCTCAGGAAACTCTCCCACCTCGTTTTGGTCAAAAGATCCACATGCTTGTTTTTTTTTTTTTTTTTTTTTTACTAGCAATCTGGACTTTCCTTTGTCATAGCACTAATCATCTTATATGGTCATTATTAAAGCACTTGTCTGCCTGCACTTCTGGTCTGTGAGAATGAGAACTTCACCTTTCATTTTAAAATCTGCCATGCCATGCACAGTACCTAGCACACAGAACATATTCAATGTGTGTTTGATAACATACTGGCTTGTGAACTAATGGTCCTTTCAGGTGGATGGTGATGGCTCATGAGTGGAGAGAAAGATACTATTCAGAATGTCTTAGTTCAATGAATCATGGTTTTATAAAATAATACTCTAATTTTCAAAAAAAGTTTGTGATAAATGTTTAAAGAGCATCTGTCTTCTTAAAAAATTGAGCATAAATATTTAAAACTTAACTCTGGAGCCACATATTACTACAAGTGTCATAAGGCATAAATACAGGAGAGTGTTAACATCTGGTTAGCCTGAAAATATGTTTAAGTGTGGGTATTAAGATGCATTGCATAACTAAACTTGTCTAAACTCCAAATCAGAAATTTACTATTTGGAAACAAGATAAAACCAAAGTACAAGCCTTTTAAACCTAAACACAGGCTGGCCAGAGGAAGAACAATGAAAACCTGTCTATCCTTAATGTCTTACCAAAGGATACAAGTAATTTTTCACCTTTTAAAATGAGTGCTTCAATCCAACAGTGCTGTGATCCAATTTGGCAGATTTTCTTCACTTAATGCTAAGCCAACGCATATCAGAAATGAAACATTCATGTTTTTACCTCTGATTTTAAACAATTAATAATACCCAATTCAGATAACTTTAAATGTGTTAATGTATTTAGAGTGTGCAATCTATATAATACCTACTCGGAAGTAAAAGTATTTAATAATAATCTATTAAAATACGTTTTATAAAGAGAATAAAAACTGAAAATAAACTCCACTTCCTAATTCTCTGAATATCCTCTTTTCAATCTCCAACCCAAAGGGAAGACTCCAGTCATCTTTTTACAACTATTGTTAGCTATTAATAAAATTGGCATTGCAAATTTATTCTTCATGTGTTGAGCTTGGTAGAATGATAAGAACTTTCGATTAGAATTTGAAAGACCCTGTCTTGTTGGGCCGCTTACCAAATGTGTGGCCTTGGACAAATCATTCATCCCCTTTGAATTTCAGTTCATTCCTTGTAAAATAGAAATAATGATTCCTGTTTGCCTACGTCACAGTTATTCGTTTAATCAAATGATAAAAATATATGGACACTCTTTGTAAAACTTTAAATGTGTGTAAACTAATACATCAGTATAAGTAATTCATTGCAACTTTATAAAACATTACATTTTTTTCAAAGTTTGACCATATACTTTAACTCATTTTTGTATAAGGGTTTTCTGTTACTCAATTGTTCGTAAGGATGAATTGGGATAATCTGACATTTTATCTTTATTCCTTGATAACCCGTGTGTAATAACATTGACTCTTAGATGCACCTGCCTAGCACAGGCCCTCCAGCTACGTTTAGAGCCTCACTCAGTCAACACTGGGAAGCACCAGCATGTTTCCTCTGAGCCCACGAACAACTTTCGGATTCTTCTGCTCCCTGATTGCTTGGTCAATTTTCACTGCTTGTAAAGTCGCTTGTGAGCAGAATCTTTCCAGGCCTCTATTGCCTGTGTCTCCAGTGGAATTGGTGCTGTGTATGCTGGGAGGTGCTCTTTCTTGGTGCTCCCAACACAGCATTTCCCAGAATTCTCTCACTGAAACCACGTGGTAGTCCTTGAAACGGTGGGGATAATACTCCTCTCCCCTACTCTGTGCCGTACTTAATTGCCTGGGCACAAAAGTATCCTGCTTGTGCCCTATCCATCCCATCAAGTTTTTCAGCCATGTGATCTTTCTCTCTAATGGAATCAGTCCTTGAAGTTGGGCATGAGGAGCATTACTTCACAAGAAAGTGCTGAACTGTTTTCCACAGTGACTCAACCATTTTGTATTCCTACAATAGGGAAGTTTCAGGTTGCTCCACCTCACTGCCAGCACTAGGTATTCTCAGTCCTTTTAGATGTTAGCCTTTAATATTTGATTAATTAAATATTTATATAATTACTAAAGTGATTTCTTAAAGAGACTGCCTCATATTATCTCTTCTTTACAACCTGCTAATCTTCCATCCTATATGTAAAAGAAGATCTATAATCAGCCAACCAATGAACAAAATATTGTTCACTATTAGATATTCATAGCAGTAAAAGCCATATGCTTTCTACCAATTCTCAATGTGCCCATCAGTAAAGGTCAGTACAGATGAAATACGAAAGTGTACAAAAAGAAGCCAAATATGGAAATAAGATGAGCTGCCAACTAGAACAATATAAAGATATTTGCTCTCACTACGTCTATTCAGTGCAGTACTGAAAATTCTAGCAAATGCAATAACACAAGGAAAAGAGGTATCTAGATTGCAAAGAAAGAAGTAATTCTGTTATTTGCTCAACACAAAATCATCTGTATAGAAGTTCTGACTGAATTTATTTTAAAAGACTCCTAAACTAATAAATGAGTTTAGTAAGGTGATAGGATACATAATATGTATAATAGCAACAAAAATTATAAAATATTTAGCATAAATTTGATAAACACTGTGCAAGGTCTATACATTAAAAACTATAAAACATAGCAGAGAGAAATTAAAGAAGTCATAAATAAATGGAGAGGCTTACCATAATTATGAGTATATTATGTTTATGGGTCAGTCAATTCACCCAAAATTGTTCTATAGATTCAATACAATTCCGACCATAATCTCAGCAGGATTTTCCTGAAGAGCATGAAAAGTTTGTTCTAAAATTCATATGTAAATGGGAAAGACCTACAATGGCCAAAATAAATTCAAAAGAAGAATAAATTTGGTGATTAGTACTACCTGATTTCAGGACTTATTAAAAGCTATAGTAATCAAGACAGTGTGGTATTGGTGTTTGCTAAAAAAAAAATATAAAAATTAAATAGGGTAGAATCCATAAATTGACCCACACATACATGAAAAATTGACTTTTGACACAAAGGTACAAAGGCAATTCAGTGGAGAAATAATAGCCCTTTCAACAAATAGTGCTGCCAAAAGTTGGATATCGATATACAAAGATAAAATAAATTCCTATCAGTATTAGTAAAATAAACTCACATCATATGTAAAATAACTCAAAATGGATCATAGACTTACATATAAAACCTAAAACTATAAAATGTCTTGAAGAAATCATAGTAGAAAAGCTTAATGATCTTGAATTAGGCAAATATTTCTTAGATGTTTCTTACATCATCAAATCTTGAAAATAACAAAACTGCTTTTTGAAAGATGCTGTTAAAAGAATGAAAAGATGTCATGGACAGATAAAATATTTGAAAATCATCAATGTGGAAAAAGAATTTGTATCAAGAATATATAGGGCTTGTCCTGGTGGCCTGGTGGTTAAGTTTGGTACACTCTGCTTTGGTGGCCCATGTTTAGTTTCTGGGTTTGGACCTACACCATTCATCTCTTAGTGCCATGCTGTGGCAGTGGCTCACATACAGAAAGAGGAAGATTGGCAATGGATGTTAGCTCAGGGCACATCTTCCTCAGCAAAAAAAATATAAATAAATAAAAAAAATAAAAAATATATATAAAGAACTCTCAAAACTCTATTTACAAACAGGAAAAGGAAAACCACCCAATTAAAAAATGGGAAAAAAATTTGAAGACACTTCTCCAAAAAAGATATACAAATGGCAAATAAGCACATGAAAAGATACTCATAAGAGTAGAAGCATTCATCATCAGTGAAATGCAAATTAAAACCACAATGAGAAATCACTATACAACATTAAAATTTCTAAAATTAAGAAGAATGACTACATTAAGTGTTGACAATGATGTGGAGGTACTGGAACTCAAATATTGCTTTTGAGAAGCCAAAATGGTACAATCACTTTGGAAAAAAGGTTAGCAGTTTCTTAAAAATTTAAACTTACACCTATATATAATCCAACAATTCCATTCCTAGGCATTTATATGAGAGAAACAAAATCATATATCCATACATAGACTTATATGTGAATGTCCATCAGCAGGGAATGGATAAACAAATTGTGATTCATCCACACAATGGAATATTATTCAACAATAAAAAGGAACAAACTTCTGATACATGCAAAGACATGAGTCAGTCTTAAAAGCATTATGCTTTGTGAAAGAAGCCAGCCAAACAAAGGCTAAAGACTTTGTGTTTTCATTTCTATAGCATTTTAGAAAAGCAAAACTATGAGGACAATACATACATCAGTGATTGCCAAGGACTAGTAGTAGGAAGGGAGTTGATGGAAAAGGCCTGTGATGCAATTTTAGGGGTGATGAAAATATTCTAGATCTTTATTGTAGGGATCATTATGTGACTGTACACATTTGTTAAAACTTGTTGATCTATACATCCAAGAATGATATTTTTAAATTACATAAGTTATATATCAATAAATCTGACTTTTAAAAAATAGAGTTACAAACACTAAACAATAAACAGAACTGATGAATGGTAGAGAAGATTGGGAAGTGCCAAAGTGGGTCAGGAAAGTTCTCCTGGAGTAGGTTAACTTGACCTTTGTTGGAAAATAGTTTCTATCTGAATAGGTAAAGAGAAGAGTGAAGTTATAATATTAGTCAGGGCAGACTTACTACTGTAACAGTAACCCCAAATCTTAGTGGCTTAACATAGTAATGGTATATTTCCTGCTCACACGGGAGTCCACTTCGATATGGAGGCTGTCCTCCAAGGGGTGAGGCAGGAACCCAGGTCCTAGGGGGTCAAGGTCCTTGGAATCCTCCACTACATCCTCTGTATCAGGGAAGGAAATTGAGCACTTGCACGGCAGGTTGAGTGAAAGATCTTAGAAACCAGGATGGAAGTTGTGTATATCCTTTTTTTCCTGTACTCTACTGGATGGAACATTGTCACATGGCCTAATTTATCTGCAAAAACCCTGGGAAATATAGTTTAAGCTGGGTTCCCAGGAAGAAAAGGAAATGAGTTCAGTGAGTGCATACTAGTGTCTCAGTCACAGGTATGGACACCCAAAAGTGAGATGTGTAGTCATAGAGTGTTGAGGAGTCTGTTTGGATGTAGGAAGCTGGTAAAATTTAGAATGCGAGAGGAAGTAGAGAAGGACATTGAATGCCAAGATTAACCAGTTTATATTGTCTTTGGGGCAATAACTGGCCAAAGATACCCTTGTAAAGCAGGATGATTCCTGCCTACAACTCAAAGATATGCTGAAGATGGGACAAAATAATATACTGAAACTGTCTTTCAAAGTTTATAAAGGACTGAGTATATGACATATTTTGTATTAATTTGAAGTTTCTGTAATTGCAAAGCAATACTTTTCCTGTTCAATGGCTTTCCCTGGAAAGTTCAAATTTTTTCCACTTTTGAACTTTGCTAATTATTCACTCCATACCCCCTAAAGGAATAGTTATTTCTTTTGCCTACCTTGTACCTCTCTGAGGAGAAGATATTAATAAGTTATTAACCATAAAGGAAAGGAAACTGTAGGATTTCTTAGAACACCTCTCTTCTTTGCAATCCTGCTGTGTTGTGGCTAAGAATATAGTATTACCATCTGTGCTAGTAAAAATAACAATAATCTGCACAAATAATTTTGAAGTGTGGAATGATAGAGTATAATTTCAAAAAATGAAATTAAGTCCTGTTTTGTTTTTTTCTGTAGATTTCATTTTTACCTTATCCATATTTTTCTTTTATCATTAGTATGTTCATTGTGTCCTGCCTTATTACTCTAACTCTGCTTCTCTTCTTAGGGCTGTCTGCCAACTGATTCTTTCGAAAACCAATTTTTATCATTAGATTGGCCTTCTCTTCCTCTTTCTTTTTAAATTACTTTCTCAATGCCTTTGAATCCAATTTTAACTATTTTATTGAGTTACAGGACTATTTTTCCACCATTCTCGAGCTATTCACATCCATCACATGTAGTTATTTCACCTCTCCATATCTCTCTGTGAGAAACTCTTAAAATTGTCCTTTTGATATTTTCCCCAACTGTATTTTCATGTGTATTTTTACCTAACTGCATATATCCACAAAAAAAGTTTTCTTCATCAATTCACTTTTCTCAACTTTCAAACTGCTCATTTTTCTAATGAGATTTTAACTGGAATGACTGATTTGATATTCAAATTGAATAAACTTATCCTTTCTCATCTTTGATATTTCTAATGAGAGTCCACCAAACATGGATACAGTAAATACTTTATAATGTCAGAGAATAACTGTGATTCCATCACTGGGAAGCTGGCCCTCTATCTTTCTCCTATTACTTTGGGTATATACTTGTTTTTTCACTTTCCAGACCCCACATTTCATTACTTGGAATGGAAATGTTTAAAGTTTTGGTTAGGCATAAGAGCAATAAATGATCTTTCATTGTGATTACTCATATTTATGGAATTATAATAGTGGTATTATGTTCAGTGTTATTCTCTACACAAAAAAATCTCAATTGAAGCATAAAATACTGGTTTTTCTATACTCAATTTTACAACATTTGAAGTAAAAACATGGTTATACAAAATAAAGAGATGGTTCACTGGTCTTGTCTCTTTTCAGAATTAACAGCAAATTGTCTCTTAAATAAACATGAAAACATAACTGACTTTATCTGAAAGGAAAACCTGGGTTTCATGAAGCTCTTATAGATTAATTTGCAAATCCTCTGTTTTTTTCTCCAAGTGAAACTTTTTGTCACTTATTTTTTTTAAAATCAAGATTAATACCTGCTTTATAAACTTACTAACATACTTATCTGGTATTTATGATAAATTGTAGAAATAAGAAGGACAAAAGAAATGCTATTTCAATTTAAAAAGGAAAAACAAACATGGCAGATTGTGAGTAAGTTGTAGCACTAAGCTGAGTTTTAACAAATTCTGATAGCGTTTTATGGGATACACACTGTACTTTATAGACAAAAACATATATTTTGCCTCCAACTGAATAAAAGAAATTATTTGGGCTGTTTCATATACTTTTGATTCTTTATAATGTAACTCATGCTGTATTTGAAAAAAAGGTATATAAAGATACAGTTAGATGAAAGGGAAAATTTTCTGTCGTAATATTTGTGGCTGCAAGGAGGGAGGAAACAGTAATTCCAAGTACTGTGTATTTTCCCCCCACCAATTAATCACATTTATATTATCACTATTGTCTAATGTTTTTAAAACTGAAAAAATTTTAAGCAGTAGCTTAACCAAATTTTACTTTTTATTACAATTATTCATTTGTTCCATAGCTATTTCTGTTAATTTCTAGGTTGTTCTATTTTATTTCATCCTTTTAAATATTCTATGTGTTTAAAAATGAAAAGGGAGGGAAAATGATACACATAGGGATTTAGTAATTTACAATTGCTTATTATGCAGAGATTTGCTTTCTAAAGTTCTCAATGACTTGAACTTAAATTTCAAATTCTTTATTAAAGATTTATAGCAATGTATTTTATTTAGCACTTCAATCTTTATTTTTAGCAATTTAAAATTGATGATTTGCATAAGCCACATCCATCCTTATTGGTGTCAAGCGATTTCTCTTATATTACTACATAATTGACTTAATTATAGCATTTGACTTTAAGCAACAACCTTTTCATGCTTTGAAGTTACTGCATATGTTACAAGTGGTATTTCTTTCTGAGTTCTCTAAGGTGGACGTGATCTTGTTCTGATTTAGCTATAATTATTAAACTTGTGCAGAATAATATTGTCAACAAGGCCTGCCATCTAAAAAAAAGAATTATTTCCCCGCTGGACATTATTTTTCAAAATTGTATGTATTTTCAACTTAATTGTCAATGCCTTAATGCTAAATGTTCAAAAAAATTCACTTTTAAAGATAGTCTAAATTATATAAATACACTGTTTTTACTGTTAAAGGACTAATTTTGTAATGTAAAATCTTAGCAATAATTTTAGATTCCATATGATTATTTATAAACTTTATAATCTCTTCATAGAGCTATTGATAATCCCTCGTGACTTGGAGGACTTTCCACAGTGTTTCCTGAATATAGAGGCATACAATGCAGAATTTTAGATCATGAAGGAAACTTCGAAATAATTTAGGGCAGGGATCAGCAAGCTACAGTCCATGGGTGGAACCTGGCCAGCAGTCTCCTTTTGTAAATGATGTTTTATTGGAACATAGCCATCCCCTTGTAAAAGCATACCGTTACCCCCGCATCCTGGGAATCAGCATCTCTTATACAGCAGAGTTGAAACTTGAGCACAGAAGGTACAAATCACCCAAGTGTGTCACTAGGAGAGATAGTAACGGGGCCACTTCTAGTTTCACTCTTGGTTCTCAGAGTCATCTATTCTAGCTATTAGAGACACATCACCAGACAATAACCACTGGCATTTAAAGGATAGTACCCCAATCCCACAGAGTAACAGTGTCACCCACAAACTAATGGTTTACTTGTGTCTTTAAGAGAGTAATACAGCATTTTATCAAGCCAGCAGATTTGGACTAATGAAATACACTGTAAAATAAGTAATATCTCACAGTCATGTACTTTTTGTCACATGCCTTTGCTATAATTTGGGTCCCTTCATTCAAGAAGATGTTCTGCAGGATGCCATGATGATAAATCTTCCATTCTCTGAGCCCTTGGATAGTACTGCAGAACTCCACATGTGGCCATAGGTGTGAGCTGAGAGAGAGGTGTCACTGCAACATGAAAGTCTAGTCTACTATTCCTGAAACTTACTTAGACTTTCTTAGTATACTCAGTATGTTAGCTTTCAGCCCAAATGTAACATTTCCAAATGTGGTATGAACTAAATGTCTTCAAAACCCAAAGAGGCCATTAAATGCTGTTTTTCTTTCTTAGCGCTGGAGGTGCAAAGTACAGTAACTTGTCCTTCACCTTGGAGCATATATCCTGGCATATTTCAGGCAACTTTACTCCTACAAACTTCACCAATGTGTTACACTCTTGAATCATTGTGGAATTTATCTCCCACTCTCTGTCAGACATATATCACAGCGTAGGTTTCCTTTTCACTTGCTGCTGCTCAAGTTTGAGTAGCATGCTGTCATCAATATAGTGGACTAGCGTGATGTTCTGCAGAATGTCCAAATGATCAAGGTCCTTCACACTATATTATGTCGGAGAAAAGGAGAACTAACAGTCCTGGGGCACACTCGTGAACACACACTGCTATCCAACCACACGAATCGGAACTGCTACTGAACTTCCTTTCGGATGGGTATTGAAAAGAAAACATTCACCAGTTCAATAGTTGCATACCATGTATCAGAAGCTTTGTTAATCTGCTCTAGAAAAAAATAACACATTTAGCATAGCAACTGCAATTGAAGCTATTATTTAATTAGTTTCTAGTTAAGTTGACTGTCCTCTGCCATGATCTAGTCTATTTTTGCAGGGCCAGAATGATGAATTAATTGGGGATATGATGGAGATGACTGTCTCCATACCTCTAAGTCTTCAATGGTGACATGAATCTCTGGCATTCCACCCAGAATTTCATATTGTGTTTGATTTATATTCCTGGCCACAGGGGAGGAAGCAATTTTAAGGACGTGTACTTGGTCTTTTCTCCCATAATGGTGCTTACTGTAAAGATTTAGAAATCAATTCAAAGACTCTGCCAGTTGCTGAGTATATCTGTACAGATTCTACATTCAGAGACTGGGGGAGTAATCATAGGATGGATCCATGGATACAGTCTATCCACCGTGAGATAGACTTGAGCCAGGACTCTATTTATCACCTGGCACTTATATACCCTAAAAAAGTCAGTCCATGATGGTATTTAAGGTGCCCTGGTATCCAACACATCTTGAAAGATGTGAGCAGGGTGTACAGAGACCCTGGTATTTGGAGGAAAATATTGGGGAATTTCTGCTCAATATATCTGCTCTGCTGTTTCAGGGTCATCCTACAAGGGGACCCTGCTTTCCCAATTGATGGTTTGGGGTCTGGAATTGTTTTTGCTCTGGAACCTGGCTGAGAGATTTTAAATTTCCATTATAGCAGCAGATATCAGCCTGCTGCTTGCCTGATTTTGATCTTCTTTTTAAGTATGTGTGCATCCAGCCTTATATTCTACTCTTCATATTTCAGCCGTTTATTCCAGTATCCTCAAGACCAATTCTCAGGCATGTTCTCCCAGCTTTTGCTGGTACATAATATCAAGCTCCTACAGCCTTTTTGGTGAATAATTCCTTTCCCCCTGTAGAAGAGACTGTACTACTCGAGCCAGGTCATGCTGAGACTTGACCTTGATTATTGGTCTGGAAGTAGCGAGGTAAAGTGGAGGAAGATCAGCTTGTGAGCCATCTGCTTCAGGTGAAGCCATTGCATAATCTCCAGGGAAGGAAAGACTGCTATCCTTTAACAAGGGGAGAGAGACACCTCTGTTAGGATTCAAGAGGATTGGGGGATTCAGTATTACTAAGTACATCCACCTACATGTCCTCATCCCACAACCCATTGTCACATTCATCCTTAACAGGGCCTTACTTTAGCGTAAGGGACTTTCCAGTTGTATGTTTTAGTCTTTCTCACAACAAGGTTCTGGGACTGATTTACAACATATTCCTCTAATTCCTCTAGTTATAGGAGATAAATATCTATTTAAATGCTGCCATGAAGACTTTTTGGTCCTGACATCCTCCCCTGAGTTGACAATGAGCTCAACTGACACTGTCATTTTCTTTCTTCAGGCACTGCAACGGCACTTAAAAATAACCATCCAACTCCATAGTTTCCATAATTACCATTGCCCCCATAGCTCTCAAATGCTCTGCATAAGTACCTCCTTTCCTCTGTATTTTATCCCAGTTCTTCACAAGTGAGCTAGCAGTTGCGGAGCTGGAGCATGCTAAGGTTTATCACCACTGCAGTTACAATCACCAATGAGCTTCTTCTTGCCATTTGGCTGGCAGGTTATCCAGTCCGACTGGTTTGTGTATCTGCTTTTTAATATAGCAAAATACTGTCTTTGTTTGTGCCCTCCAAAAAGTAGACCAGCTGATCTCTGGAAATATAAGTAAGGAAGTGGAGAAGTGATACATGGAAAAATGTATTATCAAGCAAGTTACCCGTGTAGGAAACTGGAGCTTACTGGGGAACTGAAGGAAACAGAGAGGAACACATGCCTAGGAGTGATGCCATGCAAGGGGTGAGGGAGATGCGGTATGATTATAGCACCCACTACTGTTGTCACTTACTCGTTTGGGCTGCTTCCAGAGTCAGGCATGACAGAGTAGGTACTAGCATCCAGAGAAAGTCTCAGGTAAAGAGATATAGGTGCTGGATTTTGAAAGGGGGAAGAATGGACTAAAATGGTAAAGCCTGAGTAGATATGGGCAAGGTGCTAATAACATCTGTAGTTAGTGACTGGCCTAACATCCCAGAATTTATACATGGTAGAATGGAAACAAGAAGGGGGGCTTTCTGCCTCTTGTTTTGATGACATATACTAAGCTGTTTCTTTCACATTTATCCTCCAAGAATGTTGTCTAGTTTATACTTATGTAAAAATTACTCCCAATCCAATTTAATGAGCAAACCTCCTCTTTTTTCCCAGGCCAAGGATACTAAAAAAAAAATATTGTGTATGTTTTCTCCTTTGAGCTCAGGAAATGGAGTTTACTAAGCAAGGACAATGCCCTTCTGCCATGGGGAGTAGGAGAGAGGACAAGAGGCTAAGTAGGATTTTTTTCCTCTAATGGAAGAGATCAAAACAAACAAAAGAAGTCAGTGGAAGCTTTAGGCAATAGATGATAGTTTTTGTAACCCCAGAGACAGACAAAAGTTACTTTACAGTTAACCAAGGCTGTGGCTCACAGGTTAGATTTTAGAGCCTCCAAAGGCACTGTTGCTAGGTGTTTCTTACTTGAAGATGAGTGCCTTCTTCATTCCTTGGCCTCATTTCTCATGGGCAAGAGGTACTAGGCCACTCACTGCTATGCTGTTAGGGAAAGGACAGACAAAGGAAGGCTTCGCCCGGAGCAGCCACACACGCACTAACATATCTGAATGCTTGCAAAACCAAAAGTGCTTTCTTTCTTCAGGGCACGGTCGTTGATAAGCAAGCATTTGTGCACCTTGACCTCACCTCCATCTCTCTATATGTATGACAGTGTGGGGAACTATCAAGACTAAGAGAGGGATGGTGAAAATCTACATGGTGGGATGGGGCACAGCCATCTCCCTGTATGTGTGTTCCAAAGCAATCCCAAAGCTCAAGTGAAGGCAGTTGACTTTTAGTTAGTGGTTTTGGGCCTCATTCCAAGGACTCCAATGTGTCACATATACTTTTATTTCGGCTCACCATGGATATATTTTTAGTCTCTGTATACTGGCTAGTATTGACATTGAAATCTTGAAAGTATTACCTTGCTTAATATATTCAACCAGTTGTGACCTCAGAGTTTTATGTCTTGTCTGATTTCCCAAATTTAAGTTAATGAACCAGGAAGACAAATCTATATGACTAGACTGTGGTGGATTTCTTGCTAATACACAGCATCTTGCATCAATGTGACCAGAAAATTCCAATTTCTTTTCCTTATAAGGAATCATTAGTTAGCAGTGTTCAGGATTTTGAATTTTTAAAGTACTTGTTCAATAATGTTAAATCACACATTTTTCTTCTCTCTTTCTATACATATGTCATCCAGAAATAGGTTTTAAGCTAATTTTAAAAGGAGATAAATTTGAACAGTTTTAACTTCACCTAAAAGCAGACATTTTGATCCTCAATCCCTATGGCCATCAGAATAATATTTGGGGACTTACTGAAAATTTTGAAACCAAGCTGTAGCCATATCCTTGGAGATTATGACTCAGTAGGTTCCAGGCGGGGCCTGGAAATCCATATTTTGAAAAAACTCCCCAGATGATTCTGATGACCTTCCAGATTTAAGAAAACAATGGTGAAAAAACACTCTATTTGGTTTTAGAAGGTTTAAGTTCCACTGTCAAATAAAACACTCATGACCACATGATAGGAGCTATGTGACTTCAATTCTCTTGAACTTTTGTTACTCAATTTATAAAGTGGGGAATACATCTACCTATTATTTTGATTGGTCGCTTGTGGTTTCATTAAACAGGGATTTACCCAAGTTGTCTCAAGAAACTGGGGCAGCTCTAGGGACCATCTACGTGCTTCTCTCTCATGGGCCGAAGTCTCTCTTCCATGGTGTTTCTGTTTCCCTCTGCTCCCTCATAACTTTGACTTGCCAGGATTCCTTGTGACCTTGATTGCACCTCATGGCTCTTCTTTCTAAATGCACCTTCATCTTTACCTACCACTATTAACTGCTTGATTCTTACTATTTCCCAATTCACATTTTTAAGAGAAAGAATCTTTTGGTCCCAGCTTAACTTTTTGTGCCAGGCTGCATCATATAGTGCTAGATACTCTGTAAACCGCCTGCCCTTGGACCAGTGCTTACCTTTGCCCAATTAGTTGGTGCCCAAAAGCACAAGCTCATGTGATGTTAAATATGACTGCCTAAAGGATATCCTGTAGAAGAGACTTAGGACTTACCCTCAAAACAGAATGTGTGAGCAACGTTGTCAAAATCTACTTATCACACATGCTTTAAAAGGATGTTTTCATGCTTAAATGAGATTATATATATGAAAGTACCTTGTGAATTATAAAATTATATTCATATATGAGTTATTAATCCCATTATTATTAAAAACATAGCCAAGGCATGAAAACATTAATGTTCTATTCTAATATAAAAGCCAAAATTAAATGAAAAAATACTTTATGTTAGTTGAAGTTATTTTGAAAAATTCGTATTAATGAACCCGTATGAATTGCTCTCTGACTAATTTACATTTATCTATTACTGTTTATTTATGTTATATTATTCATACTCTCACAATTTACTTGGAGGTTGTGTGTGATAATTAATTCATCAAAAAGTTCTGTCTTTTTTTGCTTTAAAAATGTTAGCAGATGAATAATTTTGGTACCAGGCGAGGGGGACTGGGGGGAATACAAGCCATTAATATTGAAGTAACTAAAATGTTCAAAATAATAATGTCGTTGCTGAATCAATATCCTTTGAAGATATTTTTAAAAATCTAAAGGCTACTGTTTTCTTCCAGTTTATTTTATATTTCTTTAGTCAAAACAAATCTTGAAAGTTTTCTTGAAGGCATTTATTAATGATACAAGAGCTTTAGCTTTTATTTGTTGTTTGAAAATTCCATCCTTCTACTTTCAAATCTCTGAATCTCTGAGGAGGGATTTGATGAAACTTGCTTTGTAGAAGATCCAGAGTCTTTAACCTTTAATTAGTAATTCTTAAAGAGAGTGGCCAATGATTGTCAATTCCAAAGAATAATTTTAAAACAGCAGCTAACTAGTTTATTACCCTTCAATAAGAAATATACTTATCAAAAGGTCTGGAGCCTTGTGTTATTCATCAGTGCACTATGTCCCAGTGTACTCTACATTTGTGAGAAACTAAATTATAATCAGAAGGCTTAGAGGTCATGGAAGTTTAGCAAGTAAGGTTAGATGTTCTTAATGGCTGACATCAACAAACTTGATTGCCCGATGCATCCATCGTCTATGGCTCATCTTTTTATATTTATCCTATTTCTTTACATATTTTAAAAGGCAGTATGTGAAATTTAGCAAAAAATGGTATATATTGAATAAAGACTGACATTTTAAGAAAACTTATAAACTGAATAACTTGTGCCCTCAGCCTGGACTATCCACTCCATCTTTTCCACTCACCATCCCATCCATCTTCCCAGCATGGACACTGGTGAACGAGCCTGGGTAAATGGCTAAATGAGGATTGAGGCTGCTGTATGGAATGGATTTAGGATCAAATAAACATATGTCAAGATTTCATAATTAGAAGAAGTGCACACTCCTTTGAATTATTGCTTATTCTTTTTTTTTTTTTTGGATGTACATCATATTTCAAATTCTGGATACATTACATCATGTTCACCACACGAACACTAATTATAGTGCATCCCCTCACATGTGACCCTAATCACCCCTTTTGCCCTCCCCCCCTGCTTCCCCAATGGTAACCACCAGTCCAATCTCCAGTGCTATGTGTTTTGTGGGTTTTTTGGTCGTTTTTATCTTCTACTTATGAGTGAGATCATATGGTATTTGACTTTCTCCCTCTGACTTATTTCACTCAGCATAATACCCTCAAGGTCCATACATGTTGTCACAAATGGCTGGATTTCGTCATTTCTTATGGCTGAGTAGTAGTCCATCGTGTATAAATACCACATCTTCTTTATCCATTCGTCCCTTGATGGGCACCCAGGTTGCTTCCAAGTCTTGGCTATTGTGTATAATGCCGCAATGAACATAGGGGTGCAAGTATCTTTATGCCTTTGTGTTTTCAAGTTCTTTGGATAAATACCCAGCAGTGGAATAGCTGGGTCATATGGTAGATCTATGCTTAATTTTCTGAGGATACTCCAAACTGCTTTCCATAGTGGCTGCACCAGTTTGCACTGCCACCAGCAGTGAACAAGGGTTCCCTTCTCTCCACACCCTCTCCAACATTTGTTGTTTCCTGTCTTGCTAATTATAGCCATTCTGACCAGAGTGAGGTGATACCTCACTGTAGTTTTGATTTGCATTTCCCTGATAGCTAATGATGTTGAGCATCTTTTCATATGCCTGTTGGCCATCTGTATATCTTCTTTGGAGAAATCTCTGTTCATATGTTTTGCCCATTTTCTAATTGGATTGTTGGTTTTTTTGTTGTTGAGCTGTATGAGTTCTTTGTATATTTTGGATATTAACCCCTTATCTGATATGTGGTTTGCAAATATCTTCTCCCAATTGTTAGGTTGCCTTTTCGATTTGTTGATGGTTTCCTTTGCTGTGCAGAAACTTTTTAGTTTGATGTAGTCCCATTTGTTCATTTTTTCTTTTGTTTCCCTTGCCCGGTCAGACATGGGACTTGAAAATATGCTGCTCAGACCAATATCATAGAGTGTACTGCCTATGTTTTCTTCTAGAAGTCTCATGGTTTTGGGTCTTACATTCAAGTCTTTAATCCATTTTGAGTTGATTTTTGTGCATGGTGTAAGGGAATGGTCTACTTTCATTCTTTTGCATGTGGCTGTCCAGTTTTCCCAAGACCATTTATTGAAGAGACTCTCCTTTCTCCAATTTATGCTCTATTTGAGTCCTTTGTTGCCTGTTTCCTATCATTTTTTTTTTTTGAAGGAATCCTTTAGAATATAAAGCAAATCTGTGCTCTCAGCAGAATATCTACCCATCTTACTGTTCCACCATTTAACTTTCATTTAGAAAGTTACATGGGTGGCTACTGAGGTATCTCTGAGCTTATGGGCCAGTTAACACAGTACTCCTCCTGCTCCATCTACTCACTATATTAGTCATGTATTTCTTGAGACGTTGCTGAGTAAGTGTTACTGTGCTAGTTATGCAAGGGATTACTAAGAAGAACTTCCCATATTCTTAAGAAATGTACTATTTATTTGGAAAGATCACACACAGCTTTTGAATAGGCGAATACTGATACTTATCTATCTATCTGTCGTCTCTCCATATAAATAGATAGATTAAAGAATTATTCTTTAATGAATAATTAAAGTGGAACAGTAAGATGTGTAGATATTCTGCTGAGAGCACAGATTTACTTTATGTTCTAAAGGATTCCATCAAAAACAAATGATAGGAAACAGGCAACGAAGGACTCAAATAGCCACACACCCATTCTTGTGCTTTCCTGGACTCTAAAGATAGATTAAAGATTAAAGAATAGATTAAATAGATTAAAGATAGATTAAAGAATTATTCTTTAATCTATCTATTTATGGAGAGACGACAGATAGATAGATAGATAGGTATCAGTATTTGCCTATTCAAAAGCTGTGTGTGATCTTTCCAAATAAATAGTACATTTCTTAAGAATATGGGAAGTTCTTCTTAATAATCCCTTGCATGCCTAGCACAGTAACATTTACCCAACAACTTCTCAAGAAATACATGACTAACATAGTGAGTAGATGGAGCAGGAGCAGTACTGTGTTAACTGGCCCATAAGCTCAGAGATACCTCAGCAGCCACCCATGTAACTTTCTAAATGAAAGTTAAATGGTGGAACAGTAAGATGGGTAGATATTCTGCTGAGAGCACAGATTTGCTTTATATTCTAAAGGATTCCTTCAAAAACAAATGATAGGAAACAGGCAACGAAGGACTCAAATAGCCACACACCCATTCTTGTGCTTTCCTGGACTCTAAAGGATGCCTAAATTTCCTCATTCTGTTCCTGAGGTTTGTGTTCCACTCATTTTCATGTTATGAGAAAGGAGGTGTATTTACTACTTTGACATTTTATAAGCAAAACCTGAAAATCTTAGAAGAGTAAACTGAGAGGGCAAAGCTAGAAATATGAATTGAGGTAAGAAGATTGAAGATTTTAAAAAATTGTTTCTAACTTTAAATTCTACAGTGAAATTTTTATTCTTGAACATGTCTTTTTACATATTACTATTTTAGAGAAAAACTGAAGATTTCTTCGATAAAATGATAATAAACAACATTTATTGGGTATTTAATGTGTCAGAGACCCTGTACTATATATTTATACATAAGCAGAATATAGCCAAAAGCTTTTTTGAGAAACAGGTAGGATGAGGAGATAGTTGCTCTGTCAGAAAACAAAATATAATCTAAGGCCGCTATAATTAAGAGACAATAGTATATCACAAGAATAGAAAAATAAATCAGAAAAAAGAAGTTATAAATATATTCAAGTATATATGAGAATTAAAAAAACGATAAATGTGGGCTTTCAAACCAGCGGGGAAAGTATGGCTTATTATATAAATGATATGGGAATACCAGTAATCATTCCGCAATAAAACTAATTTATTCAAAATTTCACAACATATTAAAAATAAATTTCAGAGGCATTAAAGATCTAAAGATTAAATACACACACTCATGAGAGTAATTTTAAACAAAAAACCTGAAACAGCCTACAAACCTATTAACAAGAGGATAGATAAATATTTTTGAAATGAGATGTGATACTGTATGATTTCATTTATATGAAGTTCTAAAAGATAAACCTAATCTAGGGTGAAAGAAATCAGAACGGTGGTTTCCTGATGTAGGGGTGGATGGTGTGGTGATTGATGGAAAGGAATGCGAAAGATCTTCCTGCAGTGACCGAAATGTTCTAAATCTTGAGAGGGGTATCTGTCTACACTAGTGCATACATTTGTTGAAATTCATTGAACTGTAAACTTAAGATTGATGTATTTCACTATAAGTAAATTATATTTTATTTTAAAAAATGTCAAAGGAGTTACATCTATATGTACAATGTACTGAATTGAAAACCTAGTGCTGAAATATGAATAATTTTTTTCAAAAAAGATTGCAGAATTCTGTGTAGAATATGATTTTACTTTTATAACAAAAGGTTGTGCTATCTATATGGCTATTACATGTATGCATATTGTTAAAACCATCAGAAAAACTTTGGAAGGAGAAGCATCAAGATTTTAATTTGGAGGGACAGTTTTACCTCCTTATATTCTTCTAAAATGTCTAATGAGAGTATGCATTTTCTATTTTCTTTTTTTTCTGCACTATGAAAAATTAAAAATAAAATACTGCATTTTATATTATTATTCAGTAATACAGAATTGTTGATGAAAATATACTCTGCATATACTATGAGAATATACTATGAATATTAAATATTCTTACTATTGTGGAATATATATTTTAAGAAGAAATGATTATAAAATTTTATGACACTGATAACCTAAACAGAAATTAGGGCTAAAAATGTTAAAATTTTATTTTAATTAAAAATTTATAGAGGTTGTCTTGGTGGTGTAGTGGTTAAGTTTGCACGTTCTGCTTTGGCAGCCCAGAGTTCACAGGTTCAGATCCCAGGTGTGGACCTATGCACTGCTTGTCAAGCCATGTTGTAGCAAGTGTCCCACATATAAAGTAGAGGAAGGTGGGCAAACATGTTAGCTCAGGGCCAGTCTTCCTCAGCAAAAAAGAAGAAGATCGGCAGCAGATGTTAGCTCAGGGTTAATCTTCCTCAAAAAAATTAATAAAAATATGAAAACTTAGGAAAAAAGTTAAAAGCTGGTAAAATAATTCTTTGTAAATGTCATAGAAAACTATCAGGACTGTAGACACTACGATCTCAGGTGTTCGATTGTTGAAAAGTTAGATATAAAATACAGGTCAATACAAGCAACCAAGGAAAAAGCTCTCCAAAATATCTGCAGTCTTATTTGATGATAGGATCACTAGAGAAAGAGCTTCTGATCATTAAGAAGTTTATACAGATAACATTTGTGAAGCCACTTACACAAATAAAGCATATCCAATAATTTGAGAATTTCAAAAAAAAAGAAAGAGAAGAATACCTTCCGCATTCATTGTACAGATATATATTTCCAAGTAACTGATACATTTTTATAGATCGTACTGTACTATTAGTCCTATTTTTTAAAATGAAGAAATATGTCATTTTTCAAACTATGTGTAACACAGTCAGGCTTCCTGAGTGTCTGTTTTGTGCAGCAGTGGTTCAAAAGAATATTTGAGGAAGAGAGAACACAATGAATAAATTCATATTCCAAACTCATACAAAAGTGTGATTAAAAGAGATTTTAAGAAAAATCTTTTGAATGTCAGAATTTAAATACTATGAATAGACAAATAACAGTTTTCTCCAAAATTCAATAGTGCCCTTTCTGCAGACCCCCAGCACTGTCTTTATTTAGGCTGTTGTCATTTCTTCTGTGCTTGTACTATTGTAATTAGTTTTCTACTTATTTCCCAGTCACTGTTTTCTACCCATTCTAATTTATGCCCTAAGTTGTAGTTGGGTTATATTCCAAATTAAACAAATGCTATTATTCCCCAATGTTCCCAGAGTGAATTGGTATATTTTCTGCTGAAAACATGTTTGCTGTCCACAAAGATAAGTAGCCACAGTCCAAGTCCTCAAAGAGCTTACAATCCATAATCATACTGCAGCATGGTAAATACAAAAATAGAACTATGCAGCACATGCAATGATGTCACCAGAAGGAGGTGGTTAATTCTGCTTCACTATGTCAAGAAGAATCTCACAAAAGAGAAAACACTGGATCTAACTTTTGGAGGTTGACCAGTAGTTATTCAGAGTCTTCCAGGCATAGGTATGCTGAGGAATTTCCTTTCCAAAAGGGATCCTGAATAGTTTTGCCTTGCTTGAATATGTGGCTTATGAAGATCACCTCAGTGGTAATGTCAACGAAGGATTGCCTACGCATGGCAAGAGGGCGAGAGGATCTAGAGGCAGGCAGAACAGTTAGTAGACTGAACTGATAGTCCAAGCAAGACATACTCAGGATCTGAAATAAAGTCGTGGCTGTAGAAAAAAAGAGAGGTTAAATATATGAGATATGATGGAGAATCAGTAGCATTTAATGACTAACTGAATATGATGGTTAGTGTTAAGAGTGAATTCTGAGATAAGATTAATAATCACATTTCTACCTTGCAGGACTGGGTGAGTGGTGGTGCCATTATCTAAAATACAGTGCAGAGAGGAAAGAGCAGGTTTGGGGGAAGGTTAATGAGCTGAAATCTGGGGTTATGGAGGTTAAGGTTACTGGGACATCTAAATTGAGAACACAAATAAGAAGTGCTATATGGAGGTTGGAATCTTGAGGAGGGGCAGGGAATGTAGATTGATGCCATCAGCATATAGGTGGCAGTAGAATTTGGGGGTATGTAGACTAAAATGAGAAGAGAAGCCTGGGCAATGCTAATATTTAAGCAGCAGAATGAGAAAGTAAAGAATAAAAGGCTGCAATGAGGGAACAGATTGGAGCAAAATGAGAAGTCAGTGAGTGTCACAGAAGCCATGGGAATACAGAATTTCTAAGAGTACATGGTGAGGATCCTCAAGGCAGGCTGAATTCTTGACTCTTTATACTCAGGGTAGAGACTCAGCTGGTGTAGTTTTTCCATGTTTTAAGATTAAACCAAAGTTATTACTGACTCTATTCTTGTTTGTCTCATTTTATCCCTAGCTGATGTTGCTAGACAACAGTCTTAAGCTGTGGGGAAATTAGTAAACATCCAGTTGAACACTTTTCATTGTGTGACTATAAATTAAACTAATCTTTCCACCAAGGGATTTGAAGATTATTAAATATTTTATTTTGTTTTGAATGTTGAATATGCTGGATACACATATTGTTAAAAAAAAATCTTACCCACAGGATGCACACATACTAGTAGATACATATTCTATATACTCTTTTTCTCAAGTTTTGGCATTAACGTAGATTAAAAGTAATAATAGAATCAGAAATTAAGATGAGAATTTCAGAATTAAGTACATTTCCCTTTAGTAGACAAAAAGAAATAATAAATTTCAGGTCTAGAAATCCAGTAAAGAAATTGAACAAACTGTTGTATTTGTAAAAGCAACTGTAGAAACTGTCCTTATTGTTAAAATGGCTCCTCATGAAATCTGCTTTCTCTTGAAACTAGAAGAGAAAACTAAACAAAGAATAGTTTGTAATTAGAGAAGAGACGTAAATATTAAAACACAGGGAGACAGCCCTGGTGGTCTAGTGGGTAAGATTTAGCTCTTATCGCCATGGCCCAGCTTCCTTTCCTGAGTGTAGAACCAGGTGGCTCACATAGAGAATAAAACTAACAACTAGGATACACAACCATGCACTGAAGCTTTAAAAAAAAAACACAGAGAGTGATGTCTATCCCTAGTCTAAATATTTATATACATGTTTAGTTAGCTTGTTCTGGCTGTTATGTTATCATTGCTCCTTTGCCTCTGGGTCCTTCTATATGAAGCTGGCTCTATGCCCCAAGTGATTGGAGGAGCTCTGAAAAATTGCTGCCCAAAATATCTTTTTGTTCTGCTACATTCTCTGAAATCCCAATCATTGGAGATGAGATCTCAGAAGATAGGTTTTCGAATAAACAAAATTTTTGCTAAGAAAGAGAAAGAAGAAGTATTTCAGGCTTTAGCCTCCATTAGGATTTATTTATCCACTTTTCTGATATCTAAACAAGAACACAGAGAATAAGGGTAATAGGACCGGTGAATATTGGTGTTGTAATGGAGATGGGAGAGGAATAAGGTAGCAAAATCAGAGAAGGAAACAAGCATAGTAGTTGAGAATTACCTTCCTTGATGAGGAAGTGTGGTATGGCAGAAAGACCATGAAGCCAGGAACAGAGGCTAGAGTTCTATCCTCACTGCCCCTAATGGCAAACGTCTCTGAACTGATTTGATTTGTTAGCAAAAGAGAGGTTTTAAGCCAGACTACTGTAAAAAATCTTTTGAAATCTGAAATTCTGAAACTTGATGATTTCATAAATTCTAACGTAGCATCCAATTCCAATATTCTATTGTACTTAAGCAAGCATGGGGTTGGGGGAGTGATGAAGTGGCAAAGTCAGAAAAGAAAGCAAGCAGAGAGGTCCATAGAAATGCCAGAAGCAAAATTTAGCACCTCCTTATAGATAGCAGGGTGGGCACCGATACTACATCAGTGCTGTCTGCTCTAGAGTTCAAGTTTCTGCACGCTGGGTATATTTACCTTCTCTCTGTCTCATACATGCAGAAATTAACACTGTAGGTAGCTCTTGGGGCATGTATTGACTTCCTGGCCATGAAGGTAATTCCAGGTAGATTTTTCAGAATCTACTATGCCTCACATCTAAGATATGCACTGACTGGCACATCAAAAGTTCTCAGCAACTATTAACTGCTATGATTTTATTACTACAAACATTCTGTTGGAGAGGAAACAAGAAAAAGAAGTCTCCATTCCACATTTATTTAATCAAGCTAAATTATATTATTAAAAATTATTGAATATTAAAAACTATCTTTCTTTGTTTTAAGTATCAGTAATTTGGCTTTATTTGTATACTGTGTTTCTTAGCATTTAAATACCACATTATAAGTTTGCTCTACCTTTGCACTAAGATTTCCCAAAATAAACAGAAAGAATAATTTAGCTCATTAAATTGAAGAAGATATTTTGTTCCAGACTTAAAAATTTAGTGGTTTCACTACATGTAAAAATAAAATTTGTCTGGAAAAAAAAGTCCTGAATAAGTAGAGAAAAACATGTTATGTTTTCCATTCAGATTTTTAGGCTCAGTGGGAAGAGAAGAGGACACAATGAAACTGGTCAGTTAAGCAGTTCTTTAGGCATAATTTGACCAGTTTGTTTCTCAGTAAACCTAGCTTTTAGCTCCAGGTGTCTTTTGTAATGTTAATGTAAGAAACAAACTTGCTTTGTCTTTTTCAGCTCAGTAGATTGGTTGGAGGGATGAAAACGTTTATAGCTCAATGCCTAGAAAGTTCAACACACTTCATTAGTGAGCCAGATTTGCTGAACAATAATCATGTATCAAACATTACTACTATTCTAGGTAGAAGGGATCAGTGGTGAATAAGATTTGCAAGGATGTCTGCCTATTTATATCATACTATGGGGAGAATAGGTAAATAAATAGATGGGTAGGTAGATAGATAGATAGATAGATAGTTAGTTAGATAGATAGCCAGACAGACATAAGTAGGTTCCCAATAAAAAGAAACATATCAAATTGTCATAAGTTTTATGCAGAACAATAAAATAGATTTATGTGCTAGAAAGTGACTGGGTGACTATTGTAGATTAGGTTGTTAGGGAGGGCTTCTCTGAAGAGCTGTGGTTTAGGCTGAAGACTTAGTGAGAGGAAGGTAGCAGCCATGTGAAGATTATAGAAGAGTGTTCTAGGAAGAGAGAAGAGCCAGTACAAAGACTCTAGGAAGGAACTTGTCTGGTTGGTCAAGGAACAGAAAGAAAATCAATGTGAGTAGACCATGGTGCATGATGAAGAGATTGGTGTGAGACAAGTTCAGAAAGGTAAAGCAAGATTGCAAAGGACTCTGCAAGTCAAGGGGAGAAATTTGGGTTTTAGTCAATATGCTACTGGAAGACACTGAGGAATGTGAACATAGGAGCAAAATGATCTAATTTATGTTTAACAAGAAACCCGTCTGGCTCCTGCCAGAAATTAGATTCTGGGAGAACCAGTGCTGAAAGCATAGAGGCCAGTGAGGCAACTGGGGCAACGTGTGGCTAGCTGCTCATCATACCATTACTTCTTTCTCCTTGGCACACAGTTGGGTTGCCTTTCCCAGCCTCCCTTCAAGTAAGATGTGAGCATATGACTGATTTCTCTTCACTGTAAGATGAGTGGAAGTTAGGAGCACCGCATTGTTCTCTCAACCATAAAGCCTTCTATATGCAACAATCAATGCTTTTTTCCACTCCACTGGCTTGACGTGAGTGAGTCAAGTGATCTTGGAAGGCATGTATTGAAAATAGTGGCACCATATGAAGGAAGGAATTCAGGCCCTAAATCATTTACTAACCAGGAACACATAACTTGGCCTTTTTGTGAGTGAGAAATAAACTTTATGTCAAGCTATTGGGTTTAGAGTTTTATCCCTAATAGTGGTTAGCACTACCTTAACTAAAATAGGGACTAATGCAGTAAAATGAGTGAATTAAGGTGGTAGCAGTCAAGAAAGAAAGTGATGGATAGATTACGTACATAGTAGATAAAATTGAAAAACTTTGATTGCAGATTGAACAAAAGGAGGAAGGAATGAGAAGTCAAGAGAGGACCCCTAGGTTGCTCATTTGTGAGCTGTGTGAAATGGATTGTCTCTTTCAATTATAGGTACCACAGAAAGAGGAAATACAATGAGTTCATTATGGCACCTATTGATTTTAACGTCTCTAAGTGACCTCCCAGGGCAGCTCTTTAGTAGTACATTTGAGTCTGGAGATAAGAAAAACATTCTTTGGTGGAATAATAATAATAGCAAGCATTAATTGGACTCATATTGTATGTCAGTCATAGTGCTAAGCACTTCGCATGCATTATTTCATGTGCTTCATTTTCTCAACAATCCTAGCAAAGCAGACGCTGTTATTTTTCCAACTTTACAGATAAAGATATTGAGACTTATGTATGGTAACTTGTTTGCCCCTTATCAGAGTCCCATAATAAGTAGTGGAGCTGAACTTGTAAGTTCCCAGTGGTTTATAACATTTGATGTTAAACATTTGATTTTTTGTTCATGTGCCTACAATTCTGCTCTTTCTCTGCTGAACTACTCTGGGATCAGCTCAGCATGGCTCCAGCCTGTAGGTTAGATTCAGGTCTGCTCCATGTGTTTCCTCATTGTCCTCAGCCAGCTACCACTTGGGGTATGTTCTTCTCCTGGTGGGTCACAAGAGCCCAAGAGACCAAGCCAAACTGTGTAAATCCATTCAAGACTGGTGTTTGTTTCAAGACATACATTTCATTGGCTAAAGCAACTCACATGGTCAAGGCTAACATCAACGTGGAAAATGTTTAGGAGGGGAGATTTATACTCTACTCACTCTATTGTACTGCATAGACAGAGAGAGAGAGGGAAAACTGAGAAAAAACTTTAGCACACCAAGCAAAGATAAGATGATGCCAGGGAAAACAAGAAAGGAGAATATTCCGGAGTGTTCAGAAGTGAAATATGCTGCAGAGAGTTTGAGGAGCATAAGGACTAAAGCGTATCCTTAGACGTAGCCATGAACAAGTTGTGATGGCATAGGCAAGAGTGGTTGCAGGGCTGCAGTAGAGGTGGAAGGCAGGCCCTGAGGAGTGAATCAGAGGTAAGAATGTGACTACTTTGCGAGGGAGATTGGCAAAGAAAAGGAGGTGAGCAAGTATAAGAATGATAGCTGGAGGGGAGTGAGGATAGCATGGTAATTAGTACAACAGTTAAGACTGCATGGCCACCTATCTAAGAAACTACTTACTAGTTGTGTGACCTTGGGGAAGCTACTTAACCTCCCAGAATCTCAGATTCCTTATTATAAAGTCAAGGTAAATGTAAATTACTTCATAGAATTGGTTGAAGATTAAGTGAGTTAAAATATGTAAAGCACTTGAAAGTTTCTGACACAATGTAAATATTTAATAAGTGCTAGTAATTATTTTATGTCCAGGATGGAAAAAATATTCAACATGTTTGTATATTGACGACAAAAGGCACATGTAAAGGATTGATTAAAAATCTAGGAAAGAGGATTTTATATTATGTCTTCATTTAAAAAATCACCACTCACCTATATTTTCTATTAACTTAGGTATATGAGAGAAATCTGATTTTTTCTTTTCTTCTGAATAATTTTTGCTAACATGACCTCTTAAAGCAACATCAATTTGTTGTATATCTGATAATTAGCAACATTATAACAAAATTCCATTTATATTCACATCCCTTCAAAATATATTTGTATGTACATCGCAGCAAAGGGAGTGAAAACAACTAATTAGCCAATGATTCTTCAAATTTGTGAGTTTTCTCAATTTGATTTTATGTGCTAATTTCATATTATAATTCTCAGTCATCTAATTAAACTCTTGGTGATGCATCAATCAGTAAAATTCTTGAATGCAGCTATTTGCTTGAAAGTTTGAACATTATTTTGGATTTAAGATTCTCTCTCACTAAGAATGAAGCCAAATAAACCTACCCAAAGCTGCTTTCATCATGACCATTATCTAAAATCCTCCATGTAGTGTAAAGCCCAGACTCCTCAAATTAGAATTTAATATCAGAGACAATGGGGCTTCAATGGGGCCTCAACCTTTCTCGCCAGTAGCACTTCCCTGTGGTTTTCCATATACGCCCTCTCCTTACCTTACCTTACTGCCTGTTGAACCCCAAACTCATGCTTTCCTGCAATAGGACAGGTCAGGGCTATCAGCTCACTAGCTGCTTGAAAGTGGGGACCTAATTCAGTTGGACCTGGGAGAAAAAGATCAAGAGGGTATTTGATCATAGTAACTTTTGCTACTACAGAACCTCCTCCTTGAGCTTCCAATGCTGCAATAATCATAAGTAACACTAGGTCTCAAGTGTCATTGGAATTTTGCACCATTCTTAGAACAAGACGTGAAAATAAGGTTTGATAATGCACAATCTTTTACGAGACGATGTTTTTCGCAAGCGTGGGTGTGTTGCCATGGAGTTCCAGCTAACCACTAATTTAATCAAAAGCATTCTCTTTTGTCTGACTTTCACTTTATAACCTTCATGTTTTTGTCAAAAAATACCAAGTTATAGTGATACTTCTTTGTGTCTTTCGTTTTGAGGTCAAGACTCTAGTTCCTAAGAATGATTTTTTTTCTTCTGGACGGAAGTGTTTTTTGTTACCTTCCAGAAAAACTTCAAATCTTAAAGTTAACCTAATGGTCACTTACGATTTATTCTGAGTTAACAGTTGAAAAGATTTTTTTTAAAGTCTCAGAAATAAAATCAAAATCCCAAACAGAGCTCCATTTGTTCTATCATTTTCCCAAATCCAAGAGTTTGTACTGTATAGCATATAATGAAGGCTGCCAAGGAGTTATAAAGTGTGTGTGTGTGTTTTGTATGTGTAAAACTCACTTATCCTTCATACCAAAACCATGTTCTCATAGTGGTAAGGTAGATTCCTCAAAAGATAACAGTTTAAGCAAGGTGTTGGATTATTCTTGGAAAGATCTGGTGGTTGAAAAATTCCATCAGAATCACTGTAATCATGCCGTAGAGGTGACCATTTACTTCTAAGTCCCATACTATTCATTGAGTATAGGACATGCCTGGCAGTATGTGTGTGGACACTTACCAAATGTCCAGTAGTATTTACTTTGCTATTACTTTTACTAATCCTTAGGAATGGTTACATCAAAAATTGACAGTTTAAGGATTTGAGAAGGAAATATTTTTTCCCTATTGCTTAATGACATTAATCAATATTTAAGGTATTTTCTAAACATAATCTTATCTTATATTCAGTCTTGGTATAGAAGGAAAAAGCATGGATTTCTGAGAAATATAGACTTTTTGCTTTAGATATGCCTCTTCTACTATTCAACTGTATAGATGTGGACAGGCTAGTTAAAACTCTAAGCCTCAGTGTCCTCATTTTGAAATTGAGAATATTTTATTAGGGCTTTTGTGAGGATCAAGTAAGTTTTATGATCTTCAGGTAGATCTTAAAGAGTTTATTGAATGAACAGGACTGCCAATGATAATTTAGGACTAAGAGATTTATTATGCTACACGACATGCACATAGACTATATATTCATATATTGGCTTATTATTTATAAATTACACAAAAATTCAATTAAGTTGTTAGTATATGTAGGTAATTTTTGGACTTGTGTGTGTTTACAAATATACATACACAATCACAACTAACAAAAAACTACAACATTAGGATATGAGATATGATACGGGCATAAGGCGACATCAATATTAGTATCCTTGGGTATGTTGTGTGCAATGAAATTGAGAGTTGAAATTTGGTGAGAATTAATGCTTTTGTGTTGAGGTTTTTTGTAATCTTGAGTTAAGGTTGCTGCAGGCTGGATATATCAGTAATAGGGACACCTATGGACCTAATTCGTTCAAAGGAGTGAGTTTTATCCACATCGAAAGTTTTTCTTAAGAAAGATGATTGGTAGCTAGTCAAGGCAGGAGACTGGAGGAAAGGTTACCAGCTTGAAAAGTACACATATATCAAGTCGACAGCTAACAATACTGTATTGTGTACTTAAAATTTGCTAAAAGGATAGAACTTAAAGTCTCACCACACACACACAAACACAGTAACTATGTAGAGGTAATGGATAAGTTATTTAGCTTGACTGTGGTGATCTTTTCACAATGCATACAGATATCAAAATATCAAGTTGCATACCCTAAATATATACAATTTTTTTACGTCAAAGGTATCTCAATAAAGTTGTTTTTTAAAAAAAGTGTGCAGTGACTTCCCTTGACAGTGACCATCTCCTCTTGGAGCAGAGTAATAGCCAAGATCTAGTTGAGCATGGGTAACGGAGGAAGACTTACATAGCAAGGAATCATTACAGGACAAGGCTCGAGAGCAAGAAGATTATGAGGACAAGTGAGAGGAAGAATAGTAAAGAAGTTAACATTACAGTTAAAAATCTCTACGAGGTGAGTGAGTTGTGTCACTAGAGTTAACGAGATGGGCCAACTCCTATTTCAAGGTTAAACTAAGGAGTACTACATCCTGCCTGCAATAACACCATCACTGCATTGCATACGACATTGTTCCAGGTGACAGAAAGTCACAAGTACTGAGGGAATGATCTAGGTGGTCAATAATAAACATACAAAGCTATATTAATAATGTATTGGTTTCATTTCTTCAACATTTTAGTCTAAGGTTTATTTCTCTAAAGTTTCTTCACTCCATTTAATATTAAACTCCAAAAACATTTGGCTCTAGTCTTAGAAGCTGAATTGACTGTTCACTGCATTAAAAAATATTTTCCCCTTTCAGTCAATACTCACTTGCTAAATCAGATTGAGTATACAACTGTGGAAGTAACCATTGAGAATGGTAGTTTAAAAAATGATAACATTTTACAATCTCATTGGTATGGACATACTGACATTTGTCGGACTCCACTGATTTCTTTAGTTTTCTTCTGGCTGTAAAAGCAATGGTGAATATAATGTACATTGAAAGTGTATAGTTATTTTCTCTTTCTTAGCAGCAGTGGCAGCAGCAGCATCTGCTCAACATCTGGCTCTTTCGTGGGATGGGTACTTACCGGAGTTCAGATCAAGTCTTCCCATCCATATGGTTAGCGTTCAGATAGGTTTCTTGACATTACATTGCTATTTTATTGGTAGCACTTTAAAGTTGCATGACTACTTGTTTCACAGGCTTGTTTTAATTAGTTTCTTTGAAAAAACCCATCATTTCTTTAAAAGCAATGTTCTTTTAAATACCCCTAAGACAAAGCACTCATTAAAACATTCTTCAGGATGATTTTTTCATGGGACATTTAAAAATCAAATTGCAGTGGAAAACCAGCATCTGTGTTATAGAACTTGAGAAAGAATCACACCTTCAAATGAAAATGCTGAAGTGAGGAAGACAGAAAATTAATGCTAAAATTAACAAATGAAAATGACTCATGCATTTTACTCCCTTAGAATATGTCTCTTTGATCCTTTTTAGTTAGAGTCATGGGGGTGGATGGGAGTAATGAAGTGGAAAAACTATAAAACTGCATCCAAATCAAGAGACTGAGTTTCCAGATTAAACTGGACTCTCCCTACTGTCTAAATGGACTTTCAACTTTTGTTCTTTATTTCTTGTTTACCCACTCATTCTTTCTGCCCCAGAAAGAGAGATTACTTTATATTTGTGAAAAACACTCAGTAATTTTTTCCATTCCAAATAGATGATGCCTATTTGCCCCAACCCTGTAAGTTTCCTGCTTTAGCGTTGTTATTTTGTTCTGTTATTTAGGGAGCTCATCAAAAAGAAGTTTTCGTCTTAGCTGCACCTTATCATTTTTTGCTAATTTAATTAGGCAGCAAGAAAATAAAATCCTTACTTTTGAATAAAGATGGTGGATTGTCACATATATCTATTTTCTTTCAGAGTTGAGACCCCCCCCCCATAAAATGATAAAAGAGTAAAACTTTTAAAAACCCACAAAATCAAAGAGAAGGCATTAGAGAATAGGCTATTTTAAAGAATTTTTGAAATATATAAACAAGAGAAATAGTGGTAATAGGGTGACTAAGCACATGATTTGCTTAGTAGAAGAAATGAAGCAAAGGTTTCAAATTTTGAGAGAAAATGCTTCTCAATCTAGAACACTCTGTCAAACAATCAAATGGGAAAAAAGAACAAAGATTTTCAGCATTTGGAGACTCAAAGATTTATGTCACATGCACATTTTCTTGTAAACTACTGAAGAATGTGCTCTTTCCAGTGAAAAGGGAGAATTCAGAAAAGAGGAAGTCATAGAATCCAGAAATGGAATCCATACTGTATGGAAGTGTGGCCACAGGAGGTCTCAGGATGACAGCTGTGTTTCAGATGTGGAGAGGAACTCATCCATATTTGGGCCAGAAGATAAAGAACTCCAAGACAGAGGGCTTCAGAATAAAAGAAGGAATTACTAATTGATATTTGGCAGATGTAAATGAGATTTTGGGGGAAAAATTTAGAATAGGCATAGAGAAAATAATGGTAGTAAAAAATGAGGGACATAATAACTTCACGAAATTTTTTAAAATCCAGGAATGGAAGTGTAATCTTCATACACTATTTGGCCATGTAATGAGCATTATAAACATGATCATAAAAGTATAAACATTGGTTATTGATTAAGAGTAGTATAGAACAGTTTTGAGAATTTAGGGTAAGGTAAAATGGTCAAACATGCAAAACACCTAAATACTCATCTCCCATAACAGCCAGGCAATAGGTGGTCCAGTATCAGTAAATTAAGAAATAGAAGAATAAGTATACCATTTAAAAATGTGGGGAAAAATTCCGGAAGAAATAGCCAAGATATTTTATTTATTTATTTATTTATTTATTATTTTTTTTTTTTTAAAGATTTTATTTTTTCCTTTTTCTCCCCAAAGCCCCCCCGGTACATAGTTGTGTATTCTTCGTTGTGGGTTCTTCTAGTTGTGGCATGTGGGACGCTGCCTCAGCGTGGTCTGATGAGCAGTGCCATGTCCGCGCCCAGGATTCGAACTAACGAAGCACTGGGCCGCCTGTAGCGGAGCGCGCGAACTTAACCACTCGGCCACGGGGCCAGCCCCAGCCAAGATATTTTAAAGTAGGATGTCTCCAGTGAACAGAGCATAGCATGGGACTGGGTGGGTGAAGAAGACGCTTATTTTTATGAGAAGATTTCATATATATATACATATATATAATTACATACTTATAAATTAATATATATTTAATTTTGTGCATGATTTACTCTGATAAAAATGCTGTAAAAGTAAAGGCCAAAGAGCAAGAAAGAAAAAAACAAAAACCTTCATATTTTGGATCTTACAAAAATCGTCTCATTAAAATAGGTGGATACTGTAAATTTGAAGCGCCAAAGGCTACAGGGTAGAAAACCAGGATTGATACTCTTTCAAATATATTCTCCACGGAAAGAAGAAGAAAGCAGGATTTTTAAAAGTCAGATCCTTGAAGGTACAGTCTATAGCGAAGATTACTCTTCCCAGCAACCAAAACTACTCTGTTTTGACCAGTCATTGGCTCCCCAGGGAACCAACCCTAAAGGAAACTAAGAGCAAACGGGTCTTTGATCTTTGATATGTGGCTATTGCTCTCTAACTCCAGGAACATAAAAAACAGATGCAATGTCTATACCGTGAGATTGTTCTGGTAGCTGAAAAACACGCATAGCTATTAAGCCCAGAGGGGCATGGACCTTAAGTAAATAAGGAAGCAAAGAGAGAATAACTTTCTACCATATTCCACATATTAGAGAGTCCTCTGGTTCTATAGTGGTAGCGGGCTTCGTGAGTTCCTGTATGTAACAATGATTTATGTTGTGCTTGCTGAGTTACAGGATGGTATTTTTTCTTCTACTACAGAATGTTGTTGAAAATTTGCTCATCCTCTGCCTGTTTACAGTAAATATTCATTGTCTACATAACAATAATATGTAATAAAAATGATTTATATAATAAAAACAAAGCTAAAAAATAAAAATCTCCTTTTTATGAATCCTGCATACATACCCTATTTTTATTGTACCCTAGATATTGTTTAATATAGGATAATTTATGGAGACCCTAAGAAACTATAAAAGTCTCTGTTATTTGCCAATGTAAGGGGTCTGAGGTGGTAAAAAGAAAAGGAAATGAAGTTGAACCTTGGAATCTCAATTTTAAGCTTTTACGTTAATGCTCATGTTCTAAAAATAATGATAATACACAGGAGAACTTCAAGCCTTCTTGAGTTGGTCAGTTCTACCAGGTTTTTCTTTCCCCTAAAATTAACCATTGCTGAGCTACTCTAAAGAACAGGCTTGAGCTCATCAGGATGAGGACTTATTCTGGAATGTCAAGCAGATATTGATTTCTGAACCTGGTCTTAAATTTGGATCTGCATGAATTACTGTGTCATTTTGATTTTTAGCATTGACAGGTCTATATACTGTATGACCTTAAGTATTGTCCATAAGGCATAAACAATGTCTCCACTTATCATATACTCCAGATCAAAACCATGCATAACTGCTAAAGAATCAAAGTGATTCATACCTCCCTCTGATCTGATACAAATGCCAGTTTTGCTGATCACTGCTTATTTGAAGACTCTGTTCTAGTGCTATAACTTCTCTCTGTCTTAGGCTACCAAAACATAGAATTGAAGCCTTTGGTTCAGCAGTTATAGTTAAAGACATGGAGAAACAATGTGAAAAGTTGATGCCCTGGGTTATATGCCCCCCAAAATTGTTGAGTGTTTGTGCCGTACCACCAGGAGCTTTGAAATTAGAAGGCTTGACTCAAATATTTGAGCATGTTAAATCACACCCTTAACCATGACCATTTCCACATCAGCCCTTGTCTTGATGTGAGTTGGAATCTTTGTAGGGATGAAGGAGAGGATTAAGAATTCAAGATTTTCCCAAGAAGTTGTCCTGTTTAATCATGTTTTGGGAAGAAATCTTGATCTTCCAGAAAGAAGTTATCACGTCCTTTTGGCCAGATCACATATGGTAAATACATCACAGAGGATGTGGACTTGGTGTCTGTCTAGTGCTGTGGGTTGATTGACATTCACTAGACTGTAACTGAGTGGTACTTGCCAGGCCCTCCCTGTGACCTAGTCGTGGCACTGGCTCAAGAGAGTTGAATAAGGACCTTTATTGATTTGTGAATCATTCTGGAGGAAGAGCTTTCTAATAGCGTTTCACACCACATTACTGTCTGACAGGGCATTTTCATTGCATCTGAAACGTCTGCTAAAACTTTGTGGCAGTGCATCTCAGCACAGGTGGGACTGCATTTACCGCAGTTGACTTGGAGGAATTTGCAGAAAAGCACCTAACATGAGGTGTCATTCTAGCATCCAAGAACTCTCTAGCAAGAAAATCCAGACCTCTGAGAATTCCTTGAAAACACGTCATGGGAAAAATTGGCCTAGGGCAGTTTTCTTATTGCTTAGCATGTCATTCCATGTTTAAAATCAGAAATCCGTCTTGTTGAATTTCTTGCCTTGTTTGCCTCAACTAGGAGCAGGTAATGACTTACAAGAGAAGCAGAAATATGTCAAGAATTCTGTCTGTGACTGTGCAGTGAGACTATGATGAGCTCCTGGGACAAGCTCAGTGCTTGTACTATATTTCAATAATCAAAAATTCAAATGGGTGAGCATATCACTACTGCTGTGTGGATCTGCCAGGAAGATGCTCTTTCCCAAACGAGTTGCTATTTGGAGCATCTCTTCTAGGGCCAAGTTTTGTTGCTTTTTCATCTACATTCTAGGAACTCATGAGAGCTATGTCTTTATTAGTTCTGAAAGAAAGAAATAGAGAGAAGAGAAAGGAAGGAAGGAAAAAGGAAGGAAGGGAGGGAGGGAGGGAAAGAGGAAATATCTTCTGGTCACTATTTTTATATGTATTATATTCTTCCTTCCTCTCTGGAGTTAGTGGCATTATTTATTATCATACATGCTGAGGGTATTGGTATAAATTGTACAAAAATTTGTAGTACTTTTGTTAAAATATACTTTACAAGATGGTAAAATCATAACTCATGCAAATACAAAAACATGCCAAGTTTTTGTTTAAATCGTTAATAGTGAGGGAATCAGCAAGAAATTATAACTTGTCAAAAAGCATTTAAGAAGCTAGCTGTACATAGAATGTTCCAATAAGATTGCTGGGTTAAATGCACAACTGGCTAATGTCTTATGAGGTCTTAAACTTGTGAGGTTGTCTGTTCCACCAGATAAAGTTTTTTTTCATTTCTATCAGATGAAAATCTACAAGTACAATGAACTAACAGATTCACTGACTCTGTATCCTTTAACCAATAGCAAACAGTGAGGGGAACTAAATAGATTCCTCTAGGAAATTCTTGGTTGGTTTTGCCTCAATATGACAGAGAAGACATGCCACCCAACTTTCTGCCTTATTTCCAAATTTCAGAAAAAATCTTTTGACACTTTCTGGTTACTGTGTATTAGGTCTTAGGATCTGTTTGCCCTTGCATCTGATGCTTGCCCTATCCCTGCTCTGCTCTGTATCATCACAGCCGAATTTCTCAGGCTCCTGTGTCAACTGCATCTGGCCAGATTTGGCCAGTGGCAGATACTGTTAGGAGAGTGCAGGGTAGGTGAGGAGGAAGAGGAAAGCCAGGGTATTTCTCTCTCCCTCTCTGCCTATAAGAAGCCTTCCTTCCATCAGCTGTGTCTCTTCTAAGGTTCCAGATGCCCCTGGACAGGCCCACTGGTGCTCCTTTCTTCTGCAGGGACCCCCAAAGCTCCTAAGATCCTGATCCTTTCCCTTGACCCTCCAAAAGCTTCCTGCAGTTGCTTATTTAGGGGAATTCCTACCAATCCTCTGGTTGTCATACCATCTTCCATCACCCCAGTAATCAATTCCAAGAATTAAATCCTCAGTTTTAAATGGTCAGTTGTTTTGTTTTCCTAGTTAGAACTTGACTAATTCATTTTGGAGTGTTTTGTTTATTTTTGATTCCTATTGTTAAGCTATACTAAATTTGGGACTCAATAGTTTATACCAGTGATGATGCATTCTCAAAACTGTTTCTGTCAATGTCAACATAACATTCCTAAGATCTTGTAAGGAAATAATTATTTCCAGTTATCCTGAGAGATGATCTATATAAAAGTTACATTTCTGCAGAGGCAAGGGAAATTCTGTAAAATCAAAACAAATTATTCATTGTCCAACTTTGGTGATGTCTTGAAACCCAGCGTATTCATATACATATGGAGAGAAAGAGAATCATTCAGATTAGAAGGCTAAAATAATTTTTCTAATATATACAACAATCTTGGCAAGAAAAGCCATCTTCTCCATCAATTCATTTCAACTCAGTATGATTGCTTATTATGCCACAAATTACATCCCCACAGGATTGCTCTTTCAAGAGACTCTTCTTTAATTGACCCCAATTTTCCTGTCTCTGAGTGTCAAGAGTAATAGAAGGACTTCCGTACTTCTCTGCCCTCTGATAGGATTTTGATGGTATCTGCCACAGAAATGTTTCTGCATTTAGGTTTTCTTATGTTGTGTAATCTGTTGTAATTGGAAAAATTCCATGTTGACTTTTCTATCCATAGTTTTATTTTTTGTATGCATATTTCTTTAAAAATCTATTTTTATATGATTTTCCTTCTCTTCTAGTGTATTTTTGAAGCCTGTTGGTTCATGGTACTGCATTAATTAAGAGTAAATGTCCCAAGTCCACTTTTAATTATTTTAAAGTTTTATACTTTCCTTTATTATTTTTGGTGGAACTAGTGCTGAGGTTGCTTTACTCAGACACTACAGTAATAGAGTTTACTGGTTTTCAACCCCTTGTTGCTGAACCCCCAGTTTCACAGTGCTCCTTGCCCACCCAGCCTCTTGTCTACTCACTTTCATTCTTTCTAAACCACATCCTAATTTGACTTTTGTAGAACTACTCAATATGCTTTTCCTCGTTCTCTGATTTTGCAAAAAATATATGTTAAATTCAGCCATCATATTTCACCCTACTCTATTTTATACTGTTTTTCCCATATCTCCCTTTCTCTTTTTCACATAATATATATTTTCTTTTGTGTGTCTACCTTAAATCTGAAACATATGTACCTGTTTTCAGTCAGTTTAGTATGTGAGCATGGAACATTCAATGAACAGGTGTATATTTAACTATTGTGTTAATTTTCATTCCCTTGGCTTCATCACGTGTCTAAGAGTCTAGAACAACTGGAGTTCAACATAACCATCAACTCATGACCGGAATACTTTGTGCCCTTTCAAAGTCTTTCTTTGCTTCCAATTCAAGATGAATTTTGACACCTTGTTATTTTTCAGTCATTTAAATTTGTCATGGTCAGTGATTCCATAACGACCAAATGAAGGATCTGACTTCTAAATTAAGTCTCTTGTCTTGTGAGCAATATATTGAACATTCTACTTTAACAGGAGATTATATCATTGAAATTCTTTTTATTACTATCAAAAAACAGCAGTCAGTTTCCCAGAAGTAAATACTCTCAATGGTTTAGATTTTTTAGCTCTTTCTTCTTTAGTACATTTCTAAATAATATGCTTTTACCATTTCTTGATTTATCAGTTTCAAACTTTATCAATTGATGCCTGTAAGGTAATAGAGGAAATTGTCCATTACCTTCACCAACATCCTTACCCTCCCCTTCTCGAAAGAGTTATATTGTACATTATTTTGTTTTTAAGTCACTAGTGTTTATAGCAGTATGATTTGTAAGTATTATTCACTTGTCAGTCAAATAGTGTCAATCAAATGACTGTTTCCTAGCTTGTATAACTTTTTCCTTCCTCTTTGATTTCATAATTATTGTATTTTTTCATATATAAATTTTATAATTTTATGAATGCTCAACTGATCTATCAAAACAAAATTCCAAACATTCTATCAGTTCCATTTTTTCCCTCCTACTTCCTTTCCTCTGCACTTCTACTTCAATCCAGGCTTGTTAGTTCCTAGGATGGGCACATCATGTTCAAAGTTTTCCTTCAATGCCTGGTCACCATTGACAGGCCATTAAATTAAAGCGTGAGGCTCTGAAAAGTGATTAGAATCTCTCTGTGCGTACATAGGGAGTGCTTGTCACCTGCTGGTCTTCACTGCAGGGTTAGCAAGCTGTGAACTGTTTGTTTCCAAAATTTCATTTCTCTGGGGCTCTTCACTCTCTCCCACAGTGAATCCCCTAGTCTGCATTCTGTGAGAACGTGGGAGAAGGGAACCTGGGGAATCATCACTCAACATGCTGACTTTCATTTAATCCCATTGTTTCCTTTCTGACAGTCACTCCTGCCTCGTTTCCAGGTTTCCCACGAGGACAGATAACGGTAGTTTGTTGCTACTTGGGGTGGGGAGAGATATCTGAAAGCTCTAAAAAGGTTTTCACTGTCCTGTTTTGAGCCTGAAGACAGATCCCTTATAAGATCTTTGGTGTCCCTACCCCCTGAGCTGTTCTGAGCTTCTGTGGTGATTAATTGTCTTGATTCTCTCTGTAATTGCCCTTTGAAAGCACTTGGGTTTGTTTCTCTTTCTTGGTATCTCCCAAGTCAGTTACCATATTTCACGAATTTTTCCAAAAATGTGTGTACACTTTTCTCAGCTATTATCTTCTTTCCTGCTCTTTCTCCTTCAAATTTTTTTATCTTTTCAGTAGCTTTATGTTATATTAATGAGATTTCAGGGGTGAACAGTAATAAAGCTATTTTTTAATTCACCACGTTTAAATGCAAACCATAAATCCCTTTTTGTATATTTCTTTTTTTGGTAATTTTGAAAATTATGCCACATGTTCTCTGACCCAGGTAGCATCAGCCATCTGCCATAAACACCCCTTTCAAGTGGCAGGCTCCTCCAGTGTGAAAGCGGTAATTTGGTCCCATGGCTCTCCTGTGTTTCCTGTGAAACAGCTGATCCACAGCATGTTGTGCAGTTTCGTATGTTTTCTGGCCCCGCCATGATGACTAATGCTGATCACTACGGAAAACTGGAAGCAGCTCTCCAGTCAGTGTGTTGCTCCTCTCCATAAATACCAGAAAAAAGATGGATGTAATTATGGTGAGCCCCCACTGACTTTAAAACCCTGTCTCTGCAACATCCCATTGGACTGTACTGAAGGTCTCTGGCATGAGGGGATGGCATGGTAAGGAGGGGCAATAGAAGTTAGGCAAAAGAGGTGGCACAGTCAAAATGGGTAATTTGAGGAGCAATTGATAATGGGAGTGTTTACAGTTGTGGGAAGAGTGTGGGGAACTACCTAGGATAATGCAATATCTCTGGGCTAGTAACACGGGGTTCCAGGGATGTGTTATCCCTGATGAGAGAGAGAGATTGAGAGATTGAGAGAGAGAGAACTCTGTGGAGAGGGCTACCTGACAAGTGACCTTCTGTTGGGGTGTGTGTGGGGTGACCCTCTAGGAGAACAGAAGAATGATACACTGACTTCACTCTTCTCTCTTCCTCCTATCTCCTGCTGATGCTCCCCATTTGGGAAATCCAACTGGACACCTGATATACTCTACAGGTCTCTCTTTCAGGATCTGGAGCAATAAGCAAAAGATATTTAGCACAGAGTGGGTACCTCAGCACTAAATATGAGTTTCCCATTGTCCAAGAGAATGACATAAGATGTTAAACTGCTCTTCAGTGACTCTGCTATGTGTGCACCCTATTCCTAACCTATCTTCCTTGGTTTAAATAAATACCTTACTAGAAAGTGAAGGTCACTAATTTTTTTCATCAGAACACATAGATTTAAATATATATATAAAATATATAAAAATATGCTTAAATTTATATATATTTAGTTTATAAGTATATTTTATATATAAAACCATAAATATATTTATATATTTTTACAAGTATAAATCTATTTATATCTAATATATATTTAAATATGTGTTAATATATTTAACATTTTAAAGAAAATACTTGAGTCCACTTAGCCCAGAGTATTTCAGAGGGGTGACCATTACCAGGCACAAATGATTGATTCCCTCTTTAGAATCAATATAGTCTTATTGTTCTTTTGCCTCCAAGAAGAAAAAAATTGATTTTGAAAGCATTTCTAACAATTTGAGTATTTGTATCTTTGTACATAAAAGGAATTCTTCAACATGCTGGAAATTGTGCAATGTCCATTTCTGTAATAAAAAGCTAATACCTGTGAAAGTAAAGTGATAAATAGTGTACTTAAATTCTGATTTTGGGAGAACAAGGAGATAATTACATATTCCTTTGTGCTTGAACAAACAACAAATTTTCCATCACATATTCTCTACTTCAATGAGATTATTTTGTGCCTTTGAATGTGAAATGTAAACATAAAGGCTAATAATATTTGCCATACTATTGATCCCATTGTTTTCTTGATGATACCAATTGTTTGGGCAATTATTTATCCTGTAAAATAAAGATATCATGGATCATTACAATGATAGCATTTGCCTAGGTGAAAGAAAAATGTATTTAAAAGACTTTAAATGTATAAACCTTGCTTCTTAGACTAAGATTAGAATTTAATTTCCTAAACATTGAACTCAGAGTAGACAAGACAATTTCATTATTTAACGGCTTCTTATTATGGTTTTTTATTGTGTTAGGCTCATAGGCAAGCAGAACTTAGTGAAATGACAGTAGCTTCTTGTTCTGACAGTCCCTGTCTGTGTGTTTTCTTGCACTCCTGTTCATAGCCATATTTTAATGTTAATGTTAATGTCGATATCTGCTATAGATATTCTTTTAGCTTTACCTCTTCTTAGCATGGTGTTCTTACAACCACTTCCTTCCCACTTTTGTATTTCAATCAGGTCACAAATGGGGTCTTTGATAGGAATAGAATGATTATCAATTCTTTTTTTAAATTTCATTTACTAATTTATTATTCATGCTCTATAGCGTTAGGGATATCCTGGGCATTTTGTATTCTGTAATTAGTAAAGACATGCATAGACACATCAAATTTTTCAATATAAGAACACTCTTAGTTATGTAAGTTGTCCTTTTGCAAGATTGGGTCATGTAGCCATATCTTAAAAGGTAACTTTATAGTATTTGAAATACTTGATTATGTAAACTACATCCATTTTATATTAAGTATTTTTTCATTTGGAAAGTGGCAGTTCTATATTTGGATAAAAAAATACTCAATCATTTCCACAGCTCAGTACTCTTTGTTCAGAGGTAGAAACTGTTTCTCCTCTGCAACTGCTTGATTGAATCACAGAGCCAATCAATTATTTTTAACGATGGTGATTCTATTTTCATTTCTGTCTTCAAGTGTTCTGATCATTAGAACGTAAGGAAGTCCCTCCAAAAAGCTAAGCAGATCAAAGTCTGTTCAGAATATAATATTCAGGCTTATTTTAAAAGTCTTTTGAATTATCAAAGATTAGTGCCATTCTCTTTGGGAAAAGATCATTAAGAGTTTAGTGCTGTGTTAGATTTTTTCGTGTCTTTGATAGTGTATATTAGAATTTAAAGTATTTTAACAAAATAGGTGAAAAATGATGATTGGTAACAGAAGCATCTATTTAACATATATCCTTTTCCTAGCTCAAATTACTGATCACATATTTTAATTCACAATTTGTAATTTGATAAGTGTGGACATATGTATACATATATGAAACTATCACCACAATCAGCAAAATTAAGATTTCCATTACTCTCAACAGTTCCCTTGAGGCCCTTTGTAACCCTTCCCTTCCTGTCCTCCCTCACCCCACCTTCCCCATTCCCAGGCAGCTGCTGATCCACTTCCTGTCACTATAAGGATAAGGATAGTTTGCATTTTCTAAAATGTTACCTAAAATGGAATCCTACGATACGCACCCTTACTTCACTCAGCATAATTATTGGAGACTCACTCATGTCACTGTGTGTATCAACAGTTCATTCCTTTTATTGCTGAGTAGAACTTCTTGAGATGGATATGTTCCAGTTTATCTTTCTATTTACCTGTGGAGGAATATTCTGGTTGTTGCCAGTTTGGGCTATTACAAAGAAAGCTGCTACGAGCATTCAGCTACAAGTCTTTCCTTTTCTTTCCATCAAAGAATAGAATGGCTGAGTCATAGAGTAGGTACATGTGTCACTTTTTGAGAAGCTGTTTTCCAAAGTGATGGTACCTGTTTGCATTTCCACCAGCAGTGTAGGGCAGCTCCCGTTGCTTCACATCCTTTCTAATATTTGGTGTGATCAGTTATTTTAATTTTAGCCATTCTAGTAGATGTTTGATTGTATCTCATTATTGTTTTAATTTGAAGTTTTCCTGATGACTAGTGATTTCAAAAATCTTTTCATGTTTGCCATGAATATAATTTTTTTGGTGAAAAGTCTGTTCAAATCATTTGCAGATTTTGTATTGGGATGTTTGCCTTATTATTACTGAGTTTTACAAGTTCTTTACTTGTTTTGACTACAAATCCCTTATTAGATATATGATTTGTAAATATTTTGTCCCAGTGTGTGGCTTCTCTTTTCATTCTTTAAATAGGGTTTTCAAAGAACAGAAGTTCTTAATATTGATGAAGTTCAACTTCTTTCTTTTCCTGGATAGTGCTTTAGGTATTGTATCTAAGACATCTTTGGCTGAACCAAGATCACAAAGATTTTCTCCTATATTTTCTTCTAGAAGGTTTATTGTTTTAGGATATACATTTAAATCTATGATTCATGTATGGATCAAAATTTCTTTTACACGTAGATATTCCTATTGATCCAGCAGTATTTGTTGTAAAGGCTATCCTCTCTCAACTAAATTATCTTTGCACCTTTTTTCAAAATCAATTGACTATGTATTTGTGGGTTTCTTTCTACAGTCTAAATTCTGTTCCATTCATCTATTGGCCTATCTTGGTGAGAGTAATATATGGTATTATTCCTGTTTATACTAGGCTAATTACTGTAGCTTTAAAATAAGTCTTGAAGTCAGGTAGTGTAAATCCTCCAACTTTGTTCTTTTTGTTAAATTTGTTTTGACTATTCTAGGTCCTTTGCATTTTTACATGAATTTTAGAATCAGCATGTCAATCAGCAATTGATGTAGAATTTTTCAAATGCTTTTTGAGTGTTTATTGAGATGATCATATAGCTTTTCTTCCTCAGTCTCTTAATATAGTGAATTACATTGATTAATTTTTCAATCTTATAACAATTTTGTATTCCTAGGATAAATCTCTTATATCACATACTATCCTTTATATATTGGTGGATTTGATTTCCTAAAATGTTAAGAATTTTTACATCTATGTTCATGAGGCATATTCATTTATAGGTTGCTGCTGCTGCTTTTCGTAATGTTTTAATCTGGTTTTGTTATAAGGGTAATTTTGGACTCCTAGAATAAATCGAGATTATTCTTCTGGAAAAGTTGTAGGGAATAGGTGTTATTACTTCCTTAAATATTTGTTAGAGTTGATCATTGAAGTTATCTGGGCCTGAGGTTTTCTTTGTGTGAAAGTTTTTAACTCCAAATTCAGTTTATCTATTTCTTTTTGAGATTTGGTAGCTTATGTCTTTTAAGGAAATTGTTCATTTTATCTCAGTTGTTGATTTTATTGGCATATGTTTATATTATTTTTTGCTTAATAAGAACTGTTTTAACATCTTTGCCTACGAATTCTATCGTCTTTGTCATATTTGGGTCAATATCTACTGACTGATTTTTATCCTCATTATAGGTCAAATTTTCTGCTTCTTTGTGTGCCTCATAATTTTTTACAGGATGGAAAACCAATTGGGAAAACATCATGTACAAAAGATTGAAATTATGATGGAAGCCAGAGAAATTTCAATGTTGTTAGTGAGGGATAAATGAAGTGTGGTTTAGTTGCTAAGTAGGGAGAGATCACAATGGATGGGAATCTTCAAAGGATTTATGATATAGATGTGCCTACACTAGGCAGATATGCCTGGTAACTAACCCTGATTCAGACGTTTAAAGATGGTAGACATGTGGGAGAAAGGAATTTCAGTAAAAGAGAAGAACTTGAATCTAGGATGATGTGAAATTGTTTGAGGAACAAGTGACTAAATTAGTTTGCTTGGAAATTAGGGTGTGTGTAAAAAGAACTAATGAGAAATATATGCATTTCAACATTTGACCACATTCTTTGCACATGTCATGCCATCGCCAGAGACTGCAAATATCTTGAAGACGGGTATTGTGGTGCACACACAGGTGCTCATGAATTATATATGTATATATGTATGTGTGTATATGTATCCTTATATGTACACTCATATATATTCTTATATATATCCATATATATACTATTTTATACAGCTCCAAGTGTAGTAATAAATGCTAAATAATTATTTACTTAACTGAGTTGGGTTTCTAACACTTTTTTGGCAATCTTCTCTGCTTAGAAATCTGTTTTTATGCTGTTTGATAGAACAGCTATTCACTAGTTTTGCTACCAAGCGGAGCAGCCAGTGGAGTCTCCATCCACAGATTGTTGAGCTAGAAACTGCTCAGGTTAGAACATCACGTACATGTACTTAGCCTAAGCTTTGGGAACCAGAACAACATACCTACGCCTGCTGTTAAGAGCAATGTTTTTTACTCAGCTTGCCTACTCTGATGAAAGAAACCGATTCATTACTAAAGAGTCTTTATTAAATTAAGGGAACTTGTTTATTTTATGCACAGGACTTTGTGATTTCTTCTTCAGTTATGAGAATTTGTCCATAGGATGGCTTAGGAATTAGGTAAAGTCCATACCTATCTTCCTTAAGAAATTAAAAATGTGTACAGATATATGCAGTAAAGCCTTAATACTGTGGAACATTCTAGTTTAGAACGTATGATAAGTTGAAATGATGAAGATGTTTGACTTTGTATTATCTATAAAAGAAAATGAAATAATAGCATACATAAGGTTGTTGGGGATTATTATGTGCCTAAATTGATTACAAAGATGACTTCACAATTGAAATAATAATTATATAAATTATTCCATTAACCTGATGTTTTAATTATGAATAATCTTTTTATAATACAAAGGTTTTCTTTAATAGAAATTTGTACTCACTAAAGGAAATTTACTGTGTATAGGCAAAGAAGATAAAGGAGAGAGAAGTCCTAGTCACCCAAAAATGTATGTTTCCTTCCAGTCTTTTTGGGTTGATGTACTGAGTTTAGATGTGTGTGTGTGTGTGTGTGTTTGTGTGTGTGTGTGTGTATGAGTGGTTATGATTTTACAGAGTTATAACCATATCTAAGTAGGTTTTCTAATTGGGTGGTACAATCTTTTTGGAGTATTTTTTTTCAGAGCAATTTCTTGTGTCAGATTATAGTTTTATACTCCTATTAAGATATTATACTTCATAATATTTGTTGTTTGTAAATCACATTGAGATGTCTCTGTGAAAGGGCAGAGTCATTGTCCAAGCATTGGAGGCTCTTGATGTCACAGGTTTCACCAGGTGTGATCTGCTGGTGGAATGATTCCCCTGGGAAGAACTGCAGGCTGCCATGAGTTAGGAAGTGCACCTGTGGAGAGTTTCTCAGGGGCATCCTCTCCCCTGAGTTCTTTATTTTGATTCATTTCTTATTCATTTGATTAATCAGTTAGGATTGGGTTGAGCGACGTATAAAAGAAATCTCAAAATAATAGTGGCTTAAACACAACATTTTTTGTTGTTTTATATGAGATAAGTTCAGCGGTGGGTGATTTCTTTCAGGTAGATTGACAGCATAGGATCCAGGCCACTGCCATCTTCCTTCTCTGCCATTCTTAGTGGTTGACTTCCTTCTGCCAGGTTACCTCATGATCCTAGATGGCTGCTGGACCTTCAGACAGTCCTACTGCATTCCAGGCAGGAAGGAATAGGCAAGGGATAAAAGAGAGCTCCTTCCAACTGAGTTAGCCCTCATCAAAATAATTGTTCTGAAAGTCTTACTTGACAACCTCCGTTTATATCTCATTGGCCAGAATGCAGTCACATGACCATACCCAGCTTCAAGAGAGCCTGGGAAATGTAGGTTTTTAGCGAAGAAAATTGCTAAGTCAAATAAAAGTAGAGCTCAGTTATTCAGAGAGAAGGGAGGCAACCATCTGAAGTTCTTAGTGTTTTCAAAACTGGATCATACAACCAAGTATGATTAAGTAATTTTCACAAGACGGATACATGAGCGGTATATTTTTAAGTCAATGCAGAGCAGTGAAACTCTTACCTTCAGATATAAAAAGCTATTTGACTAAGTATAATGTGCTTGGGTCATAAACATTACAAAAATCTCAAAACACTCTATATGTTGCTCCATTTTCATCACATTTGGTGTTTTAGGCAAGCCTCAAATCGAGGCTTAATTTCCTGTCTAAGTAACCTGTTTAAGTTGTTATTTTTGTTTTGTTTTGCTTTGTTGCTTCTATACTAATAAGACCTATTTATTCTTACATAGAATTTACTTTGCAATACTGTTGTCTGCTTATATTTCATTTTACAAAAGTATATGGTATAAAAAATAATTGTGGAGGCCGGCCCCATGGCCTAGTGGTTAAGTTTGCATACTCCACTTTGGTGGTCCAGGGTTTAGCTGGTTCAGATCCTGGTCATGGACATGGCACTGATCATCAGGCCATGCCGAGGTGGTATCACATATAGCACAACCAGAGGCACTCACAACTAGAATATAAACTATATACTGGGGGGTTTGGGGAAAAGACGAAGAAGAAGAAAAAAGGAAGATTGGCAACAGATGTTAGCTCAGGTGCCAATCTTTAAAAAATAAATAAATAATCATTTGTAGCTTCCTGAATAATAAGGTTTAGTCAGATGTGGCTTTTTTTCCATGGAGAAACACAGTGTTTCTTATGGATGGAGGAATGTCAGATACCCTTGCTGAAATTTTTAGCTTGTCTCTATATCCTAAGTCTTGGTATTGGAAATCATTCAAAGTAAATTTTCAGAAAATCTGCTACAATATCTCTAAGATAGTGCCTAAAAGTATTTCTCTGAAATGCTTCTGCTCAGGAATGGAATTAAATTCTATCTGCTGACTTAGGAAAGTGGATAATTGTCCTCACATTGTTTATCTACAACATGTAGAGAGTGAGGAATATGTGTTCCTTCTCTGCCCAGTATGGGGCAGTATCTTTAGAAACACTTGGTTTCTTACTAATGCATAGACATTTCTAAGTGTTAGATATTTGTTGAAGTAATTTGTATTATCTCACTACATGAGATATCTATTGCTACTTAAAAAATTATCTCAAAATTCAGTGGCTTAAAACAGTAACATTAATTATCTGACAGTTTCTGTGAGTCAGTAATCCAGATGTGGCTTAACTGACCCTATGCTTTCTAGTTACTTGGGAAGTTAGCACACATCATCTCATGGGCAAAAACAAGAGGAAATGTTTTACAGATTTGACTCAGGTGAAAAACCATTGCAGTAAAAACACTAAGCACACAGACATATATTTTTTCTCATCTTGATTGTATTGTCTTGGAATTTTTGCTTTTCACTTTTGTTCTTATTGCTATACACAACAAACAATTGCTACAGTAGCGTCAAAAGAGCACCCTTTAAACAGTCTCTCAGCGCCAACTCTGAAGAAGCACAACAGCTCTGGGGTAAATTTTAGTGTTAGGAATATACTTTCATGAAAATGCGTATATTGTTTTGAATTTTCAGAAAGACTATCTTTGAAATATAGTATCTAAACTAGCACTCTACAGCCTTGTTATTATTGAGAGATGAACATAATTTCTAACTGTTGCTTAAGTGATGAAGATTGATCTTTTTTTTTTTTGAGGAAGATTAGCCTTGAGCTAACATCTGCTGCCAATCCACCTTTTTTTTTTCTTAATAACGAAGACGGGCCCTGAGCAAACATCCGTGCCCGTCTTCCTCTACTTTATATGTGGGACGCCTGCCACAGCATGGCTTGACAAGCAGTGCGAACGTCTGCTCCTGGGATCTGAACTGGCGAACTCCAAACCACCAAAGCAAAATGTGTGAACTTAACCACTGTGCCACCTGGCTGGCCCGTAGATTGATCTTAATTATACAAAAAAATCCCTGAAAATATTTCTATTTGATGACCAACCCAGAAAGATATGTTAAAAGTTTTACTCAATTTGTGTATTTAACATTGTACTATTTTCCATATAGTTACAATAAAATTCTTTTTATTTCTCTCTCTTTTTGGGTACTTTTTTGAAATAGACTAAGATGCCTAGTGAAGCAGCTGGAAAAAGGTGATGTTAACATCGTAGACTTAAAGAAGAATATTGAATATGCAGCATCTGTGTTGGAAGCAGTTTATATCGATGAAACAAGGTAAGCTTTAACCGCCTCTCCCTTTTATCTTTGTCTCTCTCCCCTTTGTTCCTCTTTCTTGACTCTCCTTCATCTCAAACTTGAATTTAGCAAATCTTAGTCATGAAACAAAAATCAAAACCTTATTAAAATTTAAAAGGTTCTTCTTCATGTAGTTATGTAATTGTACTATGATCCTTTCTAAAAAATAATCATTTTAATCCAAATGCTTGAATAACAAAACATAGTCAAACAATAAAGTCATAAAGTGAATAAAGTAAACTCTCCTCTCTCTCTACCCTCACTGTGCTTAGGCCCAGATTTTTAAATGTCAGAGGCAGATGTAAGCTTTTACTGATGTAAAGATTTTCCTGTTATCTCAAAATTTCAGAGTTCCTTCTGAGAAGATGGTGTCACATGCCCGTTCTCATGAGATGTATCTATCAGATCCTCTGTGCAGGGCTTGTTAAGGAGCAGTTCCAAATGTGCATTTGATCATCACCTAGTCTCATAATTAGCAGAGTGGTAAAGAGATCAGGAAATGGAGATTTATTTGCAGACGGTTGTTAGCCTAGGGCTGTGGCTCTCCACCAGGTGATTTCTCTCCCAGGGGTCATTTGGCAATATCCGAAGACAGTTTTGGTTTGGTTGATGGGGATGTGCTACTGTTATGTGATGCGCAGAAGCAAGGGATGCTACTAAACATCTTACAAGGCACAGGAAAATCCCCCAGAACAAAGAATTATCCAGCCACAAGTGTTAATAGTATGGAGGTTAAGAAACCCCGGCCTAACGGGAGAACTTTGCATTTTCTCTTTGCTGTCTGAGGGGGTACTTACCCCCAACTTCAAGTCATGGGGGGGGCAGGGGACACTCCTGGGGACCATAGTGCTAACAGAAGACTCTGGGGTGTATGATATGACAGTTCTTGGGAGATTTGACTAGTGTTTCTTGGAGTTCGGAGAGTACTAAGACTGGTTCCTGACTCTCATCTCAAAAAAGAAAGTGGTAGACTGATTAGAACTACCTTGAATTCACAGATAAGGGGGACCCTGCGGAGGGAGAGATATGTGCTTCCAGAGTTTAGCTTAGAAAAGGCACTGAGTTTTTTCAAAGTCATGAGGCAGGTGGAGTAGGGGTCTTTTGAAGGGATTGACCAAAAGATACTAACTTCAGAAGGTGAAAAAGACGCTGCATGGGGGTGATTGTCGCTAGACAAGCCAGGGAAGGAATCATAAAAATCCAGCCCAAATGTCAGAGAACATATAATGTTCAAGGTACCCTCTTAGAGTAGCAAGTTGCTTCTGAAGAACTCACAAAAGCTCCCCAAGGCAAAAAAAAAAAAACCAAACTAGAATTTGGGCATTTGTCACACAGGATGACAACAAATACAGCTGTCTTGTAAGACCTTTTGGCCCTTATAATTCCCCACCACCACCACCACCACATTGCTGAACAATGAGAAACAGCAGAGTGAGTGGGACAGGAGATGGAACGTGGAGAGTGAGGAGGTCCATGATGCCCCCTCCCTTTTGCAGGTGTCCATGCCTGGGTCAGGCCTGAGCTTGGGGACGGGAGAAATGTTAACCAGATGTGAAATTGAAGGTTTTGTATATCGATGTGTACTGGGCTTAAACATACACACACACACACACACACACACACACACACACACACAAATATACTTTAGGGGCTGGCCCGTGGTGGAGTGGTTAAGTTCGCCCGCTCCGCTGCAGGCGGCCCAGTGTTTCGTTGGTTCGAATCCTGGGCTTGGACATGGCACTGCTCATCTAACCACACTGAGGCAGCGTCCCACATGCCACAACTAGAAGGACCCACAACTAAAATATACAACTATGTACTGGGGGGTTTTGCGGAGAAAAAAGAAAAAAATAAAAATCTTAAAAAAAACATATTTACAAAAAACAAAAAAAATATAGTTTAACAAGTAATAAATTCACGTGATTAAAACATCAAGATAATGTAAAAAGGTGCCTCGTAAAAGTGTTGCATTTATCCTTGTTCCTATCTACTCAAACTCTCAACTCCTAAATTTCTTATGCATATTTCCAATGATTAATTACAAATTTTTATTTCATATTTTTCTCTCCTTCTTTCATGGAAAGTAGCATGCTATATACAGTCTTTCATTTTGCTTTTTTCCCTCCTAAATAAGGAAACCTGGAGATATTCCTATATCATGTACTGAACTTCTTAATATCAGGCAATGAGAATTTTCACTAATAACTGACAGAAAGGGTTAGGTAAGGGCTTTGTTGCACAGATCAATTTTTCTTTGTCCCCAGATTGGAACTCCTCTGTTAAGGCATGGTTTAGAGTCACAAATTAAGAAAAAAAATCAAACTTGTACTTTTAGACTATAAACTCTATGCAGCACTGTTTTCTTGGTTAACTTTCACAGATTGCATATAAATGTGTATGATTCTTCTAAGTGAACAGAGACTCACAGTGCAAATCAAAAAAAATCTGAGTTGCTTCTATAATTTCCTTGCTCCTTCATTTTTGTATGTGCACCTTACTGCCCATAAATTGACTGAATTAATATGTTTAAGATTTCTTCAGTTTGTCCTTGACATTTTATTTTTTATATTTATTTCTGAAACTAAAGAATTTTACCTTTAAAAGTTATTTGGAAATTTACATTACTCATCTTAGAATTGCATAGTACTAACTATTTGTTTTGCCCAAGTGTCTCATCTTTCATTTGATAGGTTATTACATGCTGTATTTATTAATTTTTCTGTTGTATTTCCTTTCCCAGAAAATTATGATTCCATAGATATTTTGTTAACTTAATTCCCCATGATAACTAACTCATTTAAACATATGATACATTTCAAAGTATAGTTCCCTTTCATTTGAAAATTGCTCTTTCATGGGAAGAAAAAATGCTTAACTGCTTCATGGTAGAATTTTTTTTTTGCTCTTTACAAAATTAGTCCCAGCTCTTAATCCCACATCATCTCAATTTCTACTCAAATGACACAAAACCTTTTACTATTTTATTTTAATGCCTCCATGGCATCTTGATTTTTAAATCAGATTAATAATAATACCCCACATTTGTACCATCCTTCAAGGGGTCTTAGTTTCCTATCTCGTATTAGTCTTACTACAATCCTTTGCAGTTGGCAGAGCGATCACTGCTTTCTGCCCTTTGCTACTGAGAGAACTAAAGTGCTTAGAAGCAAAATGGTTTGCCAAAGGTCACAGACCTAGGCACTGGAGAAACTGGGACTAGAAACTAAGGTGTGATTTCTTATTTGGTGTTCTTTCCTCTACAACTGGCTCCTCTCAAGTACTGCTATCAAGCAGGATGGTTTTTAATGGCCTCTGAAAGACTTAGATGACAATGTATAAAACATTCTTACAGTTGGAATTATAAATTCTGGTAAAACAATACCTAACATTTATTACTAATAGCCTATTATTATAGCCTGCTATGTGCCAAGAACTCTTTTAAGCATTTTAATGCACTATTTCATTTAATCATCACAACAATCCTGTGAGATAGAAACTTTATAATTACTCTTTTACACATGAGGAAATAGAGTCACAGAAAAGCTACATAGCTTACCCTAAATAACACAGAGAGTAACTGAAAGAGTGAAGTTAGGGTCTTGGCAGGCTGGCTCTAGGGCTTGGACTATTAAGCACATTCTCAACTGCATCTTTTCGGTAACATCTGACCAAAAGGAGGTTTCAGAGACTTACTGGAAATTTTGATGAAGCTCACGTGCCGTCAGTGTTGTCAGACCCAGTGGTGTGTAGATTGTGGGTGTGTATGTTCCCAACTCTGCCTTCAGTGATGTCACATTGGTAGCTTGAAATTGGCTACAGTGGGAATATTTACACCATGGAAATTGGCAAATGCTACAAATCAAGATTTGTTTTTTTTCCGGAAGAGTCTGTGGTTAAAAATTTACCATTGTGTCACTGGTTAGACCTAAGATTACCTCATATGTATCTTCTAAGTCTGTGACTTTATGATTAAAATATCAGCTCAAGAATTTTACAGCAACACTACTTGATGTAATTTAATTTCCTATAGACTTAGTAAGACATACAGCAGGAAACTGAAGATGTTTTTGCTGAGATGTGTGCACAATTATTAAAATTGCGTTTGCCTTAGGAATATTAGTAAAACAGAGATGATGTAGAATGAGGAGAGATGAAGAAGCATTTATTTGCTTTTAAACTTTAAATATAAAACCTGCTGACTTCTGAGATGTTTTTTAATGGAAAATTTTCTTTCTAAAAAAAATGTTTCAGTGAGTATTCCAGGGAGGCTTTTTTTTTTTTTTTGAAGTTTGGGTTGCACTGCAAAAGAAGGTCAACAGGTAATAAAGGAGGATAAAACAAATTATGAATTAGTTTAAAACCCATACAATACACGCACGCGCGTGCACACACACACACACACTCCTTTTCCTACTAAGCCTTAGTGACTTCAGGGTTTCAGTTAAGAAAACAAATGTTAAAAGTCCCTCTTGAAAGATGCTTTAAGTGAGAAAAATAAAAACAGAGTTTCTGATAGAATTTGAATTCTGACCTTCTTTGAGGGACTTAGCACAATTCCCTGATGAATATGACTGTTGGTTTTTTGACAAGACATTTTCAAATCCAAATGCTAATATTTCATGAGTCCTGCTTTCAGATGTGTCCCTAGAGGCTATTGTTTTTCAAAGCGGCATAGTTGTAATCCAGAAACATGTGGCCTAAAAAAAAAAAATCTGTTTGATTGTCCTTATTTGGATTGGGAGACTGCCAGGCTAAGTAGCATCCTTGGCCTCATGAATTGTTATTCATGAGGGTAGGCAGCTGACTGGGAAGTATACTTCCAAAGATGAATATTATCCTTACTATTACTGCCTAACAACCCAATTTATAACTTAATTTTCTTCATGTGAACCAATCCAAGTCTTATAATTATCATAGTTAGAGCACAGACTCTGCATTCAGAAAGAATGGATTGTTCAAAGCCTGGATCCTCCATTCAATACTCTGTTTAAGCAAGTTACTTAACTTCTATGTTTCCTAGCTTTATCATCTGCAAAATAAGAATAATGACAATGCTGACTTCACAGAGTTGATCTGAAGATTGAATGTAGCACAATATCTGACAGAGTAAAGTTAAAATAACAGTTGAAAATAACCATTATTTTTTGTTGTACTAATAAAATGCAGATACTTTGGGGTACATAATATATTAAGATATATAATTTATACCTCCTAATGAAAATATCAAATAATTTCTTAAGAGCAGGGGTTTTTTATTGAGGTCAAAATAGTTTATAACATTGTGAAGTTTCAGTTGTACATTATTATTTTTCAGTCACCATATAAATGTTCCATTTCACCCATTGTGCCCACCCCCAAACCCCTCTCCTCTCTGGTAACCACTAATCTGTTCTCTTTGTCCACGTGTTTCTTTATCTTCCACATATGAATGAAATTGTTTGGTGTTTGACATTCTTTGGTTTGTTTTGCTTTACATAATATACTCAAGGTCCATCCATGTTGTTGCAAATGGGAAGATTTTGTCTTCTTTTATCGCTGAGCAGTATTCCATTGTATATATACACCACACATCTTTATCCATTCACCAGTTGATGGGCACTTAGGTTGCTTCCACATCTTGGCTATTGTGAATAATGCTACAATGACCATAGGGGTGCATAAGTCTCTTTCAATTGTTGATTTCAAGTTCTTTGGATAAATACCCCAGGGTGGGATAGCTGGGTTGCATGGCATCTCTATTTTTAATTTTTTGAGAAATCTCCATACTGTTTTCCACAATGGCTGCACCAGTTTGCATTCCCACCAGCAGTGTATGAGGGTTTCTGTTTTTCCACATCTTCTCCAACATTTGTTGTTTTTTGTCTTGCCGATTATAGCCATTCTAACTAGTGTAAAGTGACATCTCACTGTAGTTTTGATTTGCATTTCTCTGAAGATTAGTGATGTTGAACATCTTTTGATTTGCCTGTTGGCCATCTGTATATCTTCTTTGCTAAAAGAGAAGTTTTTGATCCTGAAAAAATGAAGATAGGTGGGTTCAAGTTACCAGGAATGAAAACAACGTGCAAACTGATGAAAAGGAACCTTAACATGATACACATCTTGATAAAAACATCCTCAATTGACTTCGATGTCTAACTAAGCCTTAATTTTGAGAGATTACTTTGAGCAAGAACGAATGTCAATCAATACTTTAAGAAGTTAGTCTGATAGAAACTGAGTGACATTCAGGGTACCTTGAAGGCTAAGTCCCTTGAAATTATTGAGTACAGGGGTTTACTAAGGAATATTCACTCAAGAAATAAATATTTATTGAGTACCTCAGGCAAATACTAGGCATACTTGTCATCAGATAGCTGGTGGCTAGAAATGCATCAAGAGCTGGGAAGATAAACTTAGGTGCAAGGACCAATAATGCAAACAAGAAACAGGGAGGTTCAGAGTTAGAGTGAGACACACTGACAAATTATAAGAGGAGACACTAAGTAGCAGCAGCAAATCATAACCAGAGGGAGTAACATGGGTAAGAATTGTACAGAGTCAAGATTCCAAATCAGATGTGATTGGACTTGCAGGTATTGCTGAACGTTGATGAGGTTTGTTCCCTGGCAAAGCTCCTCATGCCCATTCTTAAAGACATGGCTTCTAACAAAAGGGTTTAAGGTAAAAAATGTCTGGTACTGGAACTCGGAAATATGGTGCCAGTTAGAGATGTGAATTTGGAGATTATAAACCAGGATTCTCAGAAATTTTTTTGATGCTTTATTTTGATATCAATAATCAGAGCTCCTTTGTTGTTTCAATATGTTCCCCATCCTAAAGTTTTTTAGAATGCCCAGTGAATGTTTACTTATTTTACCAATCTGCCCTGGATGTCACTTTCCTCTTTCTCCAGCTCTCTGGCTTCAAACTGCTGAACTGTTCCTTTGCAGGTCACCTATTTTCCCCTCAAATCCAGCAATCCACAGGCTGGTACTGCTCCCAAACATGAGCTCAATTCCTTCTTCCAGTTGCCCAAATTGAAGCTAGAATTAGCTCTTGCTGTAAGATCTTACTGATGGATGTTCTCAAAACCCGCAATTCAACTCCTTCTATAGAGGTCCCCTACCAGGCATTTCTCTGCATCCTCTAGGGTCTATTGCAGAAGCCAGCTTAACATCCCCTCTGGAAGTGCCTTTCAACATATCTTCCTATCCTGAGTTCAGGCTCCAAGGCCAAGAGAAAGGAAGGGGGCTATCAAAATTCATGTCAAGTTGTGTATTCCTCTCTAGGATCAACACTTATGCTCAAAGACTGTGCAGTCTAAATCCATATTTAGAAAAAATTAGACTTCTTTTTAAAGGACACAGAATCTGCAGTGATGCAGGTGTGCTCACAATGAAGACAACCATGTACATTACTGTTAGAGATGTTTAGTCTCTTGCAGTCACATTGTCTCAATCTTCTATATGCTAGAGTAGGGGCTTCATTTTGTTTGTGTGTAAATTAAAGACCTATTCAAAAGATTTTTCATAAAACAAAAGAGCAATCTGTCTCTGAAGGTAAAATAAAGCCTCTGTAGAATAAAACAAATTATTTTTTGACTTTTCAAGTGTCACTTTTTTCACTTCCAACCATTAAGCTTTCAAAAACTCTTGGAGTTCCATCTCAATATAAGTCATCATGTTACCCTATTAACTTAAGTCAAGGGAGAGCACAAAAATGCCAAATAGAGGTGTGGAGTAAGAAGATAGTTAAGGGGAGACGTAGGGAACACTGCGTTAAAGTTAGGCATGGAACTACTAAAGAAGAGACTTAGGAAGAATAGATATAGAAGCAGGAGGCACATCTGCAGAATATGGAGTAGTAAAAGCCAGTGGACAGCAGGGTTACTAAAAAAGAATAAATCAAATGCCACAGGGATAACCGTCGAATACAGTTAGGAGTTTTCTGGTGCGCCTGAAGTGGAGTTTCAGTAAAATGAAAAAGCTACCGGCCAGATTTTGGTAGTATGAAGAATTAATGTGGAATGGCTCTGGAAGAAATTAGTGCAGACCATTTTTCAAGAATATTCTAGTGTATGAAAAAGCAGAGATAGAACAATCTATCAATGGGGACATATACTTGGTGGGTTTTTTTTCACACTATTTTTAGAATAGAAGACTTGTATCTGTAGCCTGGAGATGAAGAGTTAAAAAAGAGACTAGGACTAAACAGAAACAATATTTATAGAAAGATTAGGTCAAGAAGTTATCCTTGGAAGTTTATCTAGGAAAAGAGACAAATAGCCAAGCACAGTTGGAAAATATAGACGAAGATGGAGCTAATTAGTGCATAGTCAAGTGTTTTCAAATAGGCAAAACTTCAGTAGCACTGTAAAAATCAGAAAGGTTAGTTAGCATTTATTTTAAACTCAGTTGCTCAGCATGGGTAAGAGTGCTACAATAACTATGGCTAAAATATAGACCATGGGCTGTAAAACTCAAGGATCAATGGGACATGGAGAATAAACCCTTTATGGATAATCACCACAACGTGCACATCATGATGGCAATGACTCATGTGTACTCCTTGGACATTTAGAGTGGAGCGGGGAAGAAGGCAAAAAGAAAAGAGTTGGACTAATGAACACCTTTTGTGAATATTTCAATTGTTAAGTGATAGGAAGCCCAACCAAACCAGATTAAACTTTCACTGCCAAAACATTGATGGCAAGTGTTGACTACAAGCATAGGTGATTCAGGGCAAAAATGATGTCAAAGGATCAACCTCTCTGTTTTGCTTGCTCTGGAATGGCCTCCTTCTGTCATTTTGAGTGGAAGCAAGACAAGACAGTGTCAGTATTTTAAAGCTTTACGTCCTCATCCTCACACCTTCAAATTCAGCAGGAATGAGAAAGAGTGTCTTTCCCAGAGGCTCCAACAAACACAACGTTTCTGTTTTATTGGCTCTAGTTAGGTAATAGGCTTACCCCTCAAACAGTCATGTCCAGGAGAAGTGTGTATGCAAGTTCAGTCGTAAGTATCACATGAGGCCGGCAGGCGGTCATTTTAAATTGCATGCCTGAGAATTGAGACTGGAAGAGAGTGCTTTCCTAAACAACAACTGTTTCCTCTCTCGAGTGAAAACTAAAATGTTCATGTTAGTACTGCATGCAGACAGACCTGGACCAGGGTCTGTGTGGGATGTTGAGCAATTCCTGGCCTGGCTTTGCTCCTACTAATGATAACTCTATGGGCAAGAGATTTTTGTTTTCTCTGGTCATTAGTTTTTTTACACGGAGATGAAGCTTCCAGTCCCTTTCTGCTCTGAAATTCTGTGGCTTTATGCACAGTCCCAAAGTCTCTCTTAAAGACTTGCTCATGCCTAGACTATGCTGGCCAGTAGAATGGTGACAGGAGAGGGCTGCTTATCATTTGCTTAGTGGGGAGCATTTATAAATATGGGCTCCTGTAGTTTTTGGAGTTTCCATTTGGAAGAGTCCCTGAGGAAATCAATTTGAAGGGTATATGCTAAGAAGTTGCTGGAGCTCAGTGAATCATTAAAAAGCAAATTAGGATTTTTATGAATTCCATTTTTATGGTGTGAGTTGTAGGGAGGGGTGGCTGTTTGGAGTGTTGTGTTTGTAGGCTGTGTTCTCACCCTGTAGAAGGAGTGTGAAAATCAGGCTCAGAAAAAGTTGCAATACATTTTGGTTGATTTTCATATTTTCTGTCCATCTGTGGTGTCTTATTTTCCACAAGCTTTCAAAAACAGCCTCACTAGTGAAAAGGGGAAAAAAAAATCTGATCAGATCTTTTGAGAGATGACCAACAAAAAAACCCCACATATTATATAAGATCTTACTGTTGCGACATTTTGAGTGAATAGAATATAAATGAATATTTCCTGGATTTGAAAAAGATATAATTTTAAATATTATTCTTTTCTAATGATGATATGAATAATAATTAAGATTGACAATTAATTTAACCCAAGGCAACATATTATGCAATTTATATACTATTGCCTATAATTCTCAAAAATCCTATGAATTAAATAATTATATCATTTCCACCATCAAATTAAGAACTTTGAGGCACAAAGAAAGTAATTTACTTGCTTATGATCATATAATTATAAGTATCAGAGACAAGTTTAAACTTAAATGGAGCATACCCAACATCCATTGTTCTCTTCTTCCTTGCCAATAGAACCCCCATCCCTTTTTTTCCCCCAATTATTCCCTTTTCTCTGAAAAGTCAAGTGATTCAAGGGGGACCACCTCCATCCCCTGGCTCAGGATGGGTGAATCCTAATTGATTTAAACCAGTAATTATCCCCCAGTTCCGTAACCAGTGAGTTTAGACATGGACATGTGATGCAATTCTGGCCAATAAGACTGGTGGGAGTGTCAGCAAAAGATTCCTTCTCCATAGAAAGAATTCCTGTGTCTCGGAGTATCATATCTGGGTATGATGCTTGAAACCAATACAACCATCTTGCTAACCCTTGCTAACAAGCATAGAGCTAACCCTAACACTAAAGTTGGCAGTGTAGAAAGAGGGAAGAAACAAAGTCCTTGATGGTATTGTTGATCTGTTGATTTAAAGAACGCCCTATTGGAGTCAACCTACCTTTACTGTTCTTATTAGGGAAAATAATAAATTTCCCTATTGTTTAAGCCACTTTGGGTTAGGTTGATGTCACTTGCTATTGAGAGCATCCTTACAGCCACATAGGTCTGCCTTGCTCCCAAGCTCATGTTCTTAATCTCTAATCCTTCCCAGGAGTCACCTTATCCTAATAATGAGTCCTAACATAAATGTTTGATTTCTAAGTTAGCTACTTAAAATTCACAATTTACTTCCCCATAAAAAGAGGTAATAGGTTGATTAAGTTTCCAAAGTAGCTCACAAAAACATATTGATCCCATGATACAGCTAAACAACATAAGTAGCTCTTGGGCAAATATCAGGTACTGAGAGACTTAAGTTTTTTCTCATTGGATAAAAGGCTATTTCCTCATTCTTTACTATATTCCATCAGCAAGCCTACCTTCAAAATATATTTTGCCTTTGTCTACTCTCCATCTCTTTTCTCTCATCTCTGTCTATGTCAGTCTAGTCTGAGTCACCATTATCTTTCAGGCTGTCTTTCTAGACACACATCAACCAGTTCTGCACTGGGATCTTGCTGTCCTCCAGGTTCTATCCAGGAGAGGGGATTGAGTGTGGGGTGGGGCATCCAGCTTGCTTCTGCTCCAGGATCCTGGAAATTTATTGGGGTGTGCTGTCTCCCCACTCAGGGTTTGTTTTGGTTGGAGAATGTCAGGCAGGAGTCAGTGTCTCTTCTCAAGATTTCTTCTGTCTTCCTTTCTGACTCCTCTTGACTAACGTAGGAAATCTTTAGATAACTGTAGGAATGGAAACTTTGCTCGGACTCATCACATACTCTTCTGGTATCTTTGCCTGGCTTTTCCTCCTTCCATGTGACCTAGATTTTAAAACTCAAATCCAAGAACATGGATTTTCCCCCCTCAGGTTATCGTGTGCCATACATAACTTGAGTCAATGAATGAAGTCGTGGCTGACTATATGGACAAAGGGCCACAGGGTACCAGAAAATATATTTTTTAAAAACTTGTGATATCTTGTTACATATGAAGCAGGACCTGGCTGAAAATGGTAACATGTATAACATATGCACCAAAACAAACAAACAAAATGACTATTCCTTGGTTATTAACTCCCTCTTGTCATCTTCCCTGCTATTTTGGCCTCATAGGTTTAGAGAGAAATACAGTCCTTGTCACCCCTCACACTCGTGTCCTCTGAAAATACCTTAGCTCTTCTTAGTATCCATTCTCCATCCCCGAGATTTTGACTCTTTTGCACAGCATGGTGACTATAGTTAATAATACTCTATTGTATATTTGAAAGTTGCTAAGAGAGTAGATCTTAAAAGTTGAGAAACTGACTCTCCTATTTTTCAATCAACTAACATACAGATAATTCTAATTTGTAGCATCAATATAAAAGATTCATTAATCAAGATACCTTTATGGAGATTCTTCTGTCAGTCCCTTCCTATATAGTTCACCAACACTCCCCATCCGACAGTGAATTAATGGGCATGTGGAAATTAGCAGTGCTGCTAAGTCCACGTTATAGAGAGGATTAAATCTTAGTTTCTCGGCAGAGGTCTTCCATTAATTGGCAAGCTGTGAAGGGAAGAGAGCTGTTCTCAAACTTTAGTGTTCATTGAATCACCTGGAGGACTTGTTAAAACAGTGCTGAGTCTCACCTCCAGAGTTTCTAATTCAACAAGTCTGGAGTACAGCCCTTGAAGTTCCATTCTAACAAGTTCCTAAGTGCTGCTGATTCTGCTGCTCCAGGATCCAGACTTTGAGAACTACTGGACTAGAGGATGTCAAAATGAGACTACAAAAAAGAGAGCTGTAGAGAGAATGTTAGAAATTTAATGGTTAGAATTTTGAGGTCTTATCAAAAGAATGTGGCCCAAATATTGCCCCAAGTTGTATATGAGATGACTTTGTGCTGAAACGCCTCCCCCAGTCAGGAAATTTCATCATGGGACAAGGGCAATAAGCAAGGGGTGCTGAATTGGAGATCAGCAGTGCCTCACAGCAATAAGTCTTGGGCTCAGGGAGACAGGCCTGTACTTTGGTCTGTGGTCACCTCTTCCAGATCTGGGAGAACATAGGCCCTTAGGCTTCATCTCTGGCTGCAGCCCCACCCTTTTTCTCCATGCTGCCACTCTTAGTAATCCTTGGAAAGACCTATGGTTAGATAGAGTATGGAATGTCCTTCTCTATGTCTCATTTTCCTGATTAGAAGAGACAAACATATCACTCTCTGTGGGGCAGGAAGAAGATCAATACTGGGTAGATATTGCATTATGGTAAAATATACATAACATAATTACACCATTTTAATCATTTTTAAGTGCACAATTCAGTTGAATTAAGTACATTTATAATGTTGTACAACCATCACCAGTATCCCAAACAGAAACTCTGTAACTATTAAACAATAATTCCTAGTCCTCTCCTTCCCTCAGTCCCTGGTAACCTCTATTCTACTTTATGACTCTGTGAATTTGCCTATTCTACTCTATAAAATTTTAAAGTAGGTAAAAAATACTTTTGGAGATTCCTTCCACCACCTCTTCACAACCCATAGAATCTTTACATTGTTCTTTGGCTCCTCAAAGTCCAGTTTGACCATCTTCTTCTCATGGTGTCTCAAACACCTCCATTGTCATGACACCCTCCTTTTACTGCATGTCAGAAATAGGAACTCTGCTTAGACTGATTCGTCCAGAGGTGTAAACAGCTGGGAGTTTACTAAGGGCTTGCTTTGTGACAGACACTGTTGTGAGTGCTTTCTGTGCATTTACCCATTTCATCCTGCAAGTCCATCACTAGGGAAACTCATTATCATCTTTTTATTATTATTATTATTATCATCTTTGTTTTATTGACAAAGAAACTGAGATCCAGACAGAGGAATTATTTTTCCCAAGACCACACAGCTAATAGGTGATGAAGCCAGGATTTCGACTCCAGAGTCAGTTCCCTTAACCACGGAGGATGCTTATTAATCAAAAACATCAGTAATTAGTGGAATGTCAGGCTTTGTGCCTAATGGAATATTTTCAAAGATGTTTTTTAAGCCAAGAGGGCTTCTTGGTGGGAAGCCAAGAGTCACCAGCAAGGCCCAGGGCAGTTTTTTGCTTCACCCATTCCCTCTGTTTCCATCTCCCAACTGACTCCAAAAATACTATCTTGAGCCTAACTCTCCAAGCAACTTCATTCCTTCTCAGAGCCCTCTGCCAACATTCTGCCTGCCCTTTTTGCCTGTCCTGGGGGCAGGGCTTCTTCTGCCTGGACCTCTGCTTCCATGGGTGGGGACAGAGGAAGCGCAGAGCCCTCCTTAGGCTTTAACTGGGAGAAAGCCGCACCTAACTTTAACACTCTCCTTAGTTGACCTCACTTTAGCCAAAATTTGCCTCTTGGGAATTAAACTAAGGTCAGCATAACTGACTCCTCCAGCCAAATGTTCATTCTTCATTGTCATCCAGATATAGTGGTCATTTTCTCACAATTCAAAAAAAAGAGACCAATAAAACCAAGAGAAACAAGGAAAACAATGAACAAAGCTATCAGGTAGACAGAAAAAGGAAAGAAAACTGCCAAAAACAAACAAAACAAAACTGTTGAAATAAATTCATGAGCCTACCATTTTAAGTCCCTTTTGGAACAAGACAAAAAATAAATAATAAATAAATTAATTTGTTTGGGTGGTGGCCTGGAAAAATTAATTCAAATGTATTTAGCACTCAGGAAGTAGATTACTGGCAAGTTGATATGGCGTTTCAAATGTATTACCTTTTTCCACCCTGAAATTTAATTTACTATACTTCAAAGTACCCTGAAATGCTACCATTCAGATACGTTCTCTGTGAGAAGATGACTCAACACACCAGACTCGGAAAACAAATTTAAGCTGCCTCCAACCAAAAATTCTCTGCTGGACCAAACTCTTTTAAGATTTTTTTAAGATCAATTATTTTTAATGCTAAATTTCAAGGTAGAGATGGGATAGGGAATAATGCTTACTGATATTTTTATTGTCTGAATGTGAAGGTAGTCTGAGTACTTAGTAAGAAAAACATGCATTTGAGGTGAAGGATACCTCAGCAGTTAAAAACTTAGACTCTGAAATTAGACAGACTTGTGCTCAAAAGATGGCATACCCACTCCTAGTTGAATGACTTGAGCAAATCATTTAAGGTGTCTGTGCCTCAATTTATTCATCAGTAAAGTAGAAGTACTACTAATAATTGTATCTTTCTCATGGTGGTATTGTAAGGATTAAATGAGGTAAAGTTTGGCTCCTTGCCTGGTTCATAGTAAGTAAGTAATAAAGTTAGCTTGCATTATCGTCTATAACTGTCCTTAGAAAGTCCTGAAGTCTGATGGAAGCTTTAGTATTACCCTGAGAGTTTATTTTTTTTTGATGGGGGGTGGGGCGGGTGCAGGAAGCTCAGAGCATAGATATGAGTTAATCAAAGAAATAACACTAATGGACTTGCCTATGAGGGAACCACTTACCCTAAACAAATAGCCATACTGCAGAAAGTCAACCTCTGTTAATCCTCCAGCCATCCTGGAAGAGCTCACTTGGAAGATGTTTACCACATCTGAGTCCAGTACCACACTTAGCCCAGGGCCAGTGGAACTGTTTCCCTGGACACTGCCCCCCACTTTAGGGTGTTCAACAATGGCCTTCTTTTGGTTTTGCCCCTCCCCATGGGGTGATAGGTCTCCAAGGCCAAGAAGAATCTGGAACCTATGCCCTATTCCCCCTTCCAGGTACTTGGACCCTGGAATTCCCTGCCCTGTCCAGTGTGTCCCTCTACCATATTCTGGGCACTAAGACCCCAGAATTCTCTATCCAAAGGTCCTCTAGCCTGTTTCCTCAGTCTTAATAGGCCTTGTCCTTAGGTCTTTCCTCCTTAGGGGACCCAGGACACTGTTGGTGTGTGCCCCCATCCTCCTCCAAAGAGTGTCCAAGAAGTAGCTGCTTTCAAGACAGGTTGATGGATATTGTACTGGGTGGGGGGTCCACTTGCTTTTACAGTGAGGGCCTGAGAGGAGGTAGGTACGTGCAGAGGGGCAGCCACAGCCAGTTGGCCTGGCCCTGTCACACAAAGAGTTGAGAATTCTCAATTCAAATCCAACTTATCAAGCTTTTATGAAATTTATTGAAGGGTAGGGGGATAGGACACACTGAACAATTTGTTCACTTGATATATAACTTTGAAATATTTACTTATATAGTACTTGGGGGAAAATGTGCTCCTGCCCTGGGCCCAGCAAATGTCAGAGGCAGAACCAAATAAGTTAGTTGCTTGTTGAAATGTATCCTTTACGAGAAGAGTAAAGCAGGAAAAGCAAATTTGAAATTGAGAAGCTAGTTTCTCCGAATTGCATCTCACATTTGAATTTAGTACTTGATAGGTGTAAGTGTGGGCACCAATGGCCTGGAAACAACTGTGTGGGTCCACGGGTGTAACCATTTTCCAAGAGTCCACTGTGGACAGAAATATTTTCACTGATATAATTGTAAGAGTCAAAATCCCACGACCTCTTCTTCCATGGCCACCTCCTTATTTATTCCCTTCCCCTACAAACTTTCTAGTTCAAAACACAAGCCCTTTGGGAGTTGTTTCATCTGATTTCAGGAGAAAGTTGGGAGTATAAATAGCTCCCAAGGATCAGTTGAGCACTGATTGGATGCAGGGCTGACTGGCCCCCATCAACACACGGTTCAAGTGTAGGGACACCTCACTTTCTGCTTTATTGATTCGATTGGGACTAAAAAAAATGTTGTATTAAACACCAATGGAAGCATTTTTCAGAGGTTAACAATAATAGCATTTTACACATAGACTGTTTCTCATTCTTTTCTGTATAGTGCAGTTTAAGAATTCCCAAAGAAAATGCACCAATGATTATGTTTTTATGTTGCAAATTTCTTAAACACAAAGTATTCATTTTTTAAGAGCACTTGCAGTGTAAACAATTATGCTGACTCTACCATCTAACACTAGGATGAAGAGCAATCAAGCTGTTGGATGTTTTGAAAACAAAATTCGTTATACTATTTGAGATCCCATTTTATCAACTACTTGCACAAATTTATTTCAAAAAAGAAATGCAGGCAGACTGTAGTCTTATATGTTTTACATGTGACAATCTTATGTAAGCATTCAGATATTTTCACATTTCTTAGATAAATGCATAGGAAAATTGTTTATGATAATTCTGTAACAAAAGCCCAGGCTTACTATTCCATATTATACTACAGTTTTTGTTCCTAGCCTATGTAGCATGGTCAAATGAAACCTGAAGAGCTCCTTGTGGTGCTCAGAGGAAGGAAGACAGAGAGTCCAAGACAGGTGCCAGGGAAAGGGAAAACAAATAAGGAAGAAGAGAGAGATGGAAGAGAAATATGTGCCATTAGGCATATTGGTTTATTTCATTATTTGTTTAAATTTAGGTTTTATCAACTCATCTTTCAACTTTCTTCTCTCCAAACTGGAATTATTCTCTTAATGAGTCTACTACACTTATTTATGTCTTCGTTAGTAATTTCTTACCATCCTCTACTTGATATCTGAGCAAAAAGAGAGTTAATATTTAATAGAAATACTGAGGTCCTTGGCTAAAGGCATGTAAACAGTGCGTACAATTTTTAAAATTTTTATTTACTATGCTTTTAATTCAAAATGCTATAAAATGTTTAGTGTCTTTTGCACACCAAATATATGTTTTCCCATAATTTGCTTTACAAATTGTAAAGGAATTGTTCCAGAGTAAATTAACTTAAAGGTAATGAAGAAGTGATTGGCAACAGTGAATTATTCTCAGGATGCTGCTTCTTATCAGTCAAATAACGTGGGACTCTAAATACTAAAACTTCTTATACCATCCCCATCTTCACTCCACTCCCTAAAGGTAATCACTTATAATAGCTTAGTGTAAATGTTGCTAGACATTTTCTAGTCACCCAATAGATATACGATGATCCCCCAATCTGTGCCATGCACTGTTGTAGATGCTGGTGATATAACAATGCAAAAAAGAGACCAACTCTCTGCTCTCCAGGTCTTTACAGTCTAGTGGGTGAAACATAAAATGAATAAACAAACCAATAAACATAGCATGACATCAAGTAGTGGTAAGTGCTAAGAAGAAGTCTATAGCAGGATAAAAAGACAGACTAGAGGTATTTGCTATTTGAGTAAGGAGGTCAGGGAAGCCTCTCTACCTGAATGTGGGGAGGAAATAATCCACACGTAAGAGATTCTAAGCAGAGGGAACAACAAGCGCAAAGACCTTGAAGCAGAAGCAAGCTTGGAAGGTTTGAGTATAGCAAGGAGGCCAGTGTTGCTGGAGCAAAATGATTAAGGGGGAACTAGTTAAGAGATGGAGTTGGAGACATAACTTGTGATGAGACATAGCTTGTTTATGAATTCGGCATTGACGTGATCTAACTTATATAAGAGGCATTCCGGTGCAGAGGGAAGAAGAGACAAGGGAAAGACCAGAGCTAGGAGACCAGTTAGGAGGCTACTTCGGTAGGCCAGGCGAGAGATGATGGTGGCTTGATGATCTCTCATTCGCTGCTGGTGGGAATTCAAAATGGTACAGCCACTCTGGGAAACAGTTTGGAAGTTTCTTACAAAACTGAACATACTCTTACCATCCAATTCAACCATTGTGCTTCTTGGTATTCACTCAAATGAGTTGAAAACCTCTGCACATGAATGTTTATAATAGCTTTATTCATAATTGCCAAAATTTGAAGCAGACAAGATGTCCTTCAATAGTAGAATGCATAAAGAAACTATAATACATCCATACACTAGAATATTATTCGGCAATAAAAAGAAATGAGTTATTAAGCCATGCAAAGTCAGTAGGGTATTCAGATCCGTAATGGCTAAGAAGGTATTTTAGTCTATTGCAAACGGAATTTTTATTATATTTTAAAACCAGAAGTAGAATTGATATGCTCTATTAAATTAATATTAATGGAAAGTTCAGCCTTTATCTTCTAATTTATAACCCACACTAGTAGTTACCACATAGTGTTCATGAATGAGGAAAAATTCTTTCTTAGCCTCTATAGATATATATACACATATATATATATCCTTAGCCTTTATTCTCTCCCACTCTCTCTCTCTAAATATCTATCTATCTATCTATCTATCTATCTATCTATCTGTATGTATATGCCTTCACAGCAACATCTAGACTGATGTTTGACCAAACAACTGGGCACCATAACCTAGCCATTTTAACTTATAAAATTAACCATCACAGAGGTATTTGTTGCTTTTTCAAGATTTACTTTTTTAGTTATATAATAGCATAGTCCATGTTTTTCTCTTTACATGCTCTCTTCCTTTATTCCTATAACCACCAATTAATCCACATCACTCTTTCTCCCTGAGATTATGTGCTCTTTCCTTCTCAATAACTGACATCATGTTATCATAACTAACGATTGCCAGACTCTTGAGTACCACATCCATATGTGCATTCTCATTTCTGTATGCTGATTTGTCAGTGATTGGTGATCTTTCTTGGATGATTTATGAGTTTAGGACGTACAGCCTTAAGGTCATTAACCTCAAATTTGCAAAGGAGCAATTGGCAACCATTACTGTGTGCCTGTCATTCTACTTAAAGCAGCTGATAAAATAAGGCAGCAGTAGAATTCTTGGAGCATGGTGACATCACAGGATTACACCACAATGATTCCCATTCCATCTGTCCTGCTCTGTGGTTTTATTTGATTACTGTATAATACATAATAGAAATGCCATAATCAATAATAATAGAAATGGCATAAGCCCTGAAATTTTCAAACCATGTAATGTAGTGTCTTGCTGCAATTGGCAAAGGAATCTAATTTAAAATGGACAAAAGGAGAAAAAGAAATTTTTGCTTGGAATTACAATGTCAGTGTATTAAGTGTGAGTCAAAATCATCTAAACCTAAGATCCGAAAGAAAACTAAAAATGATATAAAGTAAGTACTAGTCAGTATTAACTTCCAACTCTGTAAATCTTTTTTATCTTCATATGTATACGGGTAGGTTTGTAGCCCCAGCACTTAAGTTGTGTATATTTTTTCGTAAGATATTTCATAAATGCATTCATGCTTGTTTAATACCATGAAAAACAAAATATTGGCAAATGACTCTCCTCTGAATGTTTATAGAAAATGGCAGCACATTGAGGAGATCATATATCTTTTGAGCCTCTTTTTGTAGTATTGGGTGCTTTGGGTGGGCTTCCTGCTTTTTTTGGGACCTTTCCTTGGTCCCTGCTCTTTTGAGATGCTGTATGACTTGTTCTGGAGGCTTTAGTACACGCTGTCATCTCTGGCTACCTTCCTTCCATTGGCTCATAATCTTCAGGCCTCACTCTGTGCAAAGAGATTTACCAAAGTGAAAGGAAGCCAAAGGTCAAAGCTAAAGTGTGCCAAAAATAGTTCTGAGTTATTAAATTGATGCACTGACAAGGAAATAACCAAGTCAGGCGACAGGCGGAGCTGGCCTGTGCTTTTCCTGGAGGGAAAGCTCAATTGCTCTGTAAAGTCATTTCTGTATTTTGTGGGGAGCCTTTTACACTATCTTGCCAGTTCAGGCCTTTAGGAAGTTCTGGATCATTGGAGCTGACCAGCCTTAATGGCAGCTATTATTCCTTGTCAGTCCGGTCAACGTTATCTATCTGGAGCTTACATGGGAGAGTGGCAGGGCAGTGGCTTCAGTCTCTGTTCACTTCCTGACTCACTCGGTTGATTTCCTTGGCCAGCAGCTCTAAACCCACCCACCCTCAAGACAGCATTTGCTCTTGCTGGAGATATTTCTCTTCTACTTACACTGCTCGGTCGCCTAAAATGAGTTTTCAAATTAATCCATTTGTTTTCATCTTTATTTTTTTCTCTTTTTTATCTGTGATATTGATACCAGAATGAGTATCTTTTAGAGTACTTAAGTTATTATTTTCCTAAAATTTAGAGATACCAGTTAAATAAAACACATGTCAATGACTTTTGTAAACTCCAAGGCCTTATTCAAATAGCATCTACTATCTGTACTAGGTATACACAAGATTATTAAATATAAGACAACTTTTACAGCTTCAGCCCCTCTTTTT